>NC_036841.1:23321710-23481975 GCF_002910315.2 Salvelinus sp. IW2-2015
TATCATACAATTCCAGTGGGGTCAGGAAATATAACATACACTAAGTTGACTGTGCCTTTAAACAGCTTGGAAAATTCCAGAAAAATTATGTCATGGCTTTAGAAGCTTCTGATATTCAATTGACATCATTTGAGTCATTTGGAGGTGTACCTGTAGATGTATTTCAAGGCCTACCTTCAAACTCAGTGCCTCTTTGCTTGACATCATGGGAAAATCCAAAGAAATCAGCCAAGACCTCAGAAAAAAAAGTCTGGTTCATCCTTGGGAGCAATTTATAAATGCCTGAAGATACCACGTTCATCTGTACAAACAATAGTACCACGCAGCCGTCAAAACACTCAGGAAGGAGACGCATTCTGTCTGCTAGAGTGAATGTACAGTAGTGCGAAAAGTGCAAATCAATCCCAGAACAACAGCAAAAGACATTGTGAAGATGCTGGAGAAAACAGGTACAAACGTATCTATATCCACGGTAAAACGAGTCCTATATCGATGTAACTCGAAAGGCCGCTCAGCAAGGAAGAAGCTACTGCTCCAAAACCGCCATAAAAAAGCCAGACTACAGTTTGCAACTGCACATGGGGACAAAGATCGTACTTTTGGAGAAATGTCCTCTTGTCGGATGAAACAAAAATAGAACTGTTTGGCCATAATGACCATCGTTATGTTTGGAGGAAAATGGGAGAGGCTTGCAAGCCAAAGAACACCATCCCAACCGTGAAGCACGGGGGTGGCAGCATCATGTTGTGGGGGGGTTGCTTGCTGCAGGAGGGACTGGTGCACTTCACAAAATAGATGGCATCATGAGGAATGAAAATTAGGTGAATATATTGAAGCAACATCTCAAGACATCAGTCAGGAAGTTAAAGCTTGGTCGCAAATGGGTCTTCCAAATGGACAATGACCCCAAGCATACTTCCAAAGTTGTGGCAAGTCAAGGTATTGGAGTGGCCATTACAAAGCCCAGACGTCAAACCTATAGAAAATTTGTGGGCAGAACTGAAAAAGCGCGTGCGAGCAAGGAGGCTTACAAATCTGACTCAGTTATACCAGCTCTGTCAGGAGGAATGGGCCAAAATTGACCCAACTTATTGTGGGAAGCTTGTGGAAGGCTACCCAAAATGTTTGACCCAAGTTAAAAAATGTAAAGGCAATGCTACCAAATACTAATTAAGTGTATGTAAACGTCTGACCCACTGGGAATGTGATGAAAGAAATAAAAGCTGAACACAAATCATTCTCTTATTATTCTGACATTTCACATTCTTAAAATTAAGTGGTGATCCTAACTGACCTAAAACAGGGAATTTTCAATATGATTAAATGTCAGAAATTGTGAAAAACGGAGTTTAAATGTATTTGGCTAAGGTGTATATAAACTTCTGACTTCAACTGTACATGTCATAACAAGATGCCCAGAGCTTCAAGTCAAGCTTCCTCAATCCTCTCTCGCTCTCTCCCAAACCAGCTAAACTTCAGTTGCATCTCGCGCCATAAACTGGTCTGTCCATAGCAACAGGCAGCACAGTGTGTGTGTGTTTGTCTTTCATTATGATGAAACCATGCCGTAACGGCAAAATACAATTTACCCTTAATGACTTTCTCATACAGATTAAATACTTTACCCACTCCTCGAAAAAAAATTGGAGGTTTAAAAAGGATCAGAAAACAAACCTGTACTTTTTTGCAGTTCCAAACAGTTTAGAACTTTATTTGTGTGGTCGGAACAGTGAAATGGAACAAATAAAATAAATGGTTCTGTTCAGAACGAAAGGATTGGAAAATAATTTAGGTTCCAACCCCTGATAGGCGTATATCAAATTGGGAGTCAAATGAAATCTAAGAGTCTAAACATGTTTGAGAAATTAAGGCATATACAGTGCATTCGGAAAGTATTCAGACCCCTCGAACTTTTTCATATTTTGTTACGTTACAGCATTATTCTAAAATTGATTAAATTCGTTTTTGCCTCATCAATCTAAACACAATACCCCATAATGACAAAGCAAAAACAGGTTAACAATTTCAGC
This sequence comes from Salvelinus sp. IW2-2015, assembly GCF_002910315.2. Classification (NCBI taxonomy): domain Eukaryota; kingdom Metazoa; phylum Chordata; class Actinopteri; order Salmoniformes; family Salmonidae; genus Salvelinus; species Salvelinus sp. IW2-2015. Next base: position 23,323,741 of record NC_036841.1, read on the forward strand.
AAATGTATATAAAATATAAAGTATAAATTATTCAGACCTTTAAATCAGTACTTTGTTGAAGCACCTTTGTCAGCGATTACAGCCTCGTGTATGACGCTACAAGCTCGGCACACCTGTACCTGGGGAGTTTCTCCCATTCTTCTCAAGCTCTGTCAGGTTGGATCTGGGGGCGTCGCTCCAGCTACAGTGGGGCAAAAAAGTATTTAGTCAGCTACCAATTGTGCAAGTTCTTCCACTTAAAAAGATGAGAGAGGCCTGTAATTTTCATCATAGGTACACTTCAACTATGACAGACAAAATGAGAAAAAAAAATKAAATTGTAGGATTTTTAATGAATTTATTTGCAAATTATGGTGGAAAATAAGTATTTGGTCAATAACAAAAGTTTCTCAATACTTTGTTATATACCCTTTGTTGGCAATGATAGAGGTCAAACGTTTTCTGTAAGTCTTCACAAGGTTCACACACTGTTGCTGGGAATTTTGGCCCATTCCTCCATGCAGACTCCTCTAGAGCAGCGATGTTTTGGGCTGTTGCTGGGCAACACGGACTTTCAACTCCCTCCAAAGATTTTCTATGGGGTTGAGATCTGGAGACTGGCTAGGCCACTCCAGGACCTTGAAATGCTTCTTACGAAGCCACTCCTTCGTTGCCCGGGCGGTGTGTTTGGGATCATTGTCATGCTGAAGACCCAGCCACGTTTCATCTTCAATGCCCTTGCTGATGGAAGGAGGTTTTCACTCAAAATCTCACGATACATGGCCCCATTCATTCTGTCCTTTACACGGATCAGTCGTCCTGGTCCCTTTGCAGAAAAACAGCCCCAAAGCATGATGTTTCCACCCCCATGCTTCACAGTAGGTATGGTGTTCTTTGGATGCAACTCAGCATTCTTTGTCCTCCAAACACGACGAGTTGAGTTTTTACCAAAAAAGTTCTATTTTGGTTCATCTGACCATATGACAGTCTCCCAATCTTCTTCTGGATCACCCAAATGCTCTCTAGCAAACTTCAGACGGGCCTGGACATGTACTGGCTTAAGCAGGGGGACAAGTCTGGCACTGCAGGATTTGACTCCCTGGCGGCGTAGTGTGTTACTGATGGTAGGCTTTGTTACTTTGGTCCCACGCTCTCCAGGTCATTCACTAGGTCCCCCCGTGTGGTTCTGGGATTTTTTTTTCTTCTTGTGATCATTTTGACCACACGGGTGAGATCTTGCGTGGAGCCCCAGATCGAGGGAGATTATCAGTGGTCTTGTATGTCTTCCATTCCTAATAATTGCTCCCACAGTTGATTTCTTCAAACCAAGCTGCTTACCTATTGCAGATTCAGTCTTCCCAGCCTGGTGCAGGTCTACAATTTTGTTGCTGGTGTCCTTTGACAGCTCTTTGGTCTTGGCCATAGTGGAGTTTGGAGTGTGGACTGTTTGAGGTTGTGGACAGGTGTCTTTATACTGATAACAAGTTCAAACAGGTGCCATTAATACAGGTAACGAGTGGAGGACAGAGGAGCCTCTTAAAGAAGAAGTTACAGGTCTGTGAGAGCCAGAAATCTTGCTTGTTTGTAGGTGACCAAATACTTATTTTCCACCATAATTTGCAAATAAATTCATAAAAAATGTGATTTTCTGGATTTTTTTTCTCATTTTGTCTGTCATAGTTGAAGTGTACCTATGATAAAAAGATGAGAGAGCCCTGCTACTTTTCAAGTGGGAGAACTTGCACAATTGGTGGCTGACTAAATACGTTTTGCCCCACTGTATTTTCAGGTCTTTCCAGAGATGCTCGAACGGGTACAAGTCCGGGCTCTCGCTTGGCCACTCAAGAACATTCAGAGACTTGTCCCGAAGCCACTCCTGCATTGTCTTGGCTGTGTGCTTAGGGTCAATGTCCTGTTGGAAGGTGTACCTTCACCCCAGTCGGAGTTCCTGAGTGCTCTGGAGCAGGTTTTCATCAAGGATCTCTCTGTACTTTGCTCCGTTCATATTTCTCTCGATCCTGACTAGTCTCCCAGTCCCTGCAGCTGAAAAACTTCCCCACACCATGATGCTGCCACCACCATGCTTCACCGTAGGGATGGTGCCAGGTTTCCTCAAGGCGTGACTCTTTGCATTCAGGCCAAAGAGTTCAATCATGGTTTCATCAGACCAGAGAATCTTGTTTCTCATGGTCTGAGAGTCCTTTAGGTACCTTTTGGCAAACTCCAAGCGGGCTGTCATGTGCCTTTTACTGAGGAGTGGCTTTCGTTTGGCCACTCTACCGTAAAGGCCTGATTGGTGGCGTGCTGCAGAGATGGTTGTCCTTCTGGAAGGTTCTCCCATCTCCACATAGGAACTCTAGAGCTCTGTCAGAGTGACCATCGGGTTCTTGGTCACCTCCCTGACCAAGGCCCTTCTCCCCCGATTGCTCAGGTTGGCCGGGCGGCCAGCTCTAGGAAGAGTCTTGGTGGGTCCAAATTTCTTCCATTTAAGAATGATGTAGACCACTGTGTTCTTGGGGACCTTCAATGCTGCAGACCTTGTTTGGTACTCTTCCCAAGAACTGTGCCGAAACACAATCCTGTCTTGGAGCTCTACGGACAATTCCTTCCACCTCATGGCTTGGATTTTGCTCTGACATGCACTGTCAACTGTGGGACCTTATATAGACAGGTTTGTGACTTTTCAAATCATGTCCAATCAATTGAATTTACCACAGGTGGACTCCAATCAAGTTGTATAAACATCAAGGATGATCAATGGAAACAGGATGCACCTGAGCTCAATTTCAAGTCTCATAGGAAAAGGTGTGAATACTCATGTAAATAAAATATTTGTTTTTAATAAATTAACAAACATTTCTAAAAACCTTTTTTTCCGTTTTGTCATTATAGGGTATTGTGTGTAGATTGATGAGGAACATGTTTTATTTATCAATTTTAGAATAAGGCTGTAATGTAATAAAAAGTGGAAAAAGTCAAGGGGTCTGAATACTTTCCGAATGTACTGTGTACTTTTTTCAAAAAAAATCTACACTAAAAATTAAGAAGAAGCAAAGGCTTTGATTTCTGGTCTGGAAACAGGTCTTAGAAAACATCTATAAGAAAAAGTCTTAAAAATGTACCAGAATATATTAAAAACACAATAACGTTGAAGTAAAGACCCCTGCCAACTAATCTTTAAGATATGTTCTTCTCTCCCTCATGAGGAGGGAAGATAATAAAAGTTCACAGAAGTAACAAGGTAGACCTATCAATTAGTGTTTTTACTGATATTAATTTTGTTTGTGAATTATTAAGTGATTAAAACTAGAAATTCCCTTACAAAATCGGTAACAGAATTTCCCCAAAATTGGTAATGGAATTTCTGCAATTTAATTGGCTACAATGGGAAATCATAGTAGTTACATACCACAACATTTTTGGGGTTGGCATGCATTTTAAGTGAAAAATCTGAGCATTAGCACAATTGCATTTCCGTGGAATTGCCTGGTAGGCAAGTGTGTGTGTGAAAAGTGTGACCAGGGCGCAGTGGCAGCCATGGGAAATCAGTTTCATGCTCCAGCTCTGGGACCAGGAGAGCGAGACAGACTCTACGGGTGCATCTCAACAGTCTTAAGTAGGCTGCTCATCCTATTGATTACACATCTGCTCAGATTAAGGAAAGGAGATGAGGACAATATTGAAATGCACCCCATCCTGGGCCTCTGAGGATATTGGCAGTGACCATCTGAGCAGTGAGCTGGGGCCCAATGTTTATGGACATCCTCTCTATACAGGCCAGGAGATAACCTAACTCTGCAAGGCCTTCATGTTGATTTGTGGAGCAATAAACTCTACATACACTGCAGTGGGCTTCTTTGAACTTCATTTCATCTGGCCTGTAAAACACCCTCCCACAGTACCTCGCTCAGGGCATACAGCCAGTACACACTACAGTCTCTCTCAATGGACCTTCACAGCATAAACCTTGAGTCACTGAACTGAGTCCAACTCTCGCAAGTGTGTGGGACTGTTAGGTGTGAATATGTATGTGCCAGAAACAAGCAACCGAGGAGTGACGAGAAAGAAAAAAGGGGGCACTTTCACATCTAGGAGTGACCTGGAAAATCTCTTCATACCTTCTTACCACTGACATTATTTGCCTAATTAATTGGAATCCAAATGAATCGGAAAGTGTTTGACTTTGACCTACATCATCCATCAACTCTTTTAGCCTATAGATGTCGATGGGAGATGTCAGTGATAATGCCAGTTAAACAGACAGAATTTAAGTGGGTTTCTGCCCATAGTTGTTTCTACCATGTTGCCCTCTGTGCAGCATGTGTGCTCTGGTCTTGTCTGTTGAGGTCACATTCGACCATACAGAATTGACTTCCTGCTTTGCGCTGCTGAAAGGGCGAGTCACCGTCCCCCCGGCAGCTTGGAAACACTTGTTTCCCTTGGTAAGGACATCACTGGCCAGCAAGGAAACAGGAAGTCAGACAATATGAATAAGTGCTTTATGATAGAACACCCTCTCATGCCTTCACATCATCATGCCAGCAACATTATAGTTCTTCCTTATGACTACTAACCGCTAGGATATAATCAGGGATGAATACAGAGGCTCAATCCTCCCACTGATAATATTATAAGTTCTGCAGCTGATCCATCTCTGGGCTATAAAAATACATGTAGAAAAACTGTTTCTGTCAGCATTACGGGACCAAAAACTTGTAAACACTTCCCTATCAAAAAARCATATCATAGCTTCCTTCTTTCAGGCTCAACGTCCCTATTTTTGTACCACCAGCCCACGATTATGCAAACCTGCATATTATTTTGGTAGAAAGTTAATTATGTATATAAAGGCCTGAAGCATGTGCGTCTCAGCACAGAACCCAGGCACAGCCATGGACTCCTCTCTCCCTCACACACAGACCTCTTCACATCAACGAGACCATATTCATCTGCACCTAAGAACCTGCTATATTTAGCATGGGATCCATTGCTCTTTGTCCTCCTGGGTCTGTATGTGCGGCTGTGGTTGTCTCCCAACACACAGTGAACAAAAGGAAGCAGCAGCACTGCCCTGGTCAAGAGAGCTGGGCTTACCTTCAATCTATCATATTCACTGTGCTGGAGCAGGTAAGAAGAAAAAAGACATTACCCTACGATAGAGTACTAGGAAGTCACCATCTGATGGATTACTCATCTAAAGTAATTATGTGAAGTAACAGACTCTGCAGGACTAAATGCAGCCAGTCATGCACTTTGATGCTGAAGCCCTTTAGCTGGCCTACATTAACACAGTCAAGCATAAATTAATCTGCTTTCAATACGTAGGAACACGATGACAACAGAAAAATTAACTCAGCAAAAAAAGAAACGTCCCTTCACTGTCAACTGCATTTATTTTCAGCAAACTTAACAGGTGTAAATATTTGTATGAACATAAGATTCAACAACTGAGACAAACTGAACAAGTTCCACGGACATGTGTCTAACAGAAATGGAACAAGGGGGGGGGGGGGGGGGGTCAACATCAAAAGTAACAGTCGGTATTTGGTGTGGCCACCAGCTGCATTAAGAATTACAGTGCATCTCCTCCTCATGGACTGCACCAGATTTGCCTGTTCTTGCTGTGAGATGTTACCCCACTCTTCCACCAAGGCACTTGCAAGTTCCCAGACATTTCTGGGGGGAATGGCCCTAGCACTCACCCTCCGATCCAACAGGTCCCAGACGTGCTCAATGGGATTGAGATCCGGGCTCTTCACTGGCCATGGCAGAACACTGACATTCGGTCTTGAAGGAAATCACACACAGAACAAGCAGTATGGCTGGTGGCATTGTCATGCTGGAGGGTCATGTCAGGATGAGCCTGCAGGAAGGGTACCACATGAGGGAGGAGGATGTCTTCCCTGTAACGCACAGCGTTGAGATTGCCTGCAATGACAACAAGCTCAGTCCGATGATACTGTGACACACCGCCCCAGACCATGACGGACCCTCCACCTCCAAATCGATCCTGCTCCAGAGTACAGACCTCTGTGTAACGCTCATTCCTTCGACGATAAACGTGAATCCGACCATCACCCCGGGGAGACAAAACCACGACTCGTCAGTGAAGAGCACTTTTTGCCAGTCCTGTCTGGTCCAGCGACGGTGGGTTTGTGCCCATATCCGACATTGTTACCGGTGATGTCTGGTGAGGACCTGCCTTACAACAGGCCTACAAGCCCTCAGTCCAGCCTCTCTCAGCCTATTGCGGACAGTCTGAGCACTGATGGAGGAATTGTGCATTCCTGGTGTAACTCGGGCAGTTGTTGTTGCCATCCTGTACCTATCCTGCAGGTGTGATGTTACATGTGGTCTGCCACTGCGAGGACGATCAGCTGTCCGTCCTGTCTCCCTGTAGCCCCGTCTTAGGCATCTCACAGTACGGACATTGCAATTTATTGCCCTGGCCACATCTGCAGTCCTCATGCCTCCTTGCAGCATGCCAAAGGCACGTTCACGCAGATGAGAAGGGACCCTGGGCATCTTTCTTTTGGTGTTTTTCAGAGTCAGTAGAAAGGCCTCTTTCGTGTCCTAAGTTATCACAACTGTGACCTTAATTGCCTACCATCTGTAAGCTGTTACTGTCTTAGCGACCGTTCCACAGGTGCATGTTAATTAATGTTCATTAATGTTCAGGTTGCAAGATTGAGGTTGCAAGATCGAATCCCCGAGCTGACAATGTAAAAATCTGTCATTCTGCCCCTGAACAAGGCAGTTAACCCACTGTTCCTAGGCCATCATTGAAAATAAGAATTTGTTCTTAACTGACTTGCCTAGCTAAATAAAAGGTAAAATAAATAAAATACAATTGTTTATGGTTTATTGAACAAGCATGGGAAACAGTGTTTAAACCCTTTACAAAGAAGATCTGTGAAGTTATTTGGATTTTTACGAATTATATTTGAAAGACAGGGTCCTGAAAAAGGGACGTTTCTTCTTTTGCTGAGTTTAGATTAAAAAAATGACAAAATGCATCTCCTCTCTAAGTAGCCTATCTATGTAGTGGATCTCATTACAAGGGTTATAGTGTTTTCAGATGGTAGGCTCCATCTCCCAACACAATTACGAGTCCCAGGCTCGTCTGTCCTCATGACAACCAGGCCCCAGCATTCCATCTGGGGCCATCATACTGTAGGTGGGACATTCTAATCTCCTGTGTTGACCACTGCTGCTAGACTATTTAGGGACAGAGAGCTCCACTTACACTGCGTCTCCAATTTACGGGTGAAAATAACATTTCAGCTATGATAAATACACACTCTAAAAGTGGCACAAGTGGCAGTTGAACAAGAATGAAATTAGATTATTTTTGGATTAGGCCTCATAGTAAATCTCTGATCATCTCTGTAGACAAACTGTACTGTAGTCCCTTACTAAATCCCCCACAGAAATGGTAAGACTGTCCGTGTCAATACTCTATAGGCCTACAGTTTCACAGACACGTGAGTGAAAGGCCATTGAGTCTTGGCTAGTCTAACTATAGTCTCTTCCCTCCATCTGTGCTCTGCCATTCATTCTCCCAACAAGACCAGCTAGTTCACATTCCTGCCCTGTGACGTTCACATGTTTTCAACAGCCATTTGGAAAGAGTGACACCCACTTTTCTTCAGAGGGGCAGYCAGACCTAGGCAGAGATGGCAGTCCCCCTCCACCACTCTCAAGGCCAACAATAACAACAAACTAACCCTGGTGACCTCTCAGGATGCAACGGCTGTTATAACAGCCATCTGCATGAAAGAGCCAGAGATCCAGGACATCTATCTAGTCTACAGCTAGAGGAGTGGGGGGTAGATTTGAACACTCATAGGCCCAGAGTACCAAAATATACCTGAAATGTAGCTGTACACATCAACAACCATGGCTTTATATAATAACACAAGAAAGACATGTAGTAGTGGTACGCGTGTACAAAATGCAGCCGTAGCTGCAGTAGGCCTACACATAATTTACACCTACCAACACACACAGGTCAGCACGACAAGATGAGCACCATTAGCTTATCAAAGATTCTTACAGGCTTCATAGCTTAAACTTCAATAATTACAACTACAGGCTACATTTGTCGAATTTGTAAAAAATTGTGACACTACGCAATGAGTGTAACCAAGCTGCCACTTCTCAATGTGCGCAATATTTCTCAGAAAAGCAAATTAAATCAAACTAAGTGCATATAGCAGCACTGTTGGAGCGAGTGGTCGCATTTCGCATTTCGCTCCGCAGGTAGTATTACATTTCATTACAGTACAACGGTTTGAACTTGTCTGATCTTAGCTGCTACATAGCCGTCTTTGTATCAAAGATATTGTGTAGTTTAGAGTAATTATCGTAATTACCGAGGTTAAGCTAGTCAGCTATTTTCGTCCTAGTCAACACTGCTAGCTAGCCAGCAGCTAGCAGCTAGCCAACGTCTACCGTCTCCGATAGCAGCACTGTAGAAACTATTACATTAGTTTCTACATTACAACGGAACGACTTGATTAGTGTAGTGTTAGCTAGCTACATAGTTGTCTTTGGTCTTTGTATCCAAGATAATTGTGTAGTTTAGAGTAATTGTCAAGGTTACCTAGGCAGTTCCGAGGCTACCTAGCCAGCTACTTTTTTCAAACTAAGTCAACAACGCAGCCACTGCTAGCTAGCCTACTCCACCAGCCAAGCAGCACTGTATCATTTTAGTCAATAAGATTTTTTGCAACGTAAGCTTAACTTTCTGAACATTCGAGACGTGTAGTCCACTTGTCATTCCAATCTCCTTTGCATTAGCGTAGCCTCTTCTGTAGCCTGTCAACTATGTGTCTGTCTATCTCTTCTCTCCTCTCGCACAGACCATACAAACGCTTCACACCGCGTGGCCGCCGCCACTCTAACCTGGTGGTCCCAGCGCGCACGACCCACGTGGAGTTCAGTCTCCGGCAGCCTCTGGAATGCAATCTGCGGCCAACAAGGCAGAGTTCATCTCATCAGCCTTCTTCCCTCCAGTCCCTCGACTTCTTGGCACTGACGGAAACATGGATTACCACAGATAACACTGCTACTCCTACTGCTCTCTCCTCGTCTGCCCACGTGTTCTCGCACACCCGAGAGCTTCTGGTCAGCGGGGTGGTGGACTAGGGATCCTCATCTCTCCCAAGTGACATTCTCTCTCTCTCCCCTGACCCATCTGCTCTCATCGCTCTCTTTGAATCCCATGCTGTCTACTTAGTTACCGCCACCTTTCAATGCTTAACATCCTTATCATTCATCGTCCCCCCAGGTTCCTTGGAGAGTTACCTAATGAGCTTGACGCTTGATAAGTTCTTTTCTGAGGATGGCTCACCTCTCACAGTTTCTGGTGACTTTAACCTCCCCAGTCTACTTTGACTCATTCCTCTCTGCCTCCTTTTTCCACTCCTTTCCCTCTTTTGACCTCAACTCTCACCATTTCCCCCCCTACTCACAAGGCAGGCAATACGCTTGACCTCATCTTTACTAGATGCTGTTCTTCCACTAATCTCATTGCAACTCCCCTCCAAGTCTCCGACCACTACCTTGTATCCTTTTCCTCTCGCTCATATCCAACACTTCCACACTCGCCCTACTCGGATGGTATCGCGCCGTCCCAACCTTCGCTCTCTCTCCCCGCTACTCTCTCCTCTCCTTCCATCCTATCATTCTCTTCCTCTCCTCACAACCTTCTCCAACCCTATCTTCCTGATTCTGCCTCCTCAACCTCTCTCTCCTCCCCTTTCTGCATCCTTTAACTCTCTATTTCCCCTATCCTCCAGGCCGGCTCGGTCCTCCCCTCCTGCTCCGTGCTCGACGACTCATTGCGAGCTCACAGAAAGGGCTCCGGGCGCCGAGCGGAAATGGAGGAAAACTCGCTCCTCCCTGCGGACCTGGCATCCTTTCCCATCTCTCTCTACATTCTCCTCTTCTGTCTCTGCTGCTAAAGCCACTTTCTACCACTCTAAATTCCAAGCATCTCCTGCTTAACCCTAGGAAGCTCTTTGCCACCTTCTCCTCCCTCCTGAATCCTCCTCCCCTCCCCCCTCCTCCTCCTCTCTGCGGATGACTTCGTCAACCATTTTGAAAGAAGGTCGACGACATCCGTCCTCGTTTTGGCTAAGTCAAACGACACGCTGGTTCTGCTCACACTGCCCTACCCTGTGCTTTGACCTCTTTCTCCCCTCTCTCTCCAGATGAAATCTCCGCGTCTTGTGACGGCCGCCCGCCCACAACCTGCCCGCTTGACCCTATCCCCTCTCTCTTCTTCCAGGCCATTTCCGGAGACCTTCTCCCTTACTCACCTCGCTCATATCACTCATCCTTGACCGCTGGCTACGTCCCTTCCGCCTTCAAGAGAAGCGAGAGTTGCACCCCTGCTGAAAAAACCTACACTCGATCCCCCGATGTCAACAACTACAGACAGTATCCCTTCTTTTCTTTTCTCTCCAAACTCTTGAACGGCCGTCCTTGGCCAGCTCTCCTGCTATCTCTCTCAGAATGACCTTCTTGATCCAAATCAGTCAGGTTTCAAGACTAGTCATTCAACTGAGACTGCTCTTCTCTGTGTCACGGAGGCGCTCCGCACTGCTAAAAGCTAACTCTCTCTCCTCTGCTCTATCCTTCTAGACCTACTGCGGCTGCTTTGATCAGTGAACCATCAGATCTCCTCTCCACCTCTCTCGAGTTGGGCATCTCCGGCGCGGCCCACGCTTGGATTGCGTCCTACCTGACAGGTCGCTCCTACAGGTGGCGTGGCGAGAATCTGTCCTCGCACCACGTGCTCTCACCACTGGTCGGCCCCAGGGCTCTGTTCTAGGCCCTCTCCTATTCTCGCGCTATACACCAAGTCCTTGGCTCTGTCATTCCTCACATGGTCCTCTCCTATCTGCTTATGCAGACGACACAACATATTCATATTCTCCTTTCCCCTCTTCTGATAACCAGGTGGGAATCGCGATCTTGATTCTGCATCTGATGTCTGGCAGACATTCAGAGTGTGGATCGATCGGATCACATTCCAGTTACGCTCGGCACCATCGCAAGCGCATCTTGGGGAGTGGAACATCTCTCCGCGTCTCAACAAGAAAGAGAGCTCTGAACTCCTTTTCCCTTCTCTTCACCGGGGTGAAGGACTGCCCGTTCCTGATCTCGGCCATCGACGGTTAGTCATAACACCTCAATTGTGGTTCCCCTCCTGTCGCCAGGAGTGCTAAGAACCTTGGCGTGATCCTGGACAACACGCTGTCGTTCTCAACTAACATCAAGGCGGTGACCCGTTCCTGTAGGTTCATGCTCTACTCTGATCAGGCCCTACACCCAAACAAGGGCACTGCGTTCATCCACCTCTGGCCTGCTCGCCTCCCTACCTCTGAGGAAGTACAGTTCCCGCTCAGCCCAGTCATGGCAGTAGCTAATTTGAATCTGCTGCAAAGAGTAAATACCCATTCAGAGAGCAACACACACACACAAAATAGCAAGAGAGCAGGGAGGGGACGAAAATGTAGGCTGTGTCGTTTTCATAGTATTGACATAGGCTACTGTAAAAGTTATCACATAATGACTGTGTAATACACATTAATGATAGAGTGAAAGTTTGCCTACTTGTTTTAGTAGGCTACACAGGGTATTGGTCCTACATACAAAAATGGAGGCCTATCTGAAACACAGCCATGTACACAACAACTGTCATTTTGCCATAAGAAAGCACTCAATGTTGAAGAGAAGTCCCACAAAGACTCGTAGCCCAAGATATGCTCATTAAAACCACATACACCATAACCATACATTCAGGAACATGGGCAGAAGGCTACCGCGTCACCTCAGAGCACAACTAATAGGCTACATTGGTCATTGTCCCTATACCCATCAAATAAAGCAAAACTAATATATCTCAACAGCAATTAGACCCGCAAAAGCAAGCAATGACAGATCAATGCATCTTTTAGATTGAAGTAAACAGCAAAAAGGCCTAAACTATACATTACATAAAAATACATCTGCCAAACAACCCTCCCTTACATGAGGGATAATAATTCTGCCATGGTGGCCGGGGCCATAAAGGTTGTAGCTTACCATTTAGATGAGTTGCAGCCTCCTCCATGCGGTGTTGAAGCTCATGCGAAGTTTGATTCCATTCTCCTTCCTGGAGAAAATGTACTTGTCAGGTCCCTTTCAAATGCCAGCTGGACAAGCTTGGCTTTTCGTTGATGTAACATGCTGAGTCTGTGTTCACTGCTATACGTTCTTCAGAGTGGAGAAGGAATTTTCGCACATTGCTGTAGATGTCCCAAATGTGAATATAAATCCCTGTTTCAGTGCAAACAGCACAGACAGCAATGCTGACAAAGGCCCGACGTATCTTTAAAGAACACTGAGTTAGGTCCATATGTTGTTGCTAGCTGTGGTTGCGATTTCACTTTGTTTCTTGCAAACTCTGCTTCCCCGGTTTAGTTTTGGTTAGAGCCAACAGGTCGTCAGATGCTAATGGCTTGGGTAACAAAGATGCAGGTGCTTGTTGTGATGTTACCCTCGTGCTGTTGGTGCTAGGTCCTGGCTCTTCTCAATCTTGTTGGTCAACAGTTAGAATGTAATACCTACCCATTCCCCACGCTAACTGGGGGGGGGGTCCTATCCCAGCTTTGCCACCCCGTAGAGCCAGCTCTGGCTAGGGCTGTGACTGTCATGGAATTTTGGGTGATGGTTATTGGTCAGCCAAATGACGTGGTCAACGTAAAAAACACATTTTCTCCTCTCCTCCGCTCCTGACTGCATGTGCTGCAGGGAAGGGGGTGTTGCCTAAGCAACCAAAGACTTGTTTGTTACAAAACCTTGCTTGTTTCAGCAAGGAGTGACAAAGTTCAATCACTTTGTAGAGGCCATGTAACAGCAGAAAAACACAATCTCACGAATGCCCGGCGGTTCCGTCTTCAGTCAGCTGTTCGTTCCACCCCAAAAATGATTATAATAATACGTTACGAGGGTTGTTTGATTTTCATGACGGTCTTCATCCATAACCGTCGGTTAGGTTACGCGGTTATATGGTAATTACGCTAGCCCTAGCTACAGCCATGTCACAGGGCAAAAGCTGCACACAGGCACACATACACTGCTCTTTTGAGAATTTAAAAACGTACACGCGGCACGCACACATTCGTTTTTTCTTTACTGTGTCGAATGAAGAGCAAGCGTTCTCAGATTGTGCACATGATGTGAATTAAAAAAGGGATCATATCCTGCCTGCATGTTGGCTGCAGGCCAAGCAGGACAGCCAGGTGTTGCAGCTCTTAAAAACACAATTTTGAAAAGCAGGCTTTGAATCCAGTGCTTGGGCCAGAAGCGTCATCACCGACTCACTCACTAGAGCTGCTTATAAAGAAGCAGAAAATCAATAMTGTACAATATTAACTAATATGAGAAGTCTGATTCAAATAGTTAATTGAACATCTGTAGATATTCAAAAAGCATGAGGACCACAGGGAATACATCCAGGTGGCCCTCATTATCAAATCTGTCCAAGTCTACGTTTAGTTTGTGTTACCCCCACACTATGAATTCTTACACTGCTACCAGGTTCACATTGGCGCCAGGCCCAGGGGCCCCCAGACTTCCAATAGGGGTGATTCCATGGGACAGGGGGTGGACTCTGTGCCSCTCTGCAAACAAGACCTCTTCCCATCTCATCTTGTTTTCACAGCTGACAAAAGGAGCCCAAAAGCAACCAGAAAGAGTCTATTTCAACAGAGCCTGGTCCAGACATGATCCCTATCCCCATTAGCACAACAGAGCATCGTGTAGCATTACAATAGGAGCATCCGGCCATGGCCTGACTGTACTGAAGACTAATCCATAAACATAACAATTATTTAGTCATGTGGCTTTGATGTATTTTCAGGGTAATTATATTTCCACTGTGATCTTTTATGCACACCAGCCCTGCATTCATCTATTTATCTGGCTATTATGTTTGTAGCATTCGAATTTTTCAATAATTATTTTATATGGCATAGTAGTCCAAATCAAATCTCATCCATCGCTTAGAAGGGTAAAAAGCTACAAGTCATTACATGTGATGTGTCCAATAAAAACACATTATAAGGCCTATCTGTCTGTCATTTTTATCTATTGTGAAACCTAATAACATATATTTTGGAAACAATTGGCCTCCATTGATTTGGTAAGCCACAGAGAGAGGGCCTCAATCACTGTGAGGAAATGGGAAACAGGACAAATAACAGGAAGTTGTCAGATGAGATAACCCTTCCACAACAGAAGCAGAAGAGAGAGACGCCTTTAGCGGGGTGGGGGCGAGATGCTGTGAGTCAAGAGAAAGGTCATTGTTTAACACTCTGGGACAATCACCAGAGGTCTTGATATTAGAGGTCGACCGATTTCAAGTTTTCATAACAATCGGAAATTGGTATTTTTGGGAGCCGATTTGCCGATTTTTTTTTTCTTTTTACACCTTTATTTAATCTTTATTTAACTAGGCAAGTCAGTTAAGAACACATTCTTATTTTCAATGACGGCCTAGGAACGTTCTGCCTCGTTCAGGGGCAGAACGACAGATTTTTAACCTTGTCAGCTCGGGGGATTCAATCTTGCAACCTTACAGTTAACTAGTCCAATGCTCTAACACCTGATTACATTGCACTCCACGAGGAGCCTGACTGTTAGCGAATGCAGTAAGCTAAGGTAAGTTGCTAGCTAGCATTAAACTTATCTTTAAAAAACAATCAATCAATGACTGTCATTGCTCCAATGTGTACTTAACCATAAACATCAATGCCTTTCTTAAAATCAATACACAAGTATATATTTTTAAACCTGCATATTTAGCTAAAAGAAATCCAGGTTAGCAGGCAATATTAACCAGGTGAAATTGTGTCATTTCTCTTGCGTTCATTCCACGCAGAGTCAGGGTATATGCAACAGTTTGGGCCGCCTGGCTCTTTGCGAACTAATTTGCCAGAATTTTACGTAATTATGACATAACATTGAAGGTTGTGCAATGTAACAGGAATATTTAGACTCATGGATYCCACCCGTTAGATAAAATACGGAACGGAATAAACGTTTTGTTTTCGAGGTGATAGTTTCCGGATTAGTCAAAGGTATATGGTTTAGAGAGAAATAGTCGAAGCGTTATAATTCCTGTAATAACTTGCGGCTGAATTTGAAAGGGGTTCCTTCGTTATTTTACCGTTCATGTCTTCCATAGAGAATGTCTTGATCTACTTCAAATAAGGTCTATGTTTCGTGCAGGCTTAAACCGCCTCGACGTTTTGATACCCGTGTAAATCTCACTAGGATAAGGTAACGTTTGTCAACATATTTTCATAAATCCACTCTACAAAAAAATGTATCTTCGCTTATATTTAGCCAATATTGATCAGAGTTACCTTGTCCTATGGATATCTACACAGTTATAAATATGGCACAGTGATGTAAGCCTACACGAAACACAGACCTTATTTTAAGTGAATCTAAAAATATCCTATAGAATAAATGAAGGAACCGCTTTTCAGATTTTGCTAGAAGGTGTCATGGGAATTATGACTCGCACTTTGGTTGTCAATTCTTACCATGCCCATTATTAAAATAGGATTTCCTGCATATAGAAATTAAAGTTTTTGTTTTCAACATTCATCACAGGTAACTTAAACTCTATTTTTATTCAAACAGTTGAGAGTATTTGTCTCCTAAGCAGACTCTTCAGTATCATTGTCACTTCAGAGCTGTGTGCGTGTGTGTGTATTTATGTATTATATTAAGTTAAAATAAAAGTGTTCATTCAGTATTGTTGCAATTGTCATTATTACAAAAATGTGTGTGTGTGTGTATGATATATATATTAAAATATAAAAAATAAAAAAATATATAAAATCGGCCGATTAATCGGTATCGGCCTTTTTTTGTCCTCCAATAATCGGTATTGACAAATCATAATCGGTCGACCTCTACTTGATATGGAATGAAATCAAGTTGTATTGGTCGCATACACATATTTTGCAGATGTTAACGCAGGTGCAGCTTCAACAGTGCAGTAATACCTAACAATACACACAAATCAAAAACATTTAAATAAAGAAATATCAAAACAAGCAATGTCTGAGTGCGGAATATAAATATATGTGTACAGTGGCTTGCGAAAGTATTCACCCCCTTGGCATTTTTCCTATTTTGTTGCCTTACAACCTGGAATTAAAATAAATTTTTGGGCGTTTGTATCATTTGAGTTACACAACATGCCTACCACTTTGAAGATGCAAAATATGTTTTATTGTGACACAAACAAGACATAAGTAAAAAATAAAAAATAAAAAGATAAAAGAAAACTTGAGCGTGCATAACTATTCACACCACCCCCCCCCCCAAAGTCAATACTTTGTAGAGCCACCTTTTGCAGCTGCAAGTCTCTTGGGGTATGTCTCTATAAGCTTGGCACATCTAGCCACTGGGATATTTGCCCATTCTTCAAGGCAATACATCTCCAGCTCCTTCAAGTTGGAAGGGTTCTGCTGGTGTACAGCAATCTTTAAGTCATACCACAGATTCTCAATTGGATTGAGGTCTGGGCTTTGACTAGGCCATTCCAAGACATTTAAATGTTTCCCCTTAAACCACTCGAGTCTTGCTTTAGCAGTATGTTAGGGTCATTGTCCTGCTGGAAGGTGAACCTCCGTCCCAGTCTCAAATCTCTGGAAGACTGAAACAGGTTTCCCTCAAGAATTTCCCTGTATTTTGCATCATCCGTCATTCCTTCAATTCTGACCAGTTTCCCAGTCCCTGATGATGAAAAACATCCCCACAGCATGATGCTGCCACGACCACCATGCTTTACTGTGGGGATGGTGTTCCCGGGGTGATGAGGTGTTGGGTTTGCGCCAGACATAGTTTTTTCCTTGATGGTCAAATTTTTGTCTCTTCTGACCAGAGTACCTTCGTCCATATGTTTGGGGAGTCTCCCACATGCCTTTTGGCGAACACCAAACGTGTTTGCTTATTTTCTTTAAACAATGGCTTTTTTTCCTGGCCACTCTTCTGTAAAGCCCAGCTCTGCGGAGTGTACGGCTTAAAGTGGTCCTGTGGAGCTTTGCAGCTCCTTCAGGTTTATCTTGGGTCTCTTTATTGCCTCTCTGATTAATACCCTCCTTGCCTGGTTCGTGAGTTTTGGTGGGCYGCCCTCTCTTGGCAGGTTTATTGTGGTGCCATATTCTTTCCATTTTTTAATAATGGATTTAATGGTGCTCCATTAAGTTTCAGATTTTTGTTTATAACCCAACCCTGATCTGTACTTCTCCACAACCTTTCCCTGACCTGTTTGGAGAGCTCCTTGGTCATCATGGTGCCGCTTGCTTTGCGGTATTGCAGATTCTGGAGCCTTTCAGAACAGGGGTATATATACACTGAGATCATGTGACAGATCATGTGACACTTAAATAAAGTCCACCTGTGTGCAATCTAACTAATTATGTGACTTTTGAAGGTAATTGGTTGCACCAGATCTTATTTAGGGGTTTCATAGCAAAGGGGGTGAATACATACGCACGTTTTTTATTTTGTAGAATTCTTTGAAACAAGTACATTTTTTTCCCACTTCACCAATTTGGACGATTTTGTGTATGTCCATTACATGAAATCCAAATAAAAATCTATTTAAATTACAGGTTGTAATGCAACAAAATAGGAAAAACACCAAGAGGGATGAATACTTTTGCAAGGCACTGTAGGTAATGGTGTGTATAGACAGTATGACAAACTGCCAGTCAATACATTATTGAACGAGACATTCACAAGAGACTTCTAGACATCGTCTGTTGGCCTAAATCTCACGCATGCAGGCTGTAACACATAACTCTAAATTCTGTAGAAGTATCAGACAGAAAGGCTCATGATATAGCTCATTTAACAGGATTCTAAAGATGGTAGTTTTGTCATTATTCAGAGGACCTAAAAAGAGGTTTCCAGAATTAAAAAAGGAAATGTTGCATTCAACAACACTGCATAATTTGCACATTGCTCATGCAGCCCCAGCCGACTACAACATCTTGGCGAAGGGATGACAGAAGTGATAGGGAAGAGGAGCCAGGACCAAGTGATAGCGAGGTGTGGTGTAATAAATCACACAGTCGGTCATGTCTGGCTCCAACTGCCTCCTCCACACCCGAGGCTTTTAGCAGCCATAGTCAGCAGTGGGCCTTGAGAAATATGGAGTTTTAATGGACAAGGAGAAACCAGAACGGCAAATGCCTTTGGTCACACATTCATTTTGAATGAAGTGCAGTTCCTGTGGAGTTTAACCCCCCCATCAGGCCCCAGTTCTTTTCCCCTACTCGTCTGTGGAATACACTGCTTCTCCATAACTTACATACCACATACACACGTTTCAATAACATTTATTTTGATAGGCCAGTTTGTAGACCTATTCCACTTATTGAGGGTACAATAATAACGTTGTAATATTTCTTCATTTTGATGTGTATTGTCAGGTACACCGAATGTGTTCTTTCCATGACAGACGGACCAGGTGAATTCAGGGGAAAGCCATGATCCCTCATTGATGTCACTTCAATCAGTGTAGATGAAGGGGAGGAGACAGGTTAAAGAAGGATGTCTTGAGTCAATTGACACATGGATTGTGTATGTGTGGCATTTAGAGGGTGAATMGGCAAGACAAAGGATGTAAGTGCCATTGAAAAAAGTATGAGGTGACAGGCACACCGATTTCAGTGTGTCAAGAACTGCAACGCTGACGGGTTTTTCATGCTCAACAGTTTCCTGTGTATCAAGAATGGTCCACCACCCAAAGGATATCCAGCCAACATGACCCAACTGTTGGAAGCAATGGAGTCAACATGGGCCAGCATCCCTGTGGAACACTTGACACCGTGTAGAGTCCATGCCCTGTCTAATTAAGGCTGTTCTGAGGGCAAACGAGGGTGCAACTCAACATTAGGAAAGTGTTCCTAAGGTTTTGTACACTCGGTGTACTGCACTGTTGGAGCTAGAAACATGAAGCATTTTGCTACACCTGCGATAACATCTGCAAAATGTGTACCCGACCAATAAAAATGTATTTGTACAGCAGCTTTGGATTGGTGAATTGTTCCAACTTCCAGGTTATGAGGTAAAAATCTAAGCGTAAGAAAAAAGGAAAAAGCGCTGCCTGCCTCCCTGAACCAACTACAGTAATCACTTGTGACCCATAAGCATGGTGGGAGTGGGACAGAAAGTAGAGACAACAGAGCACTGAACCAAAGCCTAGTGACTACCGTGACAGTGGCAACCCATAATCCTTCCTGTTCAATGACCTGGTTCTGGGGAAGGAGGAAGAAGAGTGTGTCTGAAAGAGAGGAGAGCGAGCAAGAGGGAGAAATAGAATGTGAGTGTGTGTGTGACTGAGTGGAGGGCACATCGATGTCAGTGGAAGCGTTACTGGAAATGTCAACCCCCCCCTCTCTCCCATTTGTCCTCCTCCTCTTCCTGTCTTCCTGGAAGCCTTAAAATGTGTGTGCCTGCTACATCTGTCAGAACACACGTTATAAAACTAATAATGACAATCATGGTTATAGCAGGCCCTTTCTGGGCCATCTGTACGGGGGAATAGGGAGTTTTTACCTCCTACTACCCCAGGGAGAGAGTTGAACGACTCACTGAGATGATTCATAGATCTAATTTCACACAACCCAGGGAAGAATGCGCTTGAGATGCCCTTCAATGAAATGGCAAATAAATGGCTTGTTTATTTTTTTACCGGCAAAGCAGAAAGGAGAGTGATAGAACAAAACTTACCAGTCAAAACGTTGGATGTTAATTCCATGGTTACAAAGACTAAGTGAAAGATTTCATGATAAAACAGAGATTAAATAAATGTAGGGCTACAGCAAGTAGTGAAAACAGCCCCTAGACAGACCATACTAGTCAGTTGGGCCCCGCCCAAATCTTTCATTCTCTTATCCACACAGAACTCTGGGATAGAGGAGAGCGTTCCCATGTGGCATCACATGGTCACTGATGAGTACCATCGGGTGATAGAAGAGGAGGGGGGACAACATGGGAGAGGGGGGGTTATCTAGATGGGCCTCACTCTTGCCTGTCTGCCTGCCTTTCCCAGCATCCCCTGGGAGGGCCAAAACAGAGGGTCAGGACTCAGGAGCCATATGCAAATCAGGGGACCCTGTGAAGGGGGAAGGGAGTAGCAGCACCTAGCTGGGGCATGCAGCCGTAAAGGAGAAGATGCAGGTCAGGTTTTTTAACATGCCTCCTCCTCCATCAGTCTTTATCTCTGATCTGTGGATGGCTAGGCAAAACATTATCATCCCATGGATGGACAGACCATTGGCCTTGTAGGAAGAGAGAGAGATCCAGAAGTTATGGTGGTTTCCTTGCAGATAGAAATAAAACTGTAGAGAACTGACACAAACCACTCAATTTCATTAGTATGCAATAACAGAGCAATTATTAAAGCACTATGTAACAGTGTAATAACAGTGTTAGTACACAGAAGGATTTCCGTTAGTAAAATGTGGCGCCAGACAACATGACCGGGAAGATTTTTTATGTACCATTTGAGAAATCTATCAGACCCATATGCACTGGGTGAGTAACCCATTAGGGCATCCAACCACGGTGCTCAGAATGACACAAATCACATTTACATTATGGTAATGCATCTTAACAGAACATGTAACTCATGTCATGAAGCAGCCAATAAAACAGCACTTTCAAACATTTGCCAAAAAACAATTTGAGAACACCATTCTTAACTGATAGTGGTTCCATATGTAACCGATAAAATCTCTGTTAGAAAGAGGGGGAATCTAAAGATGCAACAACTGGGATGGGTTGCTAATACGACCAGGATTGTACATTTGGCTTCTGGATAACCAAAGAAAGTTGATATGAAATCCAGTAGAACGGGAGAGAAATTAAATGGCGGTCCAATAGGGAAGTAAATGGAAATACATTTGTATTTCCATTTATTATAATTAATTATAATCACTCCTGTCTATACATAAATAAAAATAATAAAAAAATACTTCACCAGCAAGCATGACTTAGCCACAGAGAACTCGAGGACAGGATCATTAGCTTACTTGAAAAAGCTCATAGGCCTAGGCCTATGCCTATTTGGGTAGCCCACAATTTGGGCAGCCCGCGTGGCAATAGGCCTGCCTAGCTGATTACGGAGTTGCAGCTGTCAGCGAAAAGCATCTAAAATATATATGTGTGTGACTATAATGTTTCTTGAGTATAATTAAAACAAGAAGGGTTATGTGGCAAAGACGTAGGTGAGTCTCTCTCCAAAATGGCTCAGCTGTCTCCCGCCAACTTTTGGCAATTCATTGTTTCATTGTGTGTATTGTTTGCCCTCTGATTCATTTGTTGTATCAATTCCCCATAACATATGTCATCAGTAGTAAATGTACCGTTACTCATTATTTGGTTACATACATTTCTGTTAACTTCACTAGGGTAGGGGGCAGCATTCGAAGTTTTGGATGAAAAGCGTGCCCAAATTAAACTGCCTGCTACTCAGGCCCAGAAGATAGGATATGCATATAATTAGTAGATTTGGATAGAAAACACTCTAAAGCTCCCAAAACMGTTAAAATAATGTCTGTGAGTATAACAGAACTGATATGGCAGGCGAAAACCAGAGGAAAATCCAACCAGGAAGTACTATTATTTTCAAAGGCTGTTTTTCCATTGAAAGCCTATCCACGATACAAAGACTTAGGACCCAGTTCACGAGCTCCGTGGCTTCCTCTACACGTAGCCAGTCTTTAGGCATTGTTTCAGGCTTTTACTCTGAAAAATTAGGGAGATACAGCACTTTCAATCAGTGGCCAGTGGAAATTTCCATTCATCAGCCATGCGCCTGATCGGGAACGCGCCTTTCTTGTTTAGCCTTTCCTATTGACGAAGCTTTTGTCCGGTTGAAATATTATTGATTATTTATGACAAAAACAACCGGAGGATTGATTTTAAACATCGTTTGGCATGTTTCTACTAACTTTTATTGTACTTTTTTTAAACTTTTCATCTGGAATTAGTGCACGCGCCTTAAGCATTCGGATTACTGGACAAAATGCGAACAAAAAGGAGGTATTTGGTCATAAAGAGGGACATTATCGAACAAAACAAACATTTATTGTCTAACATGGAGACCTGGGAGTGCCACCAGATGAAGATCATCAAAGGTAAGTGATTTATTTTAATGCTATTTCTGACTTTTGTAACACTCTCCTTGGCTGGAAAAATGCTGTATGGGTTTCTGTGGCTAAGTGCAGACCTAACATAAATCGCAAAGTGTGCTTTCTCTGTAAAGCCTTTTTGAAATCTGACACAGCGGTTGCATTAAGGAGAAGTTTATCTTTATTCGTATGTTCAACACTTGTATCGTTTATCAATGTTTGTGATGAGTATTTCTGTAATTTGATGTGGCTCTCTGCACTTTCACCGGATTGTTTGAGACAATGCATTTCTGACCATAATGGAAACTGAGATTTTTGGATATAAATATGAACTTTATCGAACAAAACATACATGTATTGTGTAACATGAAGTCCTACGAGTGCCATCTGATGAAGATCATCAAAGGTTAGTGATTCATTTTATCTCTATTTCTGCTTTTTGTGACTCCTCTCTTTGGCTGGAAAAATGGCTGTATGGTTTTCTGTGACTAGGTGCTGACKTAACATAATCGCATGGTGTGCTTTCGCAGTAAAGCCTTTTTGAAATCGYACACTGTGGTTGGATTTACAAGAAGTTTATCTTTAAAATGGTGGATAATACTTGTATGTTTGAGGAATTTTAATTATGGGATTTCTGTTGTTTTGAATTTGGTACCCTGCAATTTCACTGGCTGTTGTCGAGGTGGGACGCTAGCGTACCAGAGAGGTTAATGCATTTATTAAATTAGTTATTTACCGTTTTCATTCTCACAGTTTAAATGTTGTTTGCAGAGTTCAAAACAAGTTTATTTCATAACCATCATTTACGAGATTTGTCAATTTTCATTGTCTTTTGTTTAGGGGTGCTGCCCCATGTGTCTGGTTTCTCTGTCCTGATAATGTTGAGGTAGCGATTTATCAGGAGGTGCTGCAGCACCCTCAGCACCCCTACATGTTGAGGTAGAGCTTTATCAGGAGGTGCTGCAGCCCCCTCAGCATCCCTACATGTTGAGGTAGAGCTTTATCAGGAGGTGCTGCAGCCCCCTCAGCACCCCTACATGTTTAGGTAGAGCTTTATCAGGAGGTGCTGCAGCACCCTCAGCACCCCTATATGTTGAGGTAGCGATTTATCAGGTGGTGCTGCAGCACCCTCAGCACCCCTACTTCCAGCTATCATTGTGAATGATAATATATTAAAACTATGAAGGGAAAAGGAGGATATCTAGTCAGTTGTACAACTGAATGCATTCAACTGAAATGTGTCTTTCGCATTTAACCCAACCGCTCTGAACCAGAGAGGTGCAAGGGGCTAGTTCCTCAGAGTAAGCTATTTGAAAAATCTTTCCAACAGTCTCCCCTTCGATAATCACCAATCATCGATGTGAAAGCGCAATACAACGTGCAATTGGACCACTTGGACCTGATAATGTGCCTCTGTACGCCAGACAGGGAGAGGTTGAAAATGTCAGTGAAGACACTTGCCAGTAGGTCAGCGCATGCTCTGAGTACACGTCTTGGTAATCCGTCTGGCCCTGTGGCCTTGTGAATGTTGACCTGTTTAAAGGTCTTACTCACGGAGAGCATGATCACACAGTCGTCCGGAACAGCTGATGCTCTCATGCATGCTTCAGTGTTGCTTGCCTCAAAGCAAGCATAGAAGTAATTTAGCTCATCTGGTTGGCTCATATCACTGGGCAGCTCGCGGCTGTGCTTCCCTTTGTAGTCTGTAATAGTTTGCAAGACCTGCCACATCCGACGAGTGACGGAGCCAGTGTAGTACGATTCAATCTTAGTCCTGTATTGACGCTTTGCCTGTTTGATGGTTTGTCTCAGGCAATAGTGTTATTTTTTTTTATAAGCGTCTGGGTTAGAGTCTTGCTCCTTGAAAGCGGCAGATCTACCCTTTAGCTCAATGCGGATGTTGCCTGTAATCCATGGCTTCTGGTTGGGGCATGTACGTACGGTCACTGTGGGGACGACGTCATCGATGCACTTATTGATGAAGCCAGTGACTGATGTGGTGTACTCCTCAATGCCAATCGGAAGAATCCGGAATATTATTCCAGTCTGTGCTAGCAAAACAGTCTTGTAGCTTAGCATCTGCGTCATCTGACCACTTTTTTATTGACAGAGTCACTGGTGCTTCCTGCTTTAGTTGTTTGTAAGCGGAATCAGGAGGATAGAATTATGGTCAGATTTGCAAATGGAGGGCGAGGGAGCGTTTTGTATGAGTCTCTGTGTGTGGAGTAAAGGTGGTGTAGAGTTTTTCCCCTCTGGTTGCACATTTAACATGCTGGTAGAAATTAGGTAAACGAATTTAAGTTTCCCTGCATTAAAATCCCAGCCACTAGTAGCGCCGCCTCTGGATGCTTGCTTGTTGCTTATGGCAGTATACAGCTCATTGAGTGCGGTCTTAGTGCCAGCATCGGTTGTGTGGTGGTATGTAGACTAGAAGTCGACCGATTATGATTTTTCAACGCTGATACGATTATTGAGGACCAAAAAAGCTGATACCAATTAAAATCGGTCGATTTTTATATATATAATATTATATATTATATATATATATTATTATATTTATATATATATATATTTGTAATAATGAAATACTGAATGAACACTTATTTTAAATTAATATAATCAATCAAAAAATCAATTTAAAGTCTCAAATAATAATGAAACAATTACGATTGGTTTTAAATAATGCAAAAACAGTGTTGGAGAAGAAAGTAAAAGTGCAATATGTGCCATGTAAAAAAGCTAACGTTTAAGTTCCTTGCTCAGAACATGAGAACATATGAAAGCTGGTGGTTCCTTTTAACATGAGTCTTCAATATTCCCATGTAAGAAGTTTTAGGTTGTAGTTATTATAGGACTATTTCTCTCTATACCATTTGTATTTCATATACCTTTGAATATTGGATGTTCTAATAGGTACTTTAGTATTGCCAGCCTAATCTCGGGAGTTGATAGGCTTGAAGTTATAAACAGTGCAATGCTTGAAGCACAGCGAAGAGCTGCTGGCAAATGCAGGAAAGTGCTGTTTGAATGAATGCTTACGAGCCTGCTGCTGCCTACCACCGCTCAGTCAGACTGCTCTATCAAATCATAGACTTAATTATAATAAACACAGAAATACGAGCCTTAGGTTCATTAATATGGTCAAATCCAGAAACTATCATTTCGCAAACAAAACATTTATTTTTTCAGTGAAATACAGAACTGTTCCGTATTTTATCTAACGGGTGGCATCCCTAAGTCTAAATATTGCTGTTAACATTGAAGGTTGTGCAATGTATGTCATAATTATGTACAATTCTGGCAAATTAAATACGGTCTTTGTTAGGAAGAAATGGTCTTCACACAGTTTGCAACGAGCCAGGCGGCCCAAACTGCTGCATATACCCTGACTCTGCTTGCACAGAACGCAAGAGAAGTGACACAATTTCCCTAGTTAAAATAAATTCATGTTAGCAGGCAATATTAACTATATATGCAGGTTAAAAAATATATACTTGTGTATTGATTTAAGAAAGGCATTGATGTTTATGGTTAGGTACAACGACTGTGCTTTTTTCGCAAATGCGCTTGTTAAATCACCCGTTTCGCAAAGTAGGCTGTGATTCAATGATAAATTAACAGGCACCGCATCGATTATATGCAACGCAGGACAAGCTAGATGAACTAGTAATATCATCAACCATGTGTAGTTAACTAATGATTATGTTAAGATTGATTGTTTTTTATAAGATACGTTTAATGCTAGCTAGCACCTTACCTTGTCTCCTTGCTGCACTCGCATAACAGGTAGTCAGCCTGCCACGCAGTCTCCTCGTGGATTGCAATGTAATCGTCCACAATCGGTGTCCAAAAATGCAGATTACCGATTGTTATGAAAACTTGAAATCAGCCCTAATTAAAATCGGCCATTCCGATTAATCGGTCGACCTTTAATGTAGACGGCTACGAAAAATACAGATAAACTTTCTTGATAAATAGTGTGGTCTACAGCTTATGAGATACTCTACCTCAGGCGAGCAAAACCTTGAGATGTCCTTAGATTTCGTGCACCAGCTTTTGTTTACAAATATACACAGACCGCCACCCCTTGTCTTACCGGAGGCAGCTGTTCTATCTTGCCAATGCAGCGTAAACCCAACCAGCCGTATGTTATCCGTGTCGTCGTTCAGCCACGACTCGGAGAAACATATGATATTCCAGTTTTTAATGTCCCGTTGGTAGGATATTCGTGATTGTAGCTCGTCTATTTTGTTATCCAATGATTGTATGTTGGCTAATCAGACTGATGGTAGAGGCAGATTACCCACTCACCGCCGGATCCTTACAAGGCACCCCGTACCTACGTCCCTGATATCTCTGTCTCTTTCTGATGCAAATGACAGTGGGGGGGGGTGGGTTACGTTGCATCGGGCCTTGTCGGATGTCTGAAGTAAATTCTTAGCYTCCGACTCGTTAAAGAAAAAATATTTGTCCAGTGCGAGGTGTCCTGATATCCAGAAGCTATTTTTGGTCATAAGAGACAGTGGCAGCAACATTATGTACAAAATAAAAACAAAAGTTAACATTAACGCAAAAAAAACAACACAATAGCACAATTGTTTAGGAGTCCGTAAACGGCAGCCATCTCCTCCGGCGCCATTCTTTCTATTTTTGATCTCGCATTAGTTGACTTATAACTTTTCGATTTTTATCATTTTAATTCAGATTTTTATGATTAACCACATGACAACAATTTTGAGAAACAAAAATGTTACTGAAATTGAACTGTTCCACGAAATTGCGCATATGAAAATCATAACTGGCATGCAGAATGGTAGAAATAGTAATCTTCCAACTCACGTGCCGCCTATGAAGTCTTTCTAAAATAATTGCCTCCACGTTTCCATGGTGAGATTTTGCCTATAGGCTCCTTTGAAGCAAGGTAAGATATGCCTCATCATATGAAATAAAACATTCAGGTTTCAAATAATTAAATGTTTTCAAAATGCATACTGCCTCCAGCTCACATTGTAAAGTGGTGGGTGACGCGCTGATAGCCTGTTGCCTGCAATAGAATGAATGGGAGGCGCGCTTCAATTACCAGTTGAGAAATAAAAATAATTGCTATTTTTAATTCTGCACCAAAACTTTTAACACTTGATTGCATTTAGAATTGTTGTGCAGAGAATGGGCTTATAAAAGCATGTTTTAGTACAGCAGCAACCAGCTGCAGGAGAAATCCTGCTCAAAATAGGCTCTGTATGCTGTGCGTGTGTAATAGTTGTGTTGTATAAATAAGATACATGATGAATAACAAAAATAGTCAGGCCAATTTAATTCCACTAAATGATGCAAATTAACCTATAGACTGATAAGCATGACGGTCAAATGTATATACATAATGAATAAAAAGCATCAATGAATAAAAAGCATTATTTTGTGCTGGATTTTCCTTCTCCTGGTCATTCTGGCCAGAAACAGTTTTATTTATGGGGGGGCAAAAGCCTGCAATTGCTGGCTAACAGAAACACTGCTACACAGGTAACACTTTACATAAAGTAGGCCTATTACAGAACATAGTCTAATTTGACATTGTGGCTCCATCGACCAACCACGCGATTGGCTTCAATGTATTGCTAACTTGCACTTTTTCAAAAGATGTGGGAAAATGATAACCAAAACAAGAAGTTACTTTGGCACGCTCTGAGTCATAATGAGAGGAGAGAGAGAGAGGCCAACTGCAGTGCAAACCTTCAGAATACCATCTCTGTGATCTCTCAAACCATGGGCAGCAGTCCAAAACATTTCTAATGAACGTTTAGCGCTTCTGACACTCATCTGGAAACATGGTGGTGAGTTCTGTTCAGCCTCACCGGGCAATTCATGGGCTGTCGTCTGAAGCTGTTCTATGGAAAGGAGTCAACCAAAGACCAGGAGCCCAAGGTGAGAACAAACTCTTGACCCGGAATATTTTGAAACCTTGAAATCCTTGGAACTGTAAAGAATTTCTAGAGCACGAAGAGGAATATTTATGGATTCAACATCAGTTCAGACTATAGACAGAGTGGCATCAAAGCAGCCGTGATACTTTGGACATATCAGAGCAGTCTGTGTTACATGAAAATGTTATCATCCTTGACACAGACATGCTTGAACATCTTATGAACACGATCAATAATGTTGCATTGTTTAGAAGTAGCTGGCACAGTTTAGGAAAGACAGACAGAACACATTTTGGACACACATGATAAATATCCACTATTCTTTCATAATAATAGGTATACTAGCCTTACTTGCCATTTTATTGTGAAAGCTTTGTTGGCACATGTGAACTTTAATAATATACTGTGCGAGATAATGTAAGGATCTGCATCTTATTGATGGTAAATAAATATTTACAGTGTGGCTTTATTAACGGTGAACCATCACACCATTGCTCTGGCAGCTGTCTTTGTTCGTGTCGCTGACTAAAAATCAGGCATGTGTTTCTTGATCGCTTTATGAACAAATTCCTGTCAACTACAGGTAACTGTCAAAATAAAAGAAACATCAACATAAAGTGTATTGATAGGGCGTTGGGCCACCACGAGCCATCAGAACAGCTTCAGTGAGCCTTGGCATAGATTCTACAAGTGTCTGGATTCAACGCCATTCTTCCACAAGAAATTCCATAATTTTGTATTTTGTTGATGGTGGTGGAAAACTCTCTCAGATGCAGCGCCAGAATCTCCAGTAAGTAAGTTAAGATCTGGTGACCGTAAACCCCTTATGCTCCTTTGAGACCCCTCTTTCAAAGTCACAGATCTACACCCACAATAACATTTGCTAAATATGTATACGTGACCAATACAATTTGATCTCTTCTTCTAGCCATGGTAGACAAAATAATGGGCAACTGGGAATTTTCATACATGACCCTAAGCATGATGGGATGTTAATTGCTTAATTAACTCAGGAATCACACCTGTGTCGAAGCACCTGCTTTCATTATGCGTTTTATCCCCAATTTACTCAAGTGTTACCTTTATATGCTGTTTGTTTAGGATTTGAGTTTACGATATTAAAACATTATTTGACATTTACTGCTTACGAAGACAGCTAACGTTAGCTTGCATTAACTGATTTAGCTAACTAATGTTAGTTTTGTGGATTGCGTTAAGGGAATTAGCTAGCGGAAATACTTTTTAGATAAACTATAGTATAAGCAAATGCGATAGTATTTAAGGCAAGCAAACACATCTATTCACTAGTTAGCTAGCTAACGGTAACATTAACTACTTGGGACACAATATATTTTTACAACTAACGTCAACTTGTTCTATATGTGACAACTGTGCAATCCTGGGACGCTGCTGTTCAGAAGGGCCTCGCTGACTCCCAATTCCACCATAGAAAACAGACAATCGATCAAGGTTCACTTTACCCAGTGTCCTTTAGCTATCCATAATCTTAGTAAATTGTGAACACTTAAAACGTTACTTCGTTGTGTTTTAAATCAGTTAGCTAGTAAAAAAAAATGCCCATTTGGTTAGCGTTTACTTGCTAGCTAGAAAACAGTCAAATGTAGCTAATGTTACTTACTCATTGAAAAGCAGACAAATGGTTTCCGAAGGGGAACTACGACGGTGATTTCTTCTGTCAATGTTATTTTTATTGCCAAACAGATTGTGGATGACTCTCTTCAGTGACCGTGTTTTGAAAGTCCGAATTATTGCAACAGAGGGATCTCCACAAAACTGTGCCTGTGTTGGCTGATAGTAGTAAACCAGAGCTATGAAAACAATGTCTGCCGGTCYGAGGCACAGAGCCTGCATCATGTTGTCCCAGAAACAAAGAGCAACACAGCTTCCTAGCGGACAAATGGGAGAAATACAGTAGTGAGGAGAGAGAGGGTAGTTTATTTATGTTATAGAGGCGCACGAGCAGAATGTACACTTGTGCTTAGCCTCCAGTTGAAAGCATGTATGTTTGAAGACGTAATGACAGAAATGTACTGCACTTTTTGTAGAGAAAAAACACATAGGACTACCTTTTCCTTCAGATACCCTATATTGTCCTTTTTTAGGTAAGCAACATATGAGACTGACCCAATTAATCCCTTTGGTGATACCAATAATGTAGCTAGCAAATTTACAAGATAGCGACAGTGGTTCCCTTGGTAACCAAACACACATACTTGCTAGTTTAGCAACCCAAACCATCAGTCCTAGCTTGCTATTATGAAAATCGAATTGAAAAATGACAATATTTTCAATTCGAATTTTGCTTTCAAAAGCAACTCAAACATAGAACACATTACCAAAAGTCTCGTTGAACATCTCATTCAAAAATCATGGGCATTAATATGGAGTTGGTCCTACCTTTGCTGATATAACAGCCTCCATACTTCTGGGAAGGCTTTCCCACTAGATGTTGGAACATCGCTGCTGGGACTTGCTTCCATTCAGCCACAAGAGCATTAGTGAGGTCGGGCACTGATGTTGGGCGATTAGGCCTGGCTCGCAGTCGGCATTCTAATTCATCCCAAAGGTGTTCGATGGGGTTGAGGTCAGGGCTCTGTGCAGGCCAGTCAAGTTCTTCCACACTGGTATCGACAAACCATTCCTGTATGGACCTCGCTCTGAACACTGGGCATTGTCATGCTGAAACAGGAAAGGGCCTTCCCCAAACTGTTGCCACAATGTTGGAAACAGAATATTCTTCCTCCACCAAACTTTACAGTTGCCACTAGGCATTCAGGCAGGTAGCGTTCTCCTGGCAATATTTGGGGTTAACTGTCAAGTGTAAATGTGTTTCTGAATGAGAAGTGACAAATGATGTAATGCATTTCTTGTGACTTGAATGGTAATGAATGGATCCATTATGCTGCCACATGCCAAGGCCACAACACAATGTATGTGTGGTGGTGCTGGTGGCGGAGTGAAGTGAGACTGCAAATGTACACTCACCGGACAGTTTATTAGTTACACCCATCTAGTACCTGGTRGGACCCCCTTTGCCTCCAGAACACCCTGAATTATTCAGGGCATTGACTCTACAAGTCGGTAAACATTCCACAGGCGTGCTGCATGTTGGTCCATGCTGACACGATGGCAATCATGCAGTTGCTGCAGTTTGGACAGCGCTACACCTTTGACACCAGGCAGGATGGGTCCATGGACTCATGCTGCTTACACCAAATCCTGCCTCTGCCATCAGCATGCTGCAACAGGAACCGGGATTCGTCTGACCAGGCAATATTTTTCGACTCAATTGTCCAATGTTGGTGATSGCGTGCCCACTGGAGAAACTTCTTGTTTTTAGCTGATAGGAGTGGAACCCGGTGTGTCTTCTGCTTCAATAGCCCATCCGTGACAAAGATCAATGAGTTGTGCGTTCCAAGATGCTGTCTGCACACCACTGTGCCGTTATAGGTCTGTTTGTGGCTTGACTGTTGGCTTGCACAATTCTTGCCATTCTCCTTCCACCTCATCAATGAGCTGTTTTCGCCCACAGGACTGCTGCTGACTGAATGTTTTTCGCACACTTTGAGTAAACCCTAGAACCTGTCGAGCTTGGAAAGCCCAGGAGGGCGGCAATTTCTGAGATGCTGGATCCGCTTTGCCTGGCACCGACGATCATACCACACTCAGTCGTTTAGAATGGTTAAAACAAGTGACCTAACGTTCAATCGAAACTGAATGTCTCAATGCCTGCCTGCAGTGACCATGAACTCACTATCGGAGCGAACCATTTTCGTGAACAGGTATATCTAATAAACTGTCCAGTGTGTGTGTGTGTGTAAAGTCCCCACTCCATCCTATTCAGTCATGCATCTTTGCCTTTTAAATTACTTGGATCCACACTGACACGAACCTCATCCCCAGGCTAATGTGCACTGAACCAGATTACATTGACACTAACAGTAGGAGCTAAAGTCTGGGCCGCAAAAAGATGAAGATGTGAGAAAAAAAATTAGAATAGAATACTGTGTGCAGTTCACACAAACAAAACAAACTGAGACACCCCATCCAAATTTCCAAGTTTAATTGATAAAAATTTAAATGAGTGAAAAGAAAAAAAAACACCCACACACAGCATGGTTTGGCACAATACACCCCAAATCCTCTCAATACGCAGAGTCACAGAGGCACTTATCATTACACCATACTCCAATAGCACGCCAACTGTGAGCCTGGCAGTGTAGACACCTGAGGGGTGGGAATGGGGGGGATGAGAGAAAGAAAGGATACCTTTTAGGAGGTGTTGGGTGAGCCAAATGTTAACTCTGTCCTCCCTACACAGACTCAGCATGGACGGTCCACAATCATGTTTTATAGTTCTTTTATTTAGACAACCCAAATAAAAGGCACATAAAAACATTGCGCATATGTTTACAATTATTCTTGACACACATATGTATAAAAAAAAATAAAAAAAAGTAGGAATGTTTACCTTTATGCTAATTAGAAAGCCTAGTCTTCGTATATACAAAATTACTGTTGTTAATGTTCTAATACAAAAAGATTTATAAAAAGGTTGTTTTTTTTCCTTGCATGTGTCTATCATAACTAACATGTCCTCTGAACTAAATGGTTTTGTACAAAGATATACATTCATCAGCCTTCACAGGGCTCCAAGAACTTCCAAATCATAAAGAAAATTGAGAAAGATCAGACCAACTTAACTCTTCCAAAAATCAAAGTTAAGCCCAAAACCATCATTGCGCTTAAAAAATGTAGTGTCATCGTAAACAAATTAAAAGCATTTGGTTAAAAAGAAACTGATGGTGCATAAGAGTAATGGCCCTTTATTAAAAACATTATTACAGAACATGTTTTCAAAATGTTTATAACGGTTTAGAATGTTGCTTACAAAACACATAATTCAATGTAAACCATACTCCCCGCCCCCAAAAATGACAACATATCAATTTGGTTGAGGGGGCTGTCTAGCTCTTAGCCATCTGAACAGTTAAGGCTTCCTTCACAAAACAAGTCCATCACCATAGACATTATGGCATCTGTGAGAGCAGAGGCAGCGCCATTGAATTCTGAAATAGTACACCTTCTTCTACTTCTATGAGTTGGCAAACAAACTAAAAGGGTGCATACTGCCACCTGGAGTGTGTTGTTAGAACATGTATTAAGCCAAGGTAGGCGATTTACTGCCTCCTGCAGTTATGGAATGTTTCCTCATGAGTATAATTCATTGGTTGATCCCACCTGATGACCTGGATAGAATTTGATCCTTCCTTAACCCTATAGGAAGTCCCACCCAGTTGACTTCTTCAAAAAGTCATCAATGGCGCTGCCCATGCTAAAACAGGCTTTTGGGCACTAGTGTTGTCGAAGTCTATGTCCATCACATCTAGAAGAGGAAGCAGAGGTGTGAAATAGTCTTGTTGTAAAGCAGTTCAGACACACTAGTTARGGCCACTGCGGAAGGCCAAATGACAAACATACACGTACTTCAAAACTATTCTGTTTTTAGTGTTTTCTTTTAAAAAGTTGTCAAGTCTAATGACTATTTTTTTTACTCAACCCAAACTTGGACGAGCTCAGACGTCCACATGCAACATCGATGCGAGATCGATGGAAAGGGAATCCAATGCCAACAAGACCACAACTCCATACCAGATTAGAGTAATTCTCTTGGGGCACTGTGTTGGCATGCATGCAATACTAGCAAAGGCCTCATACATCTTGKCTTTCCCAAGACAGAGACACAGGGAAGGCGATGCCACTGACGAGGGCAGAAGTCTCTGAAGAACGTCCACGAGTTTGACATACAGCCTGATTTTGGGGCAATGGCTCACATCGGTGCCGTGCCGGCTACACGTGTTTCAAAGAGTTCCTGRCAGTTGAGAGGCCTGTGTACTGAACGTAGGCCTAGGCAACGCCAGTAGGCACTGGGCTGGGGAAGGCAGCAGCCCTGTGACCCCTGACCCATAATCTTTGACCATTCTAGAACACATGTAGTTGACACAGCCTCTCATCTCTGCTTCCATTCTCTTTCCGGGCACCGTGGGCCCCAGATGGCAGTTTTGGTTCTACAGTAATATAATAAAAGGACCTCAGGAGACAGAAAAACCTCAAACTAACCTGGGAAGTAAACTATGGAAAAGTAGTCCAATGGACAGTCATATTGACATTGATAAAGTAATTACAGCCCTGACCTGTGTTGAAGGATATCTACTTTTATTAAATTTTTTGAAAGGCAAAGACAAAATAAAATAATTGTTGTAATATTTACAAAGAATGGGTATAAGGTCAACAAAGGTTGCGTGTTGACCTTAAATTGATCCTTTTACTCTCATCAAAAGACTGGGCTACTCTCAGCACAGTTCCTGAGTAGAAGTTCATACTTATAAGATCCTAAACCTGCAATAAAAAACTAAAAAAGAGAGGGGGATTAAATGGCCCTACCAAAACCTCTCCCAACATAACTATTTTCACAAAAAGTTTTAAAAGGTGAACTTTGGGACTGTTTTTTCAGCATAGTGTCTACTGCGCCACTAGGTGGCTCTGATAGCCTCTACATTAACGAGGCTCACAGCCAACACTACTCATTTTGATTCTTAATAATACTGCTGTTTTCAGGACAATAACTCGGGGATATGCTTTCAGTGCGAGACATTTCCTCCTTGTGTTCCTGTAACATTACCACTGTAATGTCCTCCGGCTACTTTATCAAGTCATCTAAAAATACACCTGACAACTATTCCAAAAACAAAACTAACAAACACCATGTATAGGTTTACAGTAACCAGCAGTGAGAATGTGACCATTTTCCATTGATGGCATCAGGACCTGGGAGAGCTCACCTTATACAGTCAAAGGCATTGACCTAAGATTGAACTGTTGAGCCTTTGATATTTTTCTCTCCAGAAAAATCACCATCCTGCAAAATGGTAGCCTTTGTCCCCTTTGCTGTACTTAACTCCTTACAAAGCATACAACTATTAAATACTGATTAGCAGGCTATAATAATAATAACAAAAGGAAAACTAATATAAAAACTATCTGCTCTGTAAGAGAGCATTTAAAAACATTAATACCAGCAATACATTTGTTACAGTTTCATTCCAATGCCAAATGTGCAGGTATSTTCTGACGCAAGAGGCGAGGCATAACTCGTTGTTTGTTTACGTCAGGCATCCACTTGGAGCATCATTCCAAAGCTCCATTCCTCCTTCCGAGACTTCACATGATTTCCAGGACTGTTCTCCTACCGGCAGCTAAAAGGTAATAAAATGCACCAGCATCTACAGGGGCTGGCCAGTCCACCTCTCATCATGCTGCATTCACAGCTGCTCCCACTGCAGCCAGACGGACAGACAGACAGACGGGTACAGCGTCCAGCTAGCCCACCATACTACACCTCTGCTCTACTACAATATCATCTATAGTACTCCTGGTAAGGAGGAAGGTCTGCTAAAGTAAGGGAGGAGGTGGTGGTTTGGGGGTAGAAGGAGAGAGGTGGGAGGGGTTGATAAAGAGATGCTAACCAGGGGCCAGGGAAGGGGTTACTACCAGGGAGGGGAGGAAGGCAGGACCTGGGAGAGAAAAGGCATGCTATCCATGGGCCGCATGGCGATGTTAAGCGGCCCGGTTATATTCATGGGCATCCCAGAGGTGATGGCCACAGGGTGGGCTATATTCATGGGCCCAGTGATGGTCACTGGGTGCTGCAGGTTGATTGGAGAGGTGATGTTGACCGTGCTGGTGGTGATGTTCATCTGGGCGGCGATGGTTACCGGGTTGCTGGCGTTGCCACGGTTCATGGCCGAGGTGATGGCGGCAGAGTTGGTGACGGGCGTCACCGAGCCGGAGTTGTGCACGTTGTTAGAGTCTGAGGAAAGACGAGGGAGGGAAGGAGCGAAAGAAAGACAGAATGAGCTGGGTGATCGTTCATTACAAACCATTTAGGATAGCCCCAAGCTCCACAGGGTTAGAGGGGCCGAGGTTTGAGTCACTGCAACGGTCAACACACACATTAAAATGATTAGACATGATAAAACAAATGGTAGGATTCTTATGAACCTACCTTGAAAACGAGAGATGTCCATAAGGACTTGGAACGAGTTATTTAAGATCTCTCCTACCGTCAACTCACCTGAGGGGGCAATTCAAAAAGCAGGATCAATGTGCTAGCCAGCTAACTTTCAGCTAATATTCAGAAACACTTTTTTTCATACTATAGTCAACTTGAAATGGTATGGTATAATTAACTCAATGCTGTAAACAACCCATATTCCACTTAAACCTTCCGAGTTGTAATTTAAGGTTGATCAAAGTAATTTGGCTAGCTAACTTATTGATCCTGCTTAATGAAATAAAACCCTGATACCATAACACACAAGCATCTGCAACGACTTGGTTGTAAAACAACTAGAACTACACACGCTAGGCTAGAAGACAGATCTGTAGTGGAAAATGGGCCACTTCAATGCATAAGTAAGTATACAGCTACAAATTTGGAGGGGTTGGGATCGGGATGGGTTTCGGCTTTAGCTACTAGATTACCTTTTCGTAGCCCTGAGTGGTGGTTCCACTGCCAGTCACTTAGCCCTATTCAGAGATACAGACAGATAGGGGTTACATTGATTGACAGGACTGATTGGGACAGGGCATCACTTGGTTCTGCGTGCCAGAAGGGCATAGGGGGACACAGGTCATTGGGTTAGATACACGAAGGGCCAATCATTTGGCCTTCTACCAAGTACTAAAATGTTTAATGCACGTCGTAGCTGGTGAGGACAGAAATAGATAGTTGTATAATGTATGCATATCCATTTTATTGGGTAAAATGATTAGGGTCTGCTGAACAATAGATTTTGCCCGTGCCATTTTAAAGTGATCAATCCTATGAAAAATTAATCAGAGTGATCTTATTCTTCCAAACTGGACTTCAACACCCATAAGTCAGTGCAGGTTTGACAAACCAACAAGAGAGCAGATGTCATAAACCTCCATTTCAACAGCTGACAAACAAGATACCCACAGAGTCTGAAAACAGCATACAGACCCATCAACACTTAAGAGGATATTAAGTGTTTTCTTTGGTCGACTCGCATATCGCATTTGAATGACTTGTATTGCTGCACTAGTTTGCTATGAGCGTCAAATGAATTGAACGTCCAAAGCCCTTTAAATTTAGACCGTCTCCTACCAGATTTCTTGCTACATGCTATCCATTTCTTTCAGCAGAGATACTTGTCATCCCCACCACACATGTAAACAACTGGTAAACCAGACAGGGCTGTGGGTTGGCCCCAGCAAACTGACATTATGATATGAATCCCTGAATGAGTGGTAACACAGTCCTTGTCAGTTGTGGACTGTTGTGCAGTACATTTGAATCTCAAAGTCAATTTGTTGTGGTGCTGCACTGAAGGATATGAATGTCCATGAAAATGGCTAATATAAAGTTGGCCTATTCCTAATCATTCTTTATCCTGACCCAAATATATTGGAATAAAATACATACAGACATGGGTCACTCTCCACTCCATTTCATGATTCTGAAGAAACTCTCGTATCAAAACAAGAGTATCTACTGGACAAATTCAGGTAGGTCCCCCTTCGTTTCATTCCATTTGCTTCCATTTAAGAAATGTTTAGCAACAGAATCGGCAGAATGAATACACCCCTGACAACGTGCTTTGTGCCTGCCTATGATGTACAGGACACCACAGAAGGACAATGCATGGGGTGCTTTCAGCATAAAGATAGGGACAGAATAAGTACCTGAAGTATTTTTTAAGAAAACAAATATAAGATTCAATACCTAGGTCTGGAGCACCCCAGGCTAGGTGTGGCTGAGGGGAGAGTGGGAAGGATGGAGGGAGTGGAGGAGGAGAGTGGGAGGCTGCCTGGCGTACCTTTATTACAGGGGTTGTTGAAGCTGGCCTGGCCGTGGGTCTTGAGGTGGCTGGTAATGTAGGCAGCGCTCAGCATCTTGCCACAGATGTTGCAGGTCACCTTGCCCTCATGTCGGATCATGTGGGAGCGCAGGCGGTCTTTGGTGGCGAAAGCAGAGGTGCAGGCCTGGGGTGGTATACAGGGACAATGACGGGGATATCAGATGAGATACAGCCTGATACAGATTGTATCACAACCGGCCGTGATTGGGAGTCCCACAAGGTGGCGCACAATTGGCCCAGCATGGTCCGGGTTTGGCGGTCATTGTAAATAAGAATTTGTTCTTAACTGACTTACCTAGTTAAATAAATAAACAAAAATGTTAAAATTCACTCAATTAGTTTGTGTGTGTGTACACTGCAGACATGTCTGCAACTTGAAGACTCAGGAGAGATGACATATTTTACAATTGGGAGTTAGCGTAATAATCTCATCCTTAATCCAACAAACCAGGAGTGAATGTGCGGAACAGGAAAGTGACCATAAACAGGGAAGGTGGCATCCCGGAGGAGGATGCCTGGCTCCTTACCGTTACTTGGCATTTGAAGGGTCTCTCTGAGG
Source organism: Salvelinus sp. IW2-2015 (assembly GCF_002910315.2). Lineage (NCBI taxonomy): Eukaryota > Metazoa > Chordata > Actinopteri > Salmoniformes > Salmonidae > Salvelinus > Salvelinus sp. IW2-2015. The sequence continues at coordinate 23,362,385 of NC_036841.1, forward strand.
AATGAACATGCTTCACATGACAGCTTAGATGGTCAGGCCTGCAGGAGGAGAGGACACAGAAGAACACATGCATTTTAAAACCTGGTATAATAGCTAAAACACCGGTACAGTTTAATCAATAACGCCATACACTGACAGTAGCTGGGGCTACTGTGTTGACACGTGATTCAATTAACAAAATGGGCCAACAAAGATTGCAGGCAAATTACAAATTCTCTGTGAACCCACAGTTATACCATAATAGTTCAATTATGTTAAATTTACTGTAGATGTTTTATTTATTAAATTAATGTTAGTCTCATGGCATCCATATCTGACCCATGGGACACAAGCTATTAGAGCATCAATCCACTACTACACCCCTCCAAAATGCATTCCTTCCCCCAAAGTAATCATTTATGTTCTTGCAACAACAAGACCAGAGTTATTCGGTTGAGCCACACCAAAATCCAACTAGAACTTTTCAAAATCGAACTAGAACTCTATTCTACAACATCACAACAACAACAAAAAATCATCTGTTCTACAGTATACCCTGGAGAAGACAATTATCTGGCAACCACAGCCGTCCATCTGTCGCTCAGTTCCCCTCCTCTGCCCTCACTAAGCCGCACTAGTGAAATGTAGCTATTGGACAAACGCAGCCAGAGAATTCCCCTCCAACAAAGGAGGAGAGTGTGGCTTGAAAATGTCTCTAAGGAGGTGGTTCACACTAGCAGGCTTTTCGTGATGGCGAACAGGAGTCCAATCCCATCTCCTCGGGAGTGCAGTGGAGCTGAAAAGCTCATATCTCCCCTCCCACACAACACTCCTTCGTTAAAGAAGAGGGGAATAGCCTCTTTCAGGACTGCCAAGCATGAAAATGAACATGCACCTCTAGCCGCATAAGAGTAAAATGTGTTACTTTGCGCCAAGTCACTATGGTTATGATACAATATCCTTCACTTCGCTAGTTGCTAATAATTTAGCTCAAGAACTTCACCGTTCACTGACAACTTAATGATGTCTGAAAGGGTTAGGTTGGGGGGGAAATAACAAAATACTCTCCAATATTGGAAAGAACAAAAGGGGAGGAGCTAAATCAATGATTAGAAATCAGACCAGTCAGTGAGTCAGAACACTACCATTGGCCTTGGGAGCTGCAGGAGTGACACTGGAGACCCATCTCTTCTGGTGCTGTCTGGCCCCTGCAGCATTCTCCCTGTCCCCTGCCGATATCCCTGAGAGGGGGGACACGAGGGACTACTATGTGACGCACGCAAAGGTCCAGATACTGTTTATATACATGGTGGGGCACTGCTTGCATGTCATGAGCCAGTACTATGGTCTGAACAGAAGCTGCGTGGGGCATCGGTAATCATGGCCAAGCTTCATAAAAGCTACACACAAACAAGATGTGGTCCAGAACAACAATTAAGGACATTGTCTCATAGGGTTACCATATAAATAGGCATTCTGGTATGTGATTTTAGGCATTCAAATTATACTCCACCTTGTTCTTTGATTGAGGAATTTCATTCAAAGTGGAAATTGTACATAACACCTTTTGGCTATGTGCATTAAAGCATCATTGTGGAAACATACTAGTATGCAAAGCAATGTTCCTAAATTCCTATCGATTGAGACTGATTAACCAGTCCAATTCGATTACATTCCAACACATGAGGATTTCCAAAATTCATCACACCTTTAAATTATGAGGCTACTGACCACTGAATATCAATTTCAAGTGGAATGTTTTTACCCAACCAAGCCCGCCATGGACTTGTATCATCCTCATATTAATCTAGGGCTACATTTGACATTGTTTTATGAGGCTGCACCTGTTGGATACTATCTGCCCTCTTGTAGTTCTTTATGCCTGTCAGTTAGGCTTCTTCTACATAAAAGTATCCGATTCTGAATTAAGACGACATTTGAAAAGTTCTAATATGGCCCTCTTGCTTTTTCCCCACAATCAGAAAATATATTTGGGGCCCATTAAAATGGAAGCAGTGAAAAAAAGATAACGGTAAGAAATATGTGAAATTCCAAAGAACCTTACACAAACTCTTTCTCAGAATGCATTATTAACAATTACAGTTCAACATGTACTATGGACAATAAACATTTTTTAAGTGGACTAAAGGGAAACTTGAGTAAGTTGAACTGCGCCACGCACCTGGAGAAGCCCTTCCCACAGACAGAGCAGATGTAAGGTTTGTGAACGCCCCCGTCGTGTGAGCGCACGTGGTAGGTCATGCGGTCCTTTCTCTTGAAGCGCTGCTGGCAGATGGGGCACTCAAAGGGCTTCTCGTCTGAGTGGGACAGCTTGTGACGGTTCAGGTGGTAGACGTCACGGAAMGCCTTGCCACACATCTCACAGCCGTGGTTCTTCTTCACTGGCTTGGCAGGCTTCTTGGGCTGGCTCTGCTGCTGATGATGATGGTGGTGCTGCTGTTGATGCTGGTGCTGCTGGGGCACCATGGTGGGAGACATGATGCTGGAGCCCGTGGAGGCTGAGGTTGTGGCCGTGGTGAGGATGCCAGCGATGGTGGATATGTAAGAGGGCTGCCCGCCGCTGTTCTCGCGCTGCGGCACTGTGGAGATCATGGGCACCATGGTGGGCGCCGTCTGTGTCTTCTTGGGACGAGACACCATCTTGACGCCCGTATGGCAGGACTCGTGCCGTCTGAGATGGTAACTGTCCCGGAAGGCCTTGTTGCAGTAGCCGCAGATGAAAGGTGTTTTGGACTTGGGCTCTTTCTTCACCACAACAACGGGACCACCGCCTCCTCCTCCGCCTCCCCCCGTCCCACTGGCCACATTGTCCTTGAGGAGCTCTGCGACGCTGACCGGGGGCTTCTGGTCCAAGAGGATGGGCATCACAGGTTTCTGGTCCACAGGTTCTGGTCCTCCTGACTGGAGGAGAGGCAGCAAGCTGTTCTGGGCCACCTGGTGCTGGTGATGCAGGGCTTCATTGGCCTGCTGGAAGGACAACACAAAGACAGCCATGCAGAAGCACATCAGTACACCGTCTACAGTGTCAGTCAGTCACACCCTCAAAGCTACTACAGCTGCATGTAGCAAAGAGAGAAAGTGAGAGAGACCTGTTTCTGACTGCTCCAGAGAGTTGAAACGGACTGCCTTGTCAGCAGAACTACCGCTGTTTCCAAGATAAGGATGACAGTAAAACAAAACTTCTCATTTTTCAAAGAATTGAGCAGAGTATGACAATTTGATTCACTTTTCTTATTTGAAGAGTCAATTTGGTTGTCAGCTTCCATTTACAGATGTTGTTGATGAATTTCATGAACGAAGCTATACTACTCAAAAGCTTTTCTGGTGATATCTAAGGGTAGCCTTGTGGGTGACGTTGAGGTTTGAGGCTCAAAAAGAGGTTGCTCAATTTATGCCATTATTCATTTAACTAGGCAAGTCAGTTAAAAACAAATTCTTATTTACAATTGACTTCCTACACCGGCCAAACCCCCGACAACGCTGGGCCAATTGTGCACCGCCCTATGGGACTCCCAATCACGGCCAGGTATGATACAGCCTGGAATCGAACCAGGGTGTCTGTAGTGACGCCTCTAGCACTGAGATGCAGTGCCTTAGACAGCTGCGCCACTCGGGAGCCCCCCTACAACCCCAGCCCTGTCAGCATGAATGCTGCGTTCTAAGAGGAAGGACAGGCTTTAAAAAGAGGGACATCCATTAATTTACCAGAAATAGAAAGGGAGCCATTTCCAGCCAGGGCATCTGAGCCTCTCAGAAAAAACACAAGTGCAGCCCTGATGAATGTGGTGTGAGAAGAGGGTTAGGAGGGGAGAAGAGGGTTAGGAGGAGAGAAGAGGGTTAGGAGGAGAGAAGAGGGTTAGGAGGGGAGAAGAGGGTTAGGAGGGGAGAAGAGGGTTAGGAGGAGAGAAGGGGGTTAGGAGGAGAGAAGGGGGTTAGGAGGAGAGAAGGGGGTTAGGAGGGAAGAAGAGGTTGGAGGGGAGAAGAGGGTTAGGAGGGGAGAAGAGGGTTATGAGGCAGCTGTTCAAGGTGCCATAATAACTAATAAGACACAGGAGAGGATTTTAACTCTTGAGATGAGCTCAGTGGGTGATGTAGTCAGTTATGTCGTGCCAGAATGACATGAACAATATACAGTACACCTGACCAACTACATACATAGAAGACAGGTTTGTTTCACTTTGTATTTACGCTCTTGACCTTTTCACCACATCAAGTTTTATTTTTTTAAACTATGAAGACTAAATCTAGCATTGCACACCCAAAATATTCAACTCGAGATCTGCTCAAACGAATCCATCAAAGATACACATAACAGGCTGTCTAGACACACACACACAGCTCCCTGCCACTCAATAATCTAAATCTGTTGCATGTAAGCTGATCTTTTTTCCTCCTCTACTGGTACAGCATCTAGCACGGTACAACCTGTGTGTTAGCTAACTATACCTAATAAAAAGCATTAGCTGGAGCACCCCAGAGAACATTAAATAATGTAGTGCTGACTAACAGAGAACATTAAATAATGTAGTGCTGACTGAACAGTAGAACATTAAATAATGTAGTGCTGACTAACAGAGAACATTAAATAATGTAGTGCTGACTAACAGAGAACATTAAATAATGTAGTGCTGACTAACAAAAAAATGGTTGCGCACACACACACACTCCCAGGAATTTATTGGGTAAAATACCAATGTTTCGGCATCACTGTGGGTCATTTGAGTAGCTGTTCAGTAGTCTTATGGCTTGGGGGTAGAAGCGGTTAAGAAGCCTCTTGGACCTAGACAAGGTGCTTGGACACCTAGACAAGTACCCTTTGCCGTGCGGTAGCAGAGAGAACAGTCTATGGACTAGGGTGGCTGGAGTCTTTGACAATGTTTAGGCCCTTCCTGACACCGACTGGTACAGAGGTCCTGGATGGCAGGAAGCTTGGCCCCAGTGATGTACTGGGCCGTACGCACTACCCTCTGTAGGGCCTTGTTCGGCCTTCAACCTCAGTTGCCATACCAGGCAGTAATGCCACCAGTCTGAATGCTCTCGATGGTGCAGCTGTAGAACCTTTTGAGGATCTGGGGACCCATGCAAAAAAAATTGGCAAATTTACAATCGCTGGATTTGGTTTTGTCATGCCCTCTTCGACTGTCTTGGTGTGCTTGGACCATGTTGGCTGTTGGTGATGTGGARACCAAGGACCTTGAAGCTCTCAACCTGCTCCACTACAGCCCTGTCGATGAGAATGGGGCGTGCTCAGTCCTCCTTTTCCTGTAGTCCACAATGATATCCTTAGTCTTGACCATGTTGAGAGAGGTTGTTGTCCTGGCATCTGACCTCTTCCCTATAAGCCGTCTCGTCGTTGTTGGTGATCAGGCCTACCACTTGTGTCATCAGAAAACTTAATGATGGTGTTGGAGTCGTGCCGGGCCGTGCAGTCATGAGTGAACAGGGAGTACAGGAGGGGACAGAGCACGCACCCCTGAGGGGRCCCCGTGTTCAGGACCTGAGTGGCTGAGGTGTTGTTACCTACCCTTACCACCTGGGGGAGGCCTATCAGGAAGTCCAGGATCCAGTTGCTGAGGGAGATATTTAGCTTAGTAATGAGCTTGGAGGTCACTATGGTATTGAACGCTGAGCTGTAGTCAATGAATAGTATTCTCACATTGGTATTCCTTTTGTCCAGGTGGGAAAGGCAGTGTGGAGTGCAATGAAGATTGCATCATCTGTGGATCTGTTGGGGCGGTATGCAAATTGGAGTGGGTCTAGGGTTTCTGGGATAATGGTGTTGATGTGAGCCATGACCAGCCTTTCAAAGCACTTCATGGCTACAGACCCGAGTGCTACGGGTAATTCAGGCAGGTTACCTTAGTCCCTGTGCCCAAGAACACTATGGTGGTCTGCTTTAAACATGTTGGTATTACAGACTCAGACAGGGAGAGGTTGAAAATGTCAGTGAAGACATTTGCCAGTTGGTCAGCGCATGCTCGGAGTACACGTCCTGGTAATCCGTCTGGCCCTGCGGCCTTGTGAATGTTGACCTGTTTAAAGGTCTTGCTCACATCGGCTACGGAGAGCGTGATCACACAGTTGTCCGGAACAGCTGATGCTCTCATGCATGTTTCAGTGTTACTTGCCTTGAAGCAAACATAGAAGTAGTTTAGGTCATCTGGTAGGCTCGTGTCACTGGGCAGCTCTCAGCTGTGCTTCACTTTGTAGTCTGTAATAGTTTGCAATCCCTGCCACATCCGACGAACGTCGGAGCCGGTGTAGTACGATTAGATCTTAGTCCTGTATTGATGCTTTGCCCGTTTAATGGTTCGTCGGAGGGCATAGCGGGATTCTTTATAAGCTTCTGGGTTAGAGTCCTGCTCCTTGAAAGCGGCAGATCTACCTTTTAGCTCAGTGTGGATGTCGCCTGTCATCCATGGCTTCTGGTTGGGGTATGTACGTACAGTCACTGTGGGGACGACGTCATCGATGCACTTACTGATGAAGCCAGTGACTGATGTGGTGTACTCCTCAATACCATCAGAAGAATCCTGGAACATATTGCAGTCTGTGCTAGCAAAACAGTCCTGTAGCTTAGCATCTGCTTCATCTGACCACTTTTTTATTGACCAAGTCACTGGTGCTTTCTGCTTTAATTTTTGCTTGTAAGCAGGAGTCAGGAGGATATAATTATGGTCAGATTTGCCAAATGGAGGGCGAGGGAAAGCTTTGTACTCATCTCTGTGTGTGGAGTAAAGGTGGTCTAGAGTTCTTTCCCTCTGGTTGCACATTTAACGTGCTGAAATGAGATAAAACTGATTTAAGTTCCCCTGCATTAAAGTCCCCAGCCACTAGGAGCACCACCAATGGATGAGGGTTTTCCTGTTTGCTTATGGCGGAATACAGCTCATTGAATGTGGTCTTAGTGCCAGCATCGGTCTGTGGTGGTTTGTAGACAGCTACGAAGAATATAGATGAAAACTCTCTCGGTAGATAGTGTGGTCTACAGTTTATTATGAGATACTCTACCTCAGGCGAGCAAATGCTCGAGACTTCCTTAGATATCGTGCATCAGCTGTTGTATTCATGTCGTTCAGCCACGACTAAGTGAAACATAAGATATTACAGTTAATGTCCCGTTGGTGGGATATACATGCTTTTAGTTCATCCAATTTATTATCCAGCGATTGTACGTTGGCCAACAGTACGGATAGCAAGGGCAGACTAGCCACTCGTCGGCGGATTCTTACAAGGCAGCCTGATCTCTTTCCGCAATACCTTATCAGTCTTTCTCCTGCGAATGATGGGGACGAGGGCCTGTTCGGGTGTCTGGAGTAAATCCCTCTTGTCCGACTCATTGAAGAGAAATTCTTAGTCAAGTTTAAGGTGAGTAATAGCTGTTCTGATTTCCAAAAGCTCTTTTTGGTCTTAAGACAGAGTAGCAGCAACATTATGTACAAAATAAGTTACCTTTTTTTTATTTTTATAAATAGCATGGTTGGTTAAGAGCCCATAAAASAGCAGAACTCCCCTCTGGCGCCATCATTTATTTGATTTGGGGGGTGTAAATACTGTCCAGAATGGTTGCTTTGACCAATTGGACAAGTTCAGGTAGTTTCTCATCTACTTCAACATTTCCTCCAATGTCATGCCCCCTGAACACGGTATCCATCTGCAATGACGAGCAGACCCTTTACTATTCAGTGCCACTTTGAATGGCGATAACAGAACCTACTAATGCTAATTATTTGAAATGAAACTTGTGTTGTGTCTCAGTACGTGTTGTATAAGCAGCATGTTACATCTGCTATAAATATCCCTTTTGGAGCAATTTCACACCACCTTTATGTGGTGCTGTGGGTGCAGGCTGGTTGAGGCGTCAAACTCTCAAACTAATTACACACCCCCGAATCACATTCATCCCACTGGCTTATATAACCTACTACAACCATCAACCATACGTAAATAAAACATTACAACATTTAAATATTTCCTTTAAACACTAAATCAGGAAATGTTTCAATAATCACCAACTAATAATCATACACTACCCAAAATGTTGCTGATTGTCTTGTTTTGCAGTGGTTGAAAAACATGTAGCAGTGTAATGAAAACTGACAAGATAGCAAAACAATTACCCAACACTGGTAGCTAATAGAGCAGTGTACAGAGGACATCTGCAGCTGCTGGCATTGTCCAATTGGTCACGGCAGCCCCCAAAGAATGGGTGGGGGGGCGGGGGGTTTATGAATATTTTTGGTTGGTGCGTGAATAGAGTTTTACATTGTACCCAGCAACCTTACAACGGGCAAACCAAAGACACCACGATTGAAACGACCTTGTTATTTTCCGTAATCACCATAGGGCAGGGTTAAAGAGCTGACCCCTGGGCTTTCAGGTTCAGCCAAGCATCCCAATACGGTCAGCCAGGCAGGCAAGGGATGGGGTCTGAGCTGGGGGAGTCGGGAAAAATCCCAAATTGTGTTCCTTTTTCTTTATGCTCTTTTGTGGAGCCGTAGAGGACACAAATCCAAGCAGTGATGCACTTACGACCCTCAGGGGGGCCTTTGTGACACCAGTCCTGCCTGATTTGGGGATTCTGTTCAGCTGGCGTGCTTTGGGGAATGGGGGAAAAAGAGGGTGAAGTCACAGGGTGTCGAGTCCCCTTTTTATCCTCCGTCTGCACTGTAGTTGGATCCAGACTGGAATTCTTACCACCATTAGCATTTCTTCTAGCTGTGTGTGTGTGTCTGAGACAGCAAGGCTCTCAGACTCAGACGCATAGGGAGCTGAAGCCCGCTGTGCCTTCACGCTGCTCTGATGATTTTGATACAAATCCGCTCTGAAGGCTGAGGTCATTCCCAGATAAATAGTGTTGAAACGGAGTGGGGGCGTGGAAAACAAAACAAAAAAACATAAAAGCAGCCTGTTCTGTTAATTCAGTCAGAGATGTGGGGCGGGGCTTTACAATGATGGAGAAGTATCTCATTGACCACAATGCTAATCTGTTTAGATATCAGACAAGGCCCCCAAGAACACAGCTTGCCATTTGCTCAGACAAGAAGTGCCTAATTTATTTTATGATCCCAGAAACAGTTCAAATATATTGGTAATGCTTGTGTTCTCACAAAACTTGATAAACATACTCAGGCACCAACCTGCATGAGGGAAGCAACAAGATCTGAGTGTTAACCCTGAAACCAGGACTAAGACCTTGACTACATACTTTGTTCTACCTATGTTTTGAGGGCTTGGTTGGGGTCGTGTCATGTGCAGAAAAAAAAATGTTCACAGGTTACAGGGATTTTACTGTGGAGGACATGAACTTACTCTGATCCCTGTGTAGTAGTCCCTACGTGGATTCCCTGGAACCATGGGACCTACAGAAGACTAATACAAAAGAAAAGGAAAATACTGGGCTTGTTAATAAAATGTTAACATTAACAGTAAAACAAAACCCTATTACGTATTGTCTTAGGGGAATCCTAAAATGTAGGTTTGTCCTAAAATAGTGAGAAAAGAAATGAGTCATCTTCATCTGATTCAGGAGGATTACGAGAACACTATTATTGAGAACTGCATAGCTTGACAACCCCCCCCCCCCCGAGCATAACTTCCGACGCTTACAGAACAGTAACAAGTGACGCACAGCCTCATTAGATGCTTTATCCAATCCAGCGAATCAAATGGAGCCTCCAAATAACAACTACTTAGTTTCCATTTTCCTCCACTGCTCCATCACACCAGCTTCAGGTATTTGTACCTTGTTAGCAACAAAATAAAACCATTATCAAGGGTCCTCGGCTCACGCCAATTAACTGGCAGCAGCTGCACCTCTCCAGCGCTGAGGGAACAGAACTAGGCCTACCACTACGGCTACAATATGATTAGGCGGAGTAGGGAAGAAAAAAAACAACTGGCAAGTGGTTTGAGGACATACATTTTCAACACTGGTGTTCACATTTGACCTGGGATTGGGACACTACGCAGTAGGCCTTTTGAGATGTTGTGAATAAGGGTCTTCAAAAAGGTCCAATTCATCTAATAATTTAACTGACACTGCATTTTGTAATGCATCTTAGGTTGCCAGATATATTGGACAGTAAAAGTTACATACATGTCCACTAGGAGAAATAGCATGTTCCCCTTAAGCTAATGATCCACATTCCAGGAAAATAAACATAAAAGAGGATGTTTCAAATGTCTAGGCATACATATTCTGGATTCTTAAAATGCAATTCCCCCCAGGTGTGATGGAAAGAGAACCATTTTCAAGATCTAGCTAACACACGTGACTGTTGGTGGTTTAATTCCCAATGGTTATGTAATGTATAAAATCAATGAATTTAGTGTATCTGGCAAGTTGACTGCTTTCATGTTTTCTTCCTCCAAAGGCACTTTATTTTTGTGGGGACTGCTACCCTATGTATAGTCATTGAACACGGGTGACTTTAATAAATGTTTACATGCTGTTTTACCCACTTCATATGTATATTAGCGGCAGGTAGCCTAGTGGTTAGAGCGTTGGGCCAGTAACCAAAAGGTTGCTGGATCGAATCTACAAGGTAACGATCTGTCCTTCTGCCCCTGAATAGGCCATCACTGTAAATAAGAATTTGTTCTTAACTGACTTGCCTAGTTAAATAAAAATAATCTACTGTATTCTAGTCAGYGCTCCTCCTATATAACTATTGCTGTACACATTTTCTACTCATATACTGTCCATCATATACATATATTCCACACTGACATAACTCCTCCTGATATTTCTTAATTCAGGGGTATTTGTGTATATTGTTAGGTACTGTTGGAGCTAGAAACACAAGCATTTCGCTGCACCTGCAATAACATCGGCAAAATATGTGTACAAGTTTTTAAATCAGATGTTTAATGTCTTGTTACAAGCACACATTAGTAAATACTACAACTCCTCTGCATGAACATAGTGCAACAAGAGGATAGGTTTTTACATGGACAACTTTTCACCTAGTGCCAGAGGGTAGGAAAAGCATTTTTGCAACTGATTAAGGTGCAAGTTGTGCATTGCTAAAAATGCTGTAACCATGTCCAGGAATTCTGAATATGTATAGATTGGATGGATATAGGTACTTAATAAAATGGTAAATGGCAAATACCATCCCTATTCCTGGATTTGCAATTTAAATCGCACCAAAGGCAGACAACTAAGGACACGAATATCCTCCGCAAGCTGCCTAATAGAAATCTCAGACATAGGGCAGAGGGGTTACAAATGATCAGTAGTGCAAGAATTAGCTAGCATCTTGGCTGCAGATTACTGCATAGTTTGAATTCTTTCTCCAACCCGCGGTTACATATTTTGGGACGAGGAAAAGGGGGGAAATTTTAGAATCGGAAGTGCGGGGTATTCCCTCCTCGTGCCCAGCATGTATACGAGTGCGATTTGCTGAAAGCAGAACATCATTCAAATCCTATCAAAATGTGTAAACAAAATCACTGACTGCAAAAAAAAAAAAAAAAATGTTTTCATGCCACATTTACTCGCTAGCTAGCTTGGCTCGCCGCTGGAGGTGGATTGTTCTCGTTCTTTGAGGCTAACTACAACTAGCTGGCTAGCATCCTAACTAACCAACGCGCGGCCATGATCACTTGCTAGCTTGCTTAGTTTTTCTATTTAGCTAAATGGGGCCCATTCCAATTTATCCGGTATTTATAATAAACATGCATTAGCGGATTTTGATTAAAGTATGTATTAACACCAACAATCTACAAAAACTGGGGGGGCACCCAGATCGCCCCCCTCCCCTCTCTCTCTCTCTCGCTCTCTCTCTCTCTCGAGCGTCATCCATATACCTCACAGCTGGAAGTCTGGGATTGATGTAGTGAGCTAGCGAGCTAACGTTAGCTCTTTCAGCGGATTGCTCATAGGCTAGCCAATATTAGCTAACTAGCTAACGCTACCATTGTTTTGCTTGAATAGTTTTACTAGAAATCCACGTTTAAAATCACCATTAGCAACGGTGCATTAGACATCTAGTAACATTTAGATGTAGTTAATCAAATTTACCACTCTGATGACACTTACCTGGAATAAAAATGTACTCCAGCTCGGTTCCATTGCAACACTTAAAATCTGCAGGAAACCTAGACGGAATCTACAACAAAGCAGCTAAACATGGCAGCTGCTACAACTTCCTGTAACCCTCCGGGCTGAACCATTTCTAGTGGACGTTTATGGGACGTTAGAGATTTCTCAGAAATTAACATATTGTAAATTGGCTTGTATTAAAAATATTGTGGCTGTCAAATGTGTTTCTAATACGTATGTATTGGGAAACGATTGAATGGTATATGATGTGGCGCGTCAATCAACAATAAAATATGTTCGACATGGAACGTGTTCCCCCATTTGTCGTGCTTAACTAGTCCATTAGAGCGCCTTCCAGAGATGGCATAAAAGTACATTTTCAATATGCCATCGTCAAATATGGTTACTGATTGTGCCTGTATTTATCATTACATTATGTTACAACACAAACACTAGGGGAAAAGCAACATGTTGATTCTATACAGTTTAGCTACTATTTGTCAACCCCTTCAAATAAAATTTTAAGAAATCCTTTCAAGATTTGCTTGGATTGCAAAATATTGACCTCCAGACACAAATGCTTGCATAACACAATTAGGATGCAACATATGCATAACATTAATTAATGCTCAGAACCTACCTTCATCGTCCATTATCTGATAACCACCATGGCCTTGCTCTATGAACTGTAATATTGTAATGATGAATCACTTACATAGACGTATATAATAATCACTTAACCACAGCAGTCACTTCAAATTAAATCAGTGAAACAATAAAACTTAGATTTCTTTCCCAGATTGCATTTGGTTACTGCCATATGTTGCTCTCGGGAAAAAAAGAGAATTGGGAAGATTCCAACCCTAAACAGGAATGTCGTAAAAGGTAAATGTATCACTTCCCACTGAATATACGATTAGAAATCAATGCACACACTCAATAGTTCACAGAAAACCCAAACAGATTTCCACACACAGTGATTGACACCCATTCAAATCAATTATTTGGTTATGCAGCCCAGGGCTTGGCCATCCAACTCAAATATTGCAAGTCAGACACAATCAAATTTGTGCACATACAATTGAGAAGTTTAAATGATTAAAGGCCCAGTGCAGTCAAAAACATGATTTGCCTATGTTTTATATATACATGTCCAGACTATGTCTGGGGAGGCAGGTAGCCTAGTGGTTAGACTATTGGACTAGTAACCGAAAGGTTGCAACATCAAATCCCCAAGCTGTCAAGGAAAAAAACAGTTAATCCACTGTTCCTAGGCCATCATTGAAAATAATAATTTGTTCTTAAACTGACTTACCTAGTTAAATAAAGGTACAAATAAATGTGGTTGTGAAATTATGATAATGCCCTTTTAGTGTAAGAGCTGGCTGAAAAGACCGTCTGAAATTTCAGCCTGTTTTGTTGGGATAGAGTTTTGGCCTGCATGGTGACATCACCCGGCACTTAATTAGTTAATAGACCAATAACAAAGATAGTTCCAAACCTCTGCCAACAACAGCTAATTTACCCCTCCCCACTCAGACTACTCCCAGACAGTCCTAGCAAAATCTTTGCTTGAGCATTTGCTTTTTGCTAAGAAGCTATTTTAATTTCTTATTGACCATTTTCATTTAAAACAATCACAGTAAGGTACTTATTTCTTACCCAGAAAGGGTTTGATATTGAGATAAAAACAGCTGTATTGGCCCTTCAAAGAAATCCATCACCCATAGTATACTATACATACTTAAACTGATCTATACATACTTAAACTGAAGTGGTACATGATCATAACATTACAGTCGGCACATGTGCTGTCTAGTCAATAGTGCAACACTTTATCTTGCGTGACATTTGCTTATAAATTATTTCTGAAGCATCTACAGTATATAGGTCCTATAAAGGGTTTATTAATTATCAATGATCTACACCTCTAGGCATGACAATGCTTAGATTGGTGTTTTTCAGAAAGCCAAATGCTTCCTCAATATTCTCATTTAGATCAACAATTATTGATCATATTTGGCCCACTAGCACTGGCTGCCCTGTAGTGTGTTTACATACAGTGCATTCGGAAAGAATTCAGGCCCAATGACTTTTTTCACATTTTGTTACGTTACAGCCTTATTCTACAATTGATTAAATTGTTATTTTCAATCTATACACAATACCCCAAAATGACAAAGCAAAATCAGGTTTTAAGAAATGTTAGRAAATTTAAAATATCACATTTACATAAGTATTCAGACCTTTTACTCAGTACTTTGTTGAAGCACCTTTGGCAGCAATTACAGCCTTAATAAGTCTTCTTGGGTATGACGCTACAAGCTTGGTACACCTGTATTTGGGGAGTTTCTCCCATTCTTCTCTGCAGATCCTCTCAAGCTCTGTCAGGTTGAAAGGGGAGCGTTGCTGCACAGCTGTTTTTAGGTCTCTCCAGAGATGTTCGATCGGATTCAAGTCCGGGCTCTGGCTGGCCCATTCAAGGACATTCAGGGACTTGTCCCAAAGTCACTCCTGCGTTGTCTTGGCTGTGTGCTAAGGGTGGTTGTACTGTTGGAAGGTGAACCTTCGCCCCAGTCTGAGGTCCTGAGCATTCTGGAGCAGGTTTTCATCAAGGATCTCTCTGATCTCTCCAATCATCATTCTCTCGATCCTGACTAGTCTCCCAGTCCCTCCCTTTGTATCTCTGTTCTTTACTGACCAGATCAGTCAGTCAATTCAGTCTTCGTTCACAGTCGCTGATGTCCTTGTCTGTTCCTAAGGATAGAACTGAGATGGGGAAACAATCTTTTTCCCATAATGCCCCTTCATCCTCGAACATGCTTCAAAAGATTTTAAAGTTAGGGGAGTTAGTGTCCTTGCCTGTTTTTAAGACTCTGATTGACAACACTGTTTGTGATAACCGCAATTGTTTCTAATCTTCAATTGTACCTGTAACTTGTGACACTTTGTCTTTTGTGTGTAATTTGTATTTTTCTGTAATATTTTATGGACACACTGCTATTTCTCTGTTGTTTTGCCTTCTTGCCAGGTCGCCTTCGCAAAAGAGGTTTTTAACCTCAATTGGTTTTAACTGGTTAAATAAAGGTAAAAATAAATAAAAACATCTCCACACTATGATGCTGCCACCACCATGCTTCACCGTGGGGATGGTGCCAGGGTTCCTCCAGACGTGACGCTAGGCATTCAGGCCAAAGAGTTCAATCTTGGTTTCGTCAGACCGGAGAATCTTGTTTCCCATGGTCTGAGAGTCTTTAGGTGCCTTTTGGCAAACTCCAAGCGGGCTTTCATGTGCCTTTTAATGAGGAGTGGCTTCTGTCTGGCCATTACCATAAAGGCCTGATTGGTGGAGTGCTGCAGAGATGGTTGTCCTTCTGGAAGGTTCTCCTATCTCCACAGGGGAACTCTGGAGCTCTGTCGAAGTGACCATCGGGTTCTTTGTCACCTCCCTGACCAAGGCCCTTCTTCCCCATTTGCTCAGTTTGGCCGGGTGGCCAACTCTAGGAAGAGTCTTGGTGGTTCCAAACTTCTTCCATTTGAGAATGATGGCCACTGTGTTCTTGGGGACCTTCAATGCTGCAGAAATGTTTTGGTACCCTTCCCCAGGTCTGTGCCTGAACACAATCCTGTCTTGGAGCTCTACGGACAATTCCTTCGACCTCATGGCTTGGCTTTTGCTCTGACATGCACTGTCAACAGTTGGACCTTATATAGACAAGTGCGTGCCTTTCCAAATAATGTCCAATCAATTGAATTTACCACAGGTGGACTCCAATCAAGTTGTAGAAACATCTCAGGATGATCAATGGAAACAGGATGCACCTGAGATCAATTTCGATTCTCATAGCAAAGGGTCTGAATACTATTTCTGTTTTAAATTTTTAATACATTTGTAAAAAATTCTAAAAACCTGTTCTGGCTTTGTCATTATGGGTATTGTGTGTAGATTGATGAGAAAATAAATAATTTAATTCATTTTAGAATAAGGCTGTAACGTAACAAAATGTGGAAAAAGTCAAGGGGTCTGAATACTTTCCGAATGCACTGTATGACACACGGACAAGACCTAATCCAGCCTTTCAGCCCAACTACACAAAGTAACAATTGAATTCCTGCCCTCGTCAACTGCAGGGGAATGGTCCTCATGTCCTCCGTTACAGAGCCACAGTGGATGGACTACATCATGATGAAGCAGAGACACAGATGCTGCAGAGGATACTGAGGCTTGGTCTTTACATTGGATCCCATGATGGACATTCAAGTGGATGGATAGACTCTTAAAATACTTATTTTAATGGAGATACAACCTGTTCTGTGTGTTTCGTCTGTAGACTTTGATTGGATCCATACGTCATTGATGCAAGCTACTTATAGTGTTTTCAGTATACCATTAGAAATGATACCACAGTCCTGTTTGGTACCTACAGTTCCTGGAAGACACTTTTGGTGAACATTATGTATTGTGAGATTTTATCTCTGTGTTAGGTCTATAAGTGGATGGGGCAAAGCACTAAGACAAGAGGTCTACAGAAAGAGAAATGCTGTGGTCATAACTGGTGAATATAAGCCTAAAACTGCTGGATGATTCCTCTAATTTGTCATCACATTTCATTCAAAGATTGACTGAGCATAATCTGGAAAAGTGAGAAATGTTCAATCTTCCATTTCTCTAAATTGTATTTTTTAAACTGGCGAAGAGCAGAACCTTTGCATAAACTGGCATTGTTTTCCTTTTCCAGTTTGTTCCCTGCTGTTACTGTTTGACTATTCCCGGCTGTTCAGAAAAGGTGCCTCCCATTGTATTTTAAAATCTTTGTTAAACTGTACATTGGCTGCCTTTGTATCCCCACAGTACAATGAGAGTTTCAGATAGAGTGGCTGAATATGTCTGGTCAGCCTATTTTCCCATACCAGGCTCAACACCGTTCATATCATCCATTAAACAGAACTCATATTAATTATAGTCAATGCGGACTGCATGGCAAAGCATTTTTTACAGATTTGCATTGGAAAGAGACAAACTATCCAGAGGTGAGTGATTTTTAACTATTTTGTTTGGATTGTTCTTCTCTGTTTGTGTTTTCAATTGTTATGATAAAGGGCAAGGAGTAAAAACCTTTTCTGCTGTCACAATTTCCTTTGCATTGTATCCCCCTCACTGATATGGGCATACTCTAGCATTATTGTGTATCAACAGCTGTTTGAGAAGTTATGAGATAATGAGTGACATTCTTTGTAAAATTATTTATTCAACCATCTTAGACCAGATAAGAAGTCATTTTCTCTCACTGTTTGCAAAACAGTAGAAAATGTTCCTTTGCATACACTACCGTTCAAAAGTTTGGGGTCACTTAGAAATGTCCTTGTTTTTGAAAGAAAAGCATGTGGGTGTCAAAATCATTCGGACTCTACTGTTTTAGGTAGCAGTGCACTGAGAGGTTCTGATTCAAACACTTGTCCCTTCAAAAACCTCCACACCCCTTCCCCCAGGTTAAACCATGGGAGACTGGTCCATTCTCGGACGCTTCCTGTCCGAGGTGCAGAACCACTCCACAGTGATCGGCAAGATCTGGCTGACCATGCTGCTGATCTTCCGCATCCTGCTGGTGACCCTGGTGGGGGACGCGGTGTACAGCGATGAGCAGTCCAAGTTCACCTGCAACACCCTGCAGCCCGGCTGCAACAACGTCTGCTACGACACCTTCGCCCCCGTCTCACACCTGCGCTTCTGGGTCTTCCAGATCGTCTTGGTCTCCACGCCGTCCATCTTCTACATCGTTTACGTCCTGCACAAGATCGCCAAGGARYAGAAGCTGGAGYTCCAGAAGGGGCAGGTGATGGCTGAGCGGACCTCCAAYAAGMTSTTTGGYCAGCTGGMYAGGYAAGGGCTGGAGAACATGGAGACTGGTATGRCCACCTACTGCCCTGGYTACAGYGAGGAGTGGGMTGGTKAGGAAGSGGAGGGGGTGGAGCAGAGCCTGCTYGAGGAGGACTATGGYGAGMTYGGGGAGGARCCKACTCAGCTSTCCAGCCAGGTGCTGCTKATKTACATCCTGCARGTGCTGCTYCGCTCCGTCATGGAGATCACCTTCCTGGTGGGGCAGTACTACCTGTTTGGCTTCGAGGTGCCTCAACTGTACCGCTGCGAGACCTACCCCTGCCCCACCCGCACAGACTGCTTCGTGTCACGTGCCACTGAGAAGACCATCTTTCTCAACTTCATGTTCAGCATTAGCGTGGGCTGCTTTGTGCTCAACATCGCAGAGCTGCACTTTCTGGGCTGGGTCTACATCTTCCGCGTACTGTGCTCCGCTTGCTCCACCTGCTTCCGCCCTGAGAGGAACCCTGTGGGGCTGTACGACCACCACAACCCTCTGCTGCTGCAGCTCAAACACTCTCTGAGGGGCAGGGTGGTCCTGGAGACTCCCACTCCCATGGCCCAGGAGAAGGCTGGGGGCCACCTGCTCACTCATGCCCCAGCCATCTCCTTTGAGACCGATTCTACTGTGGAGTGCACCTCCAAGAGGACTCCAGAAGAGAGGGACCGGGTTAAGGTTAAACTGGCCAACATGGCCAAGATGGAACGGACTAAGAAGTCTTGGCTGTGAAAGGCCCATTCTGTGTGATTCTCAGATGTAGCATTTTCCACTTTTGAAACAACAATGGGAAAGACAGAGTTTATAGCATAGGTTGCTCAGATTGGGCATTTGGAGAATGAGAGTATACTCCTGATTCAGAAAGAAAGATTCAGCGTTATCATCCATACCATAGCCTAAAATTACATAAAGAACATTCAAACTGTTCCTGAGTTTCAAAAGAAAGAGAAAAGTAAAACATTTTGCTGGGAAATTGTTTTCATTCAGTTTACAGTCATTATCTTCAGTCTGTTCACACATACGTCCTACTGTACACAATCTCAGGGTTCTTCAATACAAACACACCTGTTTCATAAAACATGACACGTTTTCACATTCTAACAATGTTTGAAGGATACTTTTCAATAATTCCTTTTAATTGTTGAAATATATAGCTGGCAGAGTAGTTTTGACCTGTGTGCAGACAGTCATTTATGTTGTCTAAAGGGACTTTGTCTCTTATAACATTATTCTTTTTCAGAATAATCTAATCTGATTGACTGGTGGGTAGTCACTAACTATTTGTAGCATGTGTGCCTCTTTTTATTGATATTTGCATGGTATGTATGTGTATAGATCTTTAGTAATTAATGTTGAAATTATCCAAGGGTTTTTATTAACTGAAATGTTTATAGTTGGTGTCCCGATCTCAAATGCGCCCATAGTATTTCAAAAACGGCAGAATCAAACAGTATTGGAACAGTAACTTGTATTTCTCATCCAGAAGTGTAAGAATTTTAGAAGAATGTAATTTCAACAGTCAAATGTTGCACTGTTTGATAAGACAGTGTATGGAAAACCTGCATTTGAATGAGTTTAGTTGTGAGTTTGAAATCTGACCACAAGAGGTCACTATAATACTTTAAGTTATCAAACAGGGTTGTGCTGAAAATCAAATGAACCACAGCCAAATAAATCATTTGTAATTAAGAGTAAGATTAAAAAAGACTTGTATAATGTACTTTCTTGATAAAATACATTCTAAAATGTAAATATCTGTTTTTCTGAGTATGTAGTGCACATATCTGTGAGGATCAGACCCTTTTTTTAAATTTTCGCCTAAAATGACAAATCTAACTGCCTGTAGCTCAAGACCTGAAGCAAGGATATGCATATTCTTGATTCCATTTGAAAGGAAACACTTTTGAAGTTTGTGGAAATGCGAAATTAATGTTGGAGAATATAACACATTAGATCTGGTAAAAGATAATACAATAAAAAAAATGAGTTTTTTTGTTGTTCTATCATCATCTTTGAAATGCAAGAGAAAGGCCATAATGTATTATTCCAGCCCAGGCGCAATTTAGATTTTGGCCACTAAATTGCAGCAGTGTATGTGCAAAGTTTTAGACTGATCCAATGAACCATTGCATATATGTTCAAAATGTTGTATCAAGACCCAAATGTGCCTAATTCGTTGATTAATACATTTTCAAGTTCATAAATGTGCACTTTCCTCAAACAATAGCATGGTATTCTTTCACTGTAATAGCTACTGTAAATTGGACAGTGCAGTTAGATTAACAAGAATTTAAGCTTTCTTCCCATATAAGACACGTCTATGTCCTGGGATTTTTTTTGTTACTTACAACCTCATGCTAATCATATTAGCCTATATTAGCTCAACCGTCCCGCGGGGGGGACACCAATCCCGTGGAGGTTTTAACCCTTTTCTTAACCTTAACCTCAGTCTCCTAACCTGTAACGTTAATTCTCCTAACCTGCTACGAAAAAGTAACTTAGATATTGAAGTGCCGTGAAAAGAGTGTTTCCCATATCTACACAGCACCTTCTAAGAGAGTACCAAACCTTTCTGCCAATAACAGCTAGTTTTCCGTTTTCCTCTCCACACTCAGACCACTCACAGACAGTCCTAGCAAAATTTTGGCTTGAGAAATATTTTTTGCTAAAAGCAATTTTTGTGGAAATCTATTACAGTAAGGTACTTAATTGTTAATTGTTACCCAGAATTTATTTGATATTGAAATAAAAATGGCTGCATTGGACCTTTAACTGACATGCAAAATACCTATGCAGGTGTTGTAAAATCCGGAATGAGTCAGCCACTTCTGGGCAGAGAAATGTGCTCTGTATTTTCAACGAGAACTATCAGGAAGTAGCTAACACTTTTACAGTGTTAGTTTCATCAGCTGTTGTACAGTATGATATAAAATCATTTTGACTGCACTGGMRCTTTAAAGGTGGGGAAACAAGTTTTCAGTGTTCAAACTAATTTAGCGGCAGTCAGATTCAGCACCATGGACAGTGAAGATTGGAATACACGCGATCTAACAATAGTTTTTCAAGACATCCAAAGTCACTTTACATACACGTTTCATCTGCAGGATGAAAATATATAAAATCAAACATTAAAATAAGTAAGTAGGCTATATTAATGGACAGTAAACATAAGGACAGACTAACCATTGAGAACACTAAACATGATTGCAGACTAACCAGGAAAATTAACTAAACAGAGATTAAAGCTAGGACAATAGAGAATCTGAGTAAGCCTGTGTGAAGAGGTGTGTCTTTAGTGTGGACTTGATTAGTAAACTAGTAGGCCAAGGCTATTTTTTACACTGTAAACAAATACATAACTTTGTGTTATGCAGCCCAGGTCTATCTAGCCTGCTGCATATTTTTTGTTGTTGTTAGCTCACAGCATCACATGATGACGTAGGCAACAGAAACACTTAAAATCAGTGGATTAAAGTTGAAAGTAATCAAAACTAATTTCACGTGAAAAGGATGTGCAGGTGATCGAAATGGATGAAAAAGACAAGGTAATTCTAGTGAGTTAATTAAATGACACGGTGTAGCCTGTCAGCCTTGTAGGTTACTGCCTCCACCCATTGGCCTGGGCTTTAGTGGCAGGGGCACAGGTCAATACAGGCGCTCGCCTCTGCACTGAAGGAGCCAAGGGAAGAGTCTCCGTTGCAGCTCTCATTTTCTCCTGCTACTGTATGGCCTACAATAACCTATTTGGTGGGGTTTGGCGGCCAATAATAGGATTTTATTGAAAGTTGGTTTGGATTGAGACTAAATGAAAGAATAAGAACGATATTGAAATTAATATTATGAACAAATATTTCTGTCAGTATCTCCCTAGGAGAGGTGGGTGTGGAGTCAGGCGCAGGAGAGCAAGAATTTCAAGAAGGGCGTTTTATTTAACAAAACAGGTACAGGACCACAAAAGCAGCCACTAGAAAACAGGAACGCAGTCTAGTCGAAAACGGAGGAACACATTCCTCTACTAACCTAACGTGCGGGAAAAACAGTCCCGTGAAAATAAACCTGCTTAAAACTTCTCTAGGGTATGTGGGACGGTAGCGTCCCACCTCATAAACAGCCAGTGAAACTGCAGGGCGACAAATTCAAAACAACAGAAATCCCATAATTTAAATTCCTCAAACATACAAGTATTTTACACCATTTTAAAGATACACTTGTTGTAAATCCAGCCAAAGTGTCTGATTTCAAAAAGGATTTACGCCGAAAGCACACCAAACGATTATGTTAGGTATGAGCCAAGTTACAGAAAAAGACAGCCATTTTTCCAGCCAAAGAGGAGTAAAAAAAAGCAGAAATAGAGATAGAATTAATCACTAACCTTTGATGATCTTCATCAGATGACACTCATAGGACTTACAATGATTACACAGTACATGTATTTTTTGTTCGGTAAAGTTCATATTTATATAAAAAATCTGAGTTTAGGCGGACGCTACTGTCTCACTTGGCAAAAAGCCAGAGAAATGCAGAGCGCCAATTCAAATTAATTACTATAAAAATTACTATAAAATCAAACTTTCATTAAGTCACACATGAAAGATACCAAATTAAAGCTACACTGGTAAAGTGGACAATTCTTAATCAAAGGTTTTAGGGAAATCAAGGCGGGTAATTCTCCCTACAAACAACGACCGCACAAACAACAAAGTATACACAACATCATCCCACACGTATTCTGAATCCAGCCAAAACATGTCAGAATTCAAATAGGCTTTTCGGCGAAAGCAAACGATGCTATTATCTGAGGATAGCACCATTGTAAACAAAGAGAGATAAGCATATTTCAACCCTGCAGGCGTGACACAAAACGCAGAAATAAAAATATAATTCATGCCTTACCTTTGACGAGCTTCTGTTGTTGGCACTCCAATATGTCCCATAAACATCACAAATGGTCCTTTTGTTCGATTAATTCCGTCGATATATATCCAAAATGTCCATTTATTTGGCGCGTTTGATCCAGAAAAACACCGGTTCAAACGTGACTACAAAATATCTCAAAGGTTACCTGTAAACTTTGCCAAAAAATGTCAAACTACTTTTGTAATACAACTTTAGGTATTTTTTAACGTTAATAATCGATGGAATTGAAGAAGGGATGATCTGTGTTCAATTCAGGATTAAAACCAACTATAGCTCACTTTCTGGTCACGCGCTTCTATCTAACAGGACACCTCGAGTGACTCTCGTTCAAGATGTCCGTACTTCTTCATTACACAAAGAAATAACCTCAACAAATTTCTCAAGACTGTTGACATCCAGTGGAAGRGGTAGGAACTGCAAGCAGGTCCCTTAGAAATCTGGTTTCCCAATGAAAAACCATTGAAAAGAGAGTGACCTCAAAAGAAAAAAATCTGAATGGTTTGTCCTCGGGGTTTCGCCTGCTAAATACGTTCTGTTATACTCACAGACATGATTCAAACAGTTTTAGAAACTTCAGAGTGTTTTCTATCCAAATCTAATAATATACTAATAATATGCATATCTTATCTTCTGGGGATGAGTAGCTGGCAGTTTAATTTGGGCATGCTTTTCATCCAAAATTCCGAATGCTGCCCCCTACCCTAGAGAAGTTTTAACAGGGAAAAACGCAACCCAAGCCAATGACAGTAACACAAACAATCCCGCACAAAACCTAGCGGGTAGGGCGAGATTAAATACCCCACTGATTAGCCTAAACTAGACACAGGTGAACACAAGACAGACAAAACCAAACGAAAAAGAAAAGGGATCGGTGGCAGCTAGCGCCGCCCGAACAGGGAGAGGAGCCACCTTCGGTGGAAGTCGTGACCATTTCCCAGAAGACCTTGACTAACGTCTGAGCTTTAGGGTTCCACCTAAGGCTACTTGGCTTATTAAAGGTCTACATGTCGTACCTAAATAAACCCACAAGAGAGACAATATAGCAAAGGCAGGAACACATGTTACTGTGTTTTGACCAATGATTGGTTTTGACCAGCCGAGAGTGATGAAATTATTGGCAGTGTCCAGTGTAATTGTTCGATTGAAGGAGTAGGGGTATCGAAAACGTTTGACAGGGAGATTTCTCTCAATATTATTCCTACTGAGTGGACAAGTAACCTTTCCCGCGCTCCTCCCCAAAATACGATTTGTGATGTCATAAAGTTATAACATTCCATGACGTAGCATGTAGCCCCAAATTACAGTCCCGGCCTGCAATATTGTCCTCACTTTTGACTTGAACTCAACTTGAATGTAACCAACACAAACAAGGACATGCTTTTCGAGATATAAAATAGCTTGACTGGATGAAGGGTAGGCTAAATGCTAAATAAATTGGGGGAAAGTAAAAAATAAATAAAAGTAATCTAAGCTGATACAGTATTTATTGTAAAAAGCTAGAACATATTGCAAAACAAATGGACCATTCTCTATAGTCAATCACTGATATGGCTGTAGCTCTATTTATGATGTCCTCTGCAAGGATCTGCTCTGACATTGACCTATTATTACCTATTGGAATGTCTGTCCTTCAGGTAGTACAGAGGGAGGATGATGATCCTCAGAGGGAAGGAAAGGAGGGTATTGAGGAAGAACTGGTAGCCCTGCCCAAGAAGGAGGTCAAGAAGTGAAGGAAGGGAAGATGGCAGGAGTGACAGAGCACATAGGTCTACTGGGCTGCTCTCTGCACCTGATAGCAGGCCTACCATAGAGATCTACAGTATATATCTCTATGATAATAACACACTGTTTTCAAAACGTGCTGATCTTGGATCAGTTTAGCATTTTAGATCATATACAGGCCCTGTTGTACCATGTCTGCCATCATTAGAGATCTGGAATCTGTTCTGTTCTATTCTAGGCAAAAAGAAAGAGTAGTGGCAAGAAGTCAGGGAAGCAGGGCACCGACAACGATGCAGGTCAGAGATTTAGCTCTGTAGTATTACATTGGTTCTCTGTTCTGTCTGTGATGTGCAGGTTGTGTTATCCATTTTCAATGAAACTGTAGTCTACTGTAATCAGTAAGAAAGGTTACATAGATAACTTTATTCAAATAGGCCTATTGTAAAAGCCCAATAAAATTAAATCAGAGTATTAAGAGACAAAACACATGCTTTGCTTGTTCGTTTTAAAGTTCCCAGYCGTCAGTGAAAGTCCACCTGGGAATGCCAGTGGACAGAATCTTCAAAAGTGTCCAGGAGCAACTGTCTGACCATAAGATCCTGTCCTCTTGCCCACCTGAGCTGACCATTGGTCTTATCAAGGACGTGGTCGAACAGCTTAACTCAACCCTCTCTGTGACCATCAGCAGAACCATTTCAGGGCGGTCCTCCCCTATTGCTTCTGGTACCCAGGCCGCTGAACAGATGGTCAACATGGTCCAGAAGTTTTTTMATGATCACGCCACTCCAGAGGACCAGAGCTCCACCTCTGAATTACATGTTGAGTCGTGCATTCCACCTGCAATGGAAGAGGGGATGACTGTTATCGCAGACATGGTGGATGAATTGGAAAAAGAAAATCCAGAATCGGCTAAGCTGCTTCAAGCAGTGGCTGTGAAAGTTAAAATGTTGGCATCTGGCAGTGACCTTGCAGTGGAGCACCTTCTGTTCCAGAGGAGCTGAACATAATATAAACATCTTGCAAAGCAATGACTCAAAATCTTGGCCCTCTATTGAGTGCGAAGTGAAAGACCAAACCCTCAAAGGCTGTGAGGGAAATTCTTGTGAGAAGGTTTAGGAGCGGTATCTCTGGTATGGTTCAAACTTCTCATTCGTTTAGTACCACTCCAAGCTTGATGAATACATCTGGCCCATCTGACAGGATCCTTGATTCTGCAGCCACTGGGCTTATACAGAATAAAGTAGATTCTGAGGCATCAAAAATAATTGATAACTTTGTTGAAGATGTCAATGACATTGTGCAGCATGCTGAATTACATCAGCCAACAAGCACCCAGAGAGATCCCCCAAGTGGGACACTGTACGACAAAAGGGAAACCCTTCCATGCAGCTCGTAGACTCTGCAACAGGCTTCAGGCAAAGCTGGAGACATTGTTCCTCAGAATGGGTGGAGCTCCAGTCCAAGGGGAAGAACTTATGGTGAAAGCTGACTCCAGTGCTGTGTTCGTGGAGCACACTGACTCCAGTGATCTGCCTGTTTCAAAACTGAGCTTGCCTTCACCATGTAGGAGTGAGTCACCTACACTAGCGGTCAAAAGTTTTAGAACACCTACTCATTCAAGGGTTATTCTTTATTTTTACTATTTTCTACATTGTACAATAATAGTGAAGACATAAAAACWTTTAAATAACACATATGGAATCGTGTAGCAACCAAACAAGTCAAATCAAAATATATTTTATCTTTAAAATTATTCAAATAGCCACCCTTTGCCTTGATGACAGCTTTGCACACTCTTGGAATTCTCTCAACCAGCTTCATGAGGTAGTCACCTGGAATGCATTTCAATTAACAGGTATGCCTTCTTAAAAGTTAATTTGTTGAATTTCTTTCCTCCTTAATGCATTTGAGCCAATCAGTTGTGTTCTGACAAGATTGGGGGGTATACAGAAGATAGCCCTATTTGGTAAAAGACCAAGTCCATATTATGGCAAGTACAGCTCAAATAAGCAAAGAAAAAAGACAGTTCATCATTACTTTAAGACATGAAGGTCAGTCAATACGGAAAATTTCAAGAACTCTGAAAGTTTCTTCAAGTGCAGTCGCAAAAACCATCAAGCGCTATGATGAAACTAGCTATTATGAGGACTGCCACAGGAATGGAAGTCCCAGAGTGTAAGGACCGACGCCGGAGATGAAAAGCAGGTACGGGGAGTCAACATTTAATAAGGAACAGACATAAAACAAGACAGGCACAGCGTCAGCACACGGGTATACAAGGACATAGGAAAATCATTGCTGAAGCAGGGAACAGAGTGGGGAACCAGACAGATATAGGGGAGGTAATGACAGTGGTGATTGAGTCCAAGTGAGTCCAATAATCGTTGATGCGCATGATGGGGGAAAGGCAGGTGTGCATAATGATGGTGGCAGGAGTGCACCAGGGAGGGAGAGCGGGAGCAGGGGTGACACAGTTACCACTGCTACAGAGGATACATTCATTAGAGTTTCCAGCCTCAGAAATTGCAGCCCAAAAAAATGCATCACAGAGTTCAAGTAACAGACACATCTCAACATCAACTGTTCAGAGGAGACTGTGTGAATCAGGCCTTCATGATCGAATTGCTGAAAGAAACCACTACTAAAGGACACTAATAACAATAAGAGACTTGCTTGGACCAAGAAACACAAGCAATGGACATCAGAATGGTAGAAATTTGTCCTTTGGTCTGGAGTCCAAATTGGAGATTTTTGGATCCAACCACATGTCTTTGTGAGACGATGTGTGGGTGAAAGGATGATCTCCGCATGTGTATTTCCCACCGTAAAGCGCGGAGGAGGAGGTGTTATGGTGTGGGGGTGCTTTGCTGGTGACACTGTTTGTGATTTATTTAAAATTCAAGGCACACATAACCAGCATGGCTACCACAGCATTCTGCAGCAATACGCCATCTCATCTGGTTTGGGCTTAGTGGGACTATCATTTGTTTTTCAACAGCACAATGGCCGAACACACCTCCAAGCTGTGTAAGGGCTATTTGACCAAGATGGAGAGTGATGGAGTGCTGCATCAGATGACCTGGCCTCCACAATCACCCTGTCACGTTTTGGCCAGGACTATTCAGGTTTTGGTCACTAGATGTCCCCATTGCGCCTTTTTGAACCTTTTGTTTTTTTCCCTTCTAGTTATTGTTTTCACCTGTGCCTCATTTCCTTGTAGGTATTTAAACCATTAGTGTCCCTCAGTTCTTTGCTCTGTGTTTGTATGTTAGCACCCAGCCCCAGCCATGCTGTGAACATATTTCTCTTGTTGGATTTTCCAGAGGTACTCTGGTTTTGTTCTTGTTTATTTTTGATTAGTCATTTGAGGTTTATTTTTTCCCTGCTGTTCTTACCACTTTGTGGATTTTCTTTGTATTTTGGAGGATATCCATTTTTTCTCTTGGCTTTACTTTTGAAGTTGTGGATTTATATTTTTGCCTGAAGATCTTTTACCTTGATTAAACCACCGTCTCTAGTACTGCTGTGTCTGCCTCATCTTCTGGGTTCTGCCGACTATTAGTGACTGTTTCTCACACCGTGTCCTGACACACCCAACCTCAACAAAATTGAATGAGTCAGACCACAGAGTGAAGGAAAAGCAGCCAACAAGGGCTCAGCATATGTAGGAACTCCTTCAAGACTGTTGGAAAAGCATTCCAGGTGAAGCTGGTTGAGAGAATGCCAAGAGTGTGCAAAGCTGTCATCAAGGCAAAGGGTGGATATTTGAAGAATCTCAAAGATAAAATATATTTTAATTTGTTCAACACTTTTTTGGTTAGTACATGATTCCATATGTGTTATTTCATAGTTTTAATGTCTTCACTATTATTCTACATTGTGGAAAATAGTAAAAATAAAGAAAAACCCTTGAATGAGTAGGTGTTCTAAGACTTTTGACCGGTAGTGTATATCAGAACGCAGTTCATCTTCTTTATCTGATGGACGTTGTCGTAGCAATGACTACCATTAAATGTGAAGAATGTATGTTATCAAATCAATACCCTATGTGTAATTTAATTACTTGATTAAACTAATCATGTAACTCTAACTAGGAAGTTGGGGCACCACAGGAAAATGTTTAAAGAGTATTTATTTCCCGAATTAACTATTCCGATATTTTCGGATCTTGTCGATTGCAGTCACTTATTAATATATTATTACCTCATCAGTCTCATTACTGAACGTTGCAAATCCTTGGATATCTGCACAAACCCTAACATAAATCAGCGATATACAAATTGGCTTAATTATTTATTAACTAACTCATCAATCACAGAATTACATAAACACACACACAAATAGGTTAGACATTGGTTACTGACATGATAGAAAAGTCCATGGTGGGCTAAGCCGATATGATGGATTGGTAGACAGAGGAAAGGGGTGGGGACAGTTCAAGAGCGGGAAACTCAGAGAGGATAACTACACTCATATAAATTGCTAATACTTTGCACACGAACAACCGCTCATTCGAAAATAAATGTCAATTTACATATTTATGAGTGTATGTTTTGGCTGTCCCACTCCGCGATCGCCGGTCTGTCTGCTGGATAGTCAGTCAACAGAAAGCCTCTGGTTTGTGACCAGAGATCAGAGTCCGTCGGAGTTGTAGGTTGTTATAATGGATACTTCAGAGTCCCGTTCGGAAATGTTCTAAGATCGGATGCGTTTACCAGATTAAAGTATTTAAACAGCTGCAGCCTGAATAATTGTTCTTTCGTTTGTTGATTTCTTAGCCATTTCAACATGGTCACCTTGTCCCGGTGTTATCTTGKCTTTTGGTAGAGTTGCCAACCATTTCAACATGTAACGACAGCTCCATATTTTCTGGTCTTATGTAAATTTAGTTGGAAGTGGCTTTTATATTACAGTAGAAAAGGGGGTGTTCCATGACGCCAATGTAAATGTATGTACTCATGGGGTGTGGTCACTGACTAGTTAAAACATTATATGAAAACCCATACTCTCATTTCGAGGGCTAACATCACAGTTTATATTTTCAAAAGTATTCCTATACTCAATCATTTATTTTATCCAAGATTGAGATGCAAACCCCATAATTGAGAAGTGTATACAAACAAAGAAACATTAATGTGTGTCTCCTGTCCTTCATGAGGTCACCAAATGAAACAAACTCGACATGACTGCCCCTTAAGTGTCTTTGACCATTCCCACATTCTCAAAAACAGAAATATTCTTTAATTCTCCAATTTTGGGGATTATGAGTTTTTGCAACAAGAATACTTACGCTCCTCCCGGATGGCGCAGTGGTCTAGGGCACTGCATAGCAGCGCTAGCTGCTCCATCAGAGACTCTGGGTTCACGCCCAGGCTCTGTCGCAGGAGGTCCGTGGGGCGACGCACAATTGGCCTAGCGTCGTCCGGGTTAGGGAGGGTTTGGCCGGTAGGGATATCCTTGTCTCATCGCACCAGCGACTCCTGTGGTGGACCGGGCGCAGTGTGCGCTAACCAAGGGAGCCAGGTGCACTGTGTTTCCTCCGACACATTGGTGCGGCTTGCTTCCTGGTTGGAGGCGCGCTGTGTTAAGAAGCAGTGCGGTTGGGTTCTGTTTCGGAGGACGCATGGCTTTCGACCTTCGTCTCTCCCGAGCCCGTACGGGAGTTATAGCGATGAGACAAGATAGTAATTACTAACAATTGGATACCATGAAATTGGGGAGAACAGGGGGTAATATATATATATATATTTTTTAAGAATACTTACGCTCTCCCTCAAAACTGAGAGTTTCTACCAGGAATTTATGACCATTGTAAAACCTGTGGAGTGAGAGAAGGGGGAGCCATGATATTACAGTCATGGCCAAAGGTTTTGAGAATGACACAAATATAAATTTTCAAAGGCTGCTGCCTCAGTTTGCATGATGTCAAATGGCATATACTCCAGAATGTTATGAAGAGTGATCAGATGAATTGCAATTAATTGCAATGTCCCTCTTTGACGAGGACAAGGCTGGAGATCACTCAGTCATGCTGATTGAGTTCGAATAACAGACTGGACAGACTGCTTCAAAAGGAGGGTGGTGATTGGAATCATTGTTCTTCCTCTGTCAAACATGGTTACCTGCAAGGAAACACGTGCCGTCATCATTGCTTTGTACAAAAATCAAATCAAATCAAATCAAATGTATTTATATAGCCCTTCTTACATCAGCTGATATCTCAAAGTGCTGTACAGAACTTTTTGTTCTTCCTCTGTCAAACATGGTTACCTGCAAGGAAACACGTGCCGTCATCATTGCTTTGTACAAAAATCAAATCAAATCAAATCAAATGTATTTATATAGCCCTTCTTACATCAGCTGATATCTCAAAGTGCTGTACAGAAACCCAGCCTAAAACCCCAAACAGCAAGCAATGCAGGTGTAGAAGCACGGTGGCTAGGAAAAACTCCCTAGAAAGGCCAAAACCTAGGAAGAAACCTAGAGAGGAACCATGCTATGAGGGGTGGCCAGTCCTCTTCTGGCTGTGCCGGGTGGAGATTATAACAGAACATGGCCAAGATGTTCAAATGTTCATAAATGACCAGCATGGTCAAATAATAATATAATAATATAATAAATATAATTTCCTCGAGGCATACAAATTCAACTGCTTTTGAAATCATTGGATCAATTACAAACTACACGAAGAGCCTTTTCCCACCCACAGAGTCTTCTACTACTCTATGGGAGGCAGACTCTATGCTTCAGAGCAATGATAAAAGCTTAGAGTACACTAGGCCACACCTGAAGGCGCCCAGTCTTGTGTGGAAGTATCTGAGAAGAAGATCTGGACTTCTGTGAAGACTATTTACCACAATGTGAAGACATACATGAGGAATTATTTCACATGGCAAAAGCAACAAAGACTCAAGCCAAAAAGACCCTCAGCCATTTCTGGTTTCAATTCAGAATGAGCTGTCACAATCTGACCAAACGGTGACTGCAGGAGAGCTTTCACAAATAGAGAATATGGTTGGAATTATGTTGGAGGACGTTGAGAAGGAAGTAGCGAATGTGGTGAGGAACTGGTCTACCAAGCGCCAGAGCGATCTTCCTCCTCGTTATTATCCTCATCTGCCAGATCACAAAAGTCAGAGTGGGAATTTGAGTGGGAATTTGCCCTTCTGAATTTCCAGAAAGTACTACTCAGCCCATTTTTAGATGCTCAGTCATCGACATGGGCAAATCTACGGAGCTAAAAACATTGTTGTGTGATGCCAGGGAAAGCATGTCTGCAATATTGAATACCATCATAAATGAGGTATATCCAGAGGAAGAAGGGAAAGTTGCATCCCACCCTGATCAAACAGCTGCAATAGCAAGACTGGAGGAGCTCATATCTCAGGGTAGGATTGGTGCTCTCTCCCGTGATCTTACTCACCAAGTCAACCACATAATTTCTGAGAGCAACCCTTTGGTTCTGACAGTGGTGGCTGGAAAGAGGGCATCCGATTCAGTCCTTACAAAGCTGAAGAGGAATGACAAGAAGGTGGGGAAGCCCACAGCTTACGAGCTGGGTATGTGAAGCGCCTCCTGCTTCCTAGCCTCGTGCCCTCTTTAGCATCAATGAGTTGGGCTCAGGGAGTCAGTGTGACGGCCAGCGTATCTGAAGACAGGATTTCATGCTATTTTTCTACATCAGCATTTTGTGACACAGTCAGTCTGTTTACCAAAGTAATGGTAAGCCAAGTCATGGACTTGTGGTTTCTGATGCACAAAGCAGAGGGTCATCTCCGACCTGATATAACTGATAACTGATATAGGTAGTCTACTGAGTGGTAAGCCCTACCCTCTGCCATCTTTCTCTGCCATCAGCATGGCAACAAGTGAGACCTCCAATGCTGCATGACGCCAACATAGATGAGGAAAGGGATGCCACCAGTTGTTCCAGCGTAGCTCAGAGCATTGCTTGTGATCAGATGTCAACCAGCCCAGACGTTGTCAAAGATGTCTCGCTGTCACGTTCCTGACCTGTTTTCTGTTGTTTTGTATGTGTTTGATGGTCAGGGCGTGAGTTTTGGGTGGGCAGTCTATGTTTTCTGTTTCTATGTTGGTTTTGGGTTGCCTGGTATGGCTCTCAATTAGAGGCAGGTGTTTGACGTTTCCTCTGATTGAGAGTCATATTAAGGTAGGTTGTTCTCACTGTTTGTTTGTGGGTGATTGTCTCCTGTGTCAGTGTCTGTATGTTACGCCACWCGGGACTGTTTTCGGTTTTGTTTGTTCATTCGTTTTATGTAGTCAGTTTTCCTGTTATTGCGTTCTTCGTGTTACATGTAAGTTCGTCGCACCAGGTCTGTCTACTTCGTTTGTTGTTTTGTAAAAGTATCAAGTGTTTTTTCGTGTTTGTCTTAGTCTTTATAATAAATCATTATGTATTCACAACCCGCTGCACGTTGGTCTAATCCTTGTTACTCCTCTTCGGATGAAGAGAAGGAGGAAGCCCGTTACACTCGCTTTCAGCCCCATCCTCTGATAACTTAGGCGGTGATGATGACTTCACTGGCCTCATCAGCATGTCAGTGGTGAGACTTCTGTCAAAAATCCAAACCAAACTGATCTGTACCCAGTTGACATCACATGCACATCACAAAACCTGATTCCAAAAGTTATAGCCTTCAGGCTGGTGGTCAGGCTGCTTTGAGAACCAAGCTTATCCCGAGAACCTGAGGATTCATAAAGTCTACAAACATCTGTTGAAGGTGTTTGGCTCAGAGAAGATCCTCCAACTGGCCGTGTCGACTCACGACTACATTCAATAGGATTCTTGTGAAGTCATTGAGCTAGGAGATTCTCCACAGTTGTGACGAGGCATCAAGGGCAGTCTCAAGAACATCTTTCGAAGCCACCCGGCCTGAGGCTTTTCCCATGGATGTGAAGGCTACCAAAGGGAAGCTGTCTTTCCTACAAAGGCTTGCCAGGCTGAAATTCGACTGAAAGGTACAGCAAACTATTTAAATGAACAATTGTGTCAATGTGAGTAAACAATGCTATTTCGAGAAAATGTAAAACCATCCATTAATTCCAAAACCATTTATAAATATTGTTGTGCTGGTGTGTAATATGTGATTGTTATTACCATGACGGTGTTCCGCTGTGACTGTTGTTTTGACATGTTTTTGTCTTTCAACTCTTTCTTAGACATTTAAGATGGGGAACAAGAAGGATTCCAAGAAGAATTCCCACCACCCTGAATACAAAGACCAGACTACTGCTGAAGATAGCATGTGTAAGTCCATGTTTGAGAAATTGGTGTAATAAATATTATACCCTATATACATGATATATTATCGAGATATACATATATATTAAGAGATTTATGTAAAATGAATTTGTTTCCAAGCCTCAAGATGCTGGTTCTCATTTATTTGTGTAAGTTATGTTGAGTTGAAACTGAGAATACAATATAACATAATTTCCAAATTAAAATGCATGTTAACTCTCTCTCTTCTGTAGTGCCCAGCATAGTGGCACATGCTACCACGTCTGGACTCCCAGAGGATCTTCCCTCCACCTCTCAACAGGAGAAGCCTCGCAAACATCCCCTTCTAATCAGGATGTTTTCCGCAATCGCCATAGGCAGTGGCGATTTTAGCATGTAAATCTTGGTTGGGCAAAAAAAAAAAGTGGGATGCATGCCAGCAAAGCCACTACACAACACTAAACAATACATTAATTGCACTATAATGGTGACAAACGGTGCTCACAAACTGTTAGGGCCTACATAAAGCTGTCCCAACATCTTACCACTGCTACACCTGGCTATCAGTGGAGCCTTGTCTGGCAGCGAAACAGATCATTCAGCCTCATTTACTGCCTTTAAAAAAAACATAGTTGATATGGCTGACTTGCTTAATTAAATGTGGTTTCTAATGAAAATTCAGATGTACAAACTATGGCAAAAGGGGACGACAAGCGGATAAGAGGCAATCAGTAATTTRGATTAAGACAATGAGCGAGCTTGAACAGGAAAGGGTGGTACTTCGTGAGCAAATTTTGTCATCAAAGTCTGGCATTCTCTGGATTTATTTATGGTAGTTTCAAAACAACTGGGAACTCAGAAAAAAACACGATTGAATCATGATGACGTCATTGATCTTCAGGTCGTAGCTCTAGAAAGAGGCCGGATTTACAATTCCGAGTTGGATGACCGTTCAAAACATATTTTCCCAGTCGGAGCTTGTTTATTCACAACTTCCCAGTTGTCTTCAACTCACTGAAGTCAAGTTTTCGCAGTTCCGAGTTCACAGTTGTTTTGAGCATGGCACAAATCATGCTTCATTGACAGCATGGCCAATGTTGAATTTTTTTATTTGGAAAAGGGCCTCTTAATCCCAGATTTGGGACCAGACAGCCACTCCACTGAATAGAAAGCTAGTGATTGCCTTGCAATGCTTACAGTTAGCCACTGTCACTGATTCCTTCCAAAACACTCATTGTTGAATTTGCGATTTCCAACTTGTTGTGTAATGTTCATGTCCAATGGCCGATGAGCACCGATATGTTTTATCTTTAATTTATCTTCATATGACAAGGATTAAAAAGGATTTGCCAGTAGATTGTCGACTTGATTCATGATGATGACCGCTAGCTAAGATTTTGAAAATATGATGTTGATATGATCAGTCCAATCAAAGCTACTGTACATATAATGTGATTTGACGTCATTTTATCTGTGGCCAATGACCTTGAGCCTTCTTGGATGGGCACTTGTAATATAACTCTATGGCAGCACCCAAGGGGATAGAATTTTCTAGCTCTACCCTTAGACTTGGAGGTGAAGTAGTGTCCCCATCAGTGACAGAACACTGAGCCAATCACGGCACAACGCTCCATATTTTCTGCTGGCTGCGCCACCACCACAGAAAGCCCTGAGCTAGGCTGAAACACCTGCATTTAGGAGATGCTTTACTCAAGAAAACAAAAAAGAGACCATGTTTGTATGCAGCTTTATTAACTCAATGAAATACATTTTTTGACATTGTTTGCAAATGGATATGTGACACGTATTAATGCCAAAAMAACAGGCAAAACAAGCAAGCCCCCAAAATGTTAAAAATGTGGGGCTCAAAACAGATGGGCTCTGCCCCACAAATCAAATCAAATTTTATTTGTCACATGCGCTGAATACAACAGGTGTAGACCTTACTGTGAAATGCTTACTTACAAGCCCGTAACCAACAATGCAGTTCAAGAAATAGAGTTAATAAAATATTTACTAAATAAACTAAAGTTTTAAAAAATCGAATCAATCACAAGGTAACACAAGAAATGTACATAACAATAACGAGGCTATTTACAGGGGGTACCGGTACCAAGTCAATGTGCGGGGGTACAGGTTAATCGAGGTAATTTGTAAAGTGACTATGCATAGATAATAAACAGGTAGCAGCAGTGTAAAAACAAAAGTTTGAGTTTGAGTTTATTTCTATTTTTACAGGGACAGTAAACATTAATCAACGTTTCAGTAAAAGTGCCGGTTTTAGCCAGCCGGCTAATTTTCAACCGCAGTTCCTGGGCAGGTTATTAAAAACAATTACAATAACAATACAGACAATCAATGAGCAGTGAGCACACGCATAGCAACATAGGACAAGCAAGACATAGCATGCACACAGAACAACATAGCACAAAAAGCAACAAGACGAAATCCATAAAAGCAAGAAAGTGTTTCCACACCTCACAAGCTACAGACAACAGACAACATGGAAAGCGGCAATACACAACTAGGGATTATGTTCACAAGTCTGACTGGCCTTTAGCCATGTTTTTTGTGCGAAAGTGTGATAGGTGGTGTAGTTGTGTGTGTCTGATGGCAGTATATTCCAAACATGGGAAGCTCTCACAGAGAAACAGATTGACTAAAGGTGCTTTTCTTTAAGTGAACTATACAGTCACCTATCATGGCAGACCTTGTAGATCTGCTGCCATATGTTTGGGTTTTCTGTTGAACAAAAGTACTGAGTGGAGGGGGAGCCAGGCCATTTAGGATCTTGAATACAAGACATGCATCAGTGTATTGCACAATAATTTTCCAACTCAGGGGCTCATGCTTTCTGAGGATGTAACAGTGATGATGGCTATTGGGCTTCCTATCAAGCACTTTGAGAGCCTGTTTGTAGACAGACTGAATGGGTTTTAATGTTGTACAGCAAGCTTGGGCTCAACTAGTCAAGCAGTATGTTAAGTGGGGGAGTATCATAGATTTGAAGTACAGTTTTGCTACCTCTGTATTCAAACAATTTTGTATAAATCGGAAATGAGCGAGGTTGAATTTGGTTATTTGAGTTACCTTTTATACCTGCTTTTTAAAAGAGAGGTTGGAATCAAGAATGATGCCAAGGTACTTAAAATCAGATACCACCTGGAGCTTCTCCCCTGACACATAGACATCTGGCTCAGCAGCATCAGTTGCCCTCTTTGTGAAGAACATGCAGACAGTTTTTTTCACATTGAGATGCGAACATGAGTCACTGAGCCACTTTGCAACCTGTACCAATACAGTAGTGAGTTCTTGTGCAGCTTGTTGTTTGCTCTTTGCATGCACATATATCAATGTATCATCTGCATACATTTGAACTTCAGACCCACTACAGACAGAAGGCAGATCATTAATGTACAGGCTGAACAGGAGGGGCCCCAGCACTGACCCTTGGGGCACACCCACATCATAGCTGAGAGTGGGCGACAACTCATTGCTCACTCTGACACGCTGAGTTCTGCCTTCAAGGTATGATTTCATCCATCCCAAGGCACCGGGGGAAAAGTTGAACTTGGACAATTTTGTGATGA
Source organism: Salvelinus sp. IW2-2015 (assembly GCF_002910315.2). NCBI lineage: Eukaryota > Metazoa > Chordata > Actinopteri > Salmoniformes > Salmonidae > Salvelinus > Salvelinus sp. IW2-2015. The sequence continues at coordinate 23,399,780 of NC_036841.1, forward strand.
GAACCTCATGGTTAACAGTATCAAAAGCCTTCCTTTGGTCCAGAAACACAGCTCCAACAAAGCTCCCTTTGTCCATCTTGGATTTCACATTTTCCAGAAGAAAGCAGTTGGCCGTTTCTGTGGAGTGTTTTGCTCTGAAGCCAAACTGCATGGAGTGTAATGTGAAGGGGCTGTTGTTGAGGTGGGCAATCAGTTGCTCTGTTACACACTTTTCAACAACCTTCGATACCACAGGTAGTATACTAATGGGCCTGTAGTTACTCATGTCAGCAGGGTCACCCGATTTAAAGATGTGGTTATTATTGCCGACTTCCAGACCCTTGGAAACACCCCCTGACCAATAGATATGTTGGTGACCTTAGTAATGGGGCCAATGAGTGACTCTTTGCAGTTTAAAAAAAAGGTAGAGTCCAGCCCAAACACATATTTGGCTTTAGAGCTCTTTAGTGAGCTAATCACCATGTTCACTTCTGGGGGGGATCTGGGGACCCATGCCAAATCTTTTCAGTCTCCTGAGGGGGAAAAGGTGTTGTTGTGCCCTCTTCACAACAGTCTTGGTGTGTTTGGACCATGATAGTTRGTTGGTGATGTGGACACCAAGGAACACCTGCCCTGAATGACGGGTCGCCAATGTCTATAGGCCTATCCAAGCCATTCAAACGGTCTTCAAAGCAGGCTTAATACAGCGATTTCCCCTAATACAGTAATATTTGCAAGGAATTGATGGCCTTTGTCTTCATTTGTGTTCCCCAGTAAACACATTTGATTAGAAAATACATGGTAGTCTATTATGCAGTAATAATCACATTGTATGCAAAACAGAGTAATGTTGTCCTGAATACAGTGTAGAACATGCCAACACACACACACATACACACACACACACCCTGGCATTAGTGTGATTAATGGAACACAAACACATATCACTTCAGATATGTCCCACAACCAACATTCAACCATATATCAATGATTCACTGTAAAATAAATGTCCTGTAAAATAAACCACACTTAATTTACAACAAATAAAATAATAAATGATGCCGGAAACTCAGTGAGAAGGGAATGAACTGGTTAAACTTCTCAAGAGAAACACTCAAATTTCAATTTGTTGTGGATACCCTGCATTTACATTTTCTGTATGCTAGTGTGACCTTTGACCTGTAGATGGTAGTAAAGGTATACTTTTGCTGCAGATACACTTCTACAGCACAAACCTTTCTGGACAAGTAGCCTTCACATTTGTCCCTAGCATGTGTGTGTGTATTTGAGGCAAAAAAACACTGAATATTGCATTACACTTTTATGATACAGATTCATTCCTCATTCTGTAGCACTGCACAGCTATAGTTTTTTCAAATGCCAAATGCACCTGCAGCATGTTACTGGCTAGGCTTATCTGAGTGACTCGTGTCGTGAGAAGAGAACCAGAATTCAAACAAAAACTCCGAGATTTAATTTTATAATATTGTTAGATCTTTTAAGTAACATATTGTAACGACCCTGCCTGGGTTTATAAGCGCGGAAATCGACTGTGCCGGAGGAGCATGCTTTTGCGGCACAGTCGATAGCGCGCCGAACTTCGTGCTATAAGGTCGAAGGTTCGAGACCTGCTCCCTGCTGTTTCATTATATTGGTGTCAGAAGTGGGATCGGACCTTGCATAGAGTCGCAAGCTAGCGCGAGGACGCGCTCTTTGAAAGGAGGGAGTAGTGTAACGACCCTGGGTTTATAAGCGCGGAAATCGACTCTGCCGCACGAGCATGCTTTTGCGGCACAGTCGATAGCTCGCCGGACTTCGGGCTAGAAGATCGAGGGTTCGAGACCTGCTCCCTGCTGTTTCATTACAATATGGTAGCATACACGTTCCACATGGTAGCAAATCAAGCTTGCTAGTTATATGTTACAACGTTACATTATATTGCCTTGCCAATGTTTGTGTGAATCATATTCTCGCCTACCTTCCACATCAACAAGCGACGCACGCGCATCTTTGCTCAGCTATCTCCTGTCCCTATCGGTTTCACTGGGAAGACTTCCGGTTGTGTGTCATGGCGGCATGGTAAAGCTTGCTCAAAGGGAAAAATAACCAACCCGTACTGTCTTTTTTAGACAACGGTTTGGGGATTTATTTTGGGCTTAACATCGCCACGAACGTCCACATTCGTATTGGGAACTGCAAGGACTCATTAGCGGTCTCCATCCGCTCGGCCATGGCGGCACATAAACCAGTGGAATGGGTTCAGGCCGTGATAAATAGATTCGACGAGCAGGTAATAAAGTGTTTATGAGTTGGAAGTGGGAGTAATGTTAGATAGCTGCAACCAGTTAATCTTTTGTAGATGGCTTGTGTCTGTAGCTAACTTATTTCTGCAATCGCAAAGTGCATGCTATCCTGCTTTCTTGTTGTGTACAGTAGGTAGGTTGGTACTAGTATATAGACAAAGTAACGTTAATAAACGTTACGACACATTTTTATCTGTGGTTTAGATTGTGTAACAAAGGTGCAAGTTACTTTTATTTAGCAAGCTAACTAGTTAGCTACCCATGTAACTAGCTAGCTAGCCAACTAAACATGCATTTTCATGTTACATAGATTTTTGGTGTCGGTATAGCTAGGACTGTTAATAGAGGTTGCACACAACGGCTAATATTGACTAATTCTGCCAGACAATTTGGGGAAAAGATGTCACTACCAGCTAACTACTCATAAAGTTAGCTAACTGTAAACAAATGAGGTGTGACATTCACTGATTTAAAATAAAATTATTAAAATTCAGTACTCTAGCAGTGGCACCTTGTTTACTAGTTTTATTTGGTTTGAGTCAACTGAATGGACATATGCCTCCCTCCCTGTTATGTCACATGCAGCGAAAAAAAACGAAGAACACACGCTCCTTGCATGCTGTCAGCCAACAGTCATGTTACCGAATGTGTGTTTGCAACCTGGCCATGTTTCTGCTCTGAGGTAAAGGCCTCAATACTAAGATAAAAAAGCGTTATGGATCTACTAATTGGCAGACATACYTTTTTGTATAATACCTACTTCTATAATTACTACATCCTTAAAGTAATATATTAGTACTGCGAGTTTCATAATCAAACACAGATTTGAGTGTGCTTATGTGCTTGTGGTCACCACAGCAGCAGTCTACAAGGCTCGCCCAAAAACCACAGATTGTTGGTGACATTGACAAGTCAAGCAACTGTGATTGTTTTAAGTAGATATTGCTAGATTCTGGCAAATAAAGGAACATTCCTAAAACTACCTTTTGGTATTTGTTTCATTAGTCCATTGTTGACATAGTCCCAAAATGTTTTGCTTGTCAGCAATCAAGTTCTCAAGCTAGACTATATATACAAAAGTATGTGGCCAACCCTTTCAAATTAGCCATACCCGTTGCTGACAGGTGTATAGAATCGAGCACACAGCCATGCAATCTCCATAGACAAACATTGGCAGTAGAATGTCCTTACTGAAGAGCTCAGTGACGTTCAACGTGGCACCGTCATAGGATGCCATCTTTACAACAAGTCAGTTTGTCAAATTTCTGCCCTGCTAAAGCTGCCCCGGTCAACTGTAAGTGCTGCTATTGTTTAGTGGAGATGTCTAGGAACAACAATGGCTCAGCCGCGAAGTGGTAGGCCACACAAGCTCAGAGAACGGGAAGCAGGTGTCTACATACATTTGGTCATGTAGTGTATGTAACTTTCAATATACAGCATATGCTAATGTACAGAACTGCTACAGTATCCCTTTAAGGGTGCCAAAGATTCCTCTAATGAACTTGAGATTTAAGCTGTGTGAATCATTGGGTCAGGTAGTCTAGCCAGTCCATCAATCATTTTTACACTGTCTGTTGTCCCTAACTGTTTCTCATCAGGAGTCATTATCAGTCACCATGTATCATATTGTAAGGTTGTAAACTTTCCAACAAGTCAGCTGGAGTATTTTATGTTGCTTGAGAGCTGGTATGTCTGTAGAGCAGCTCTGGGTTTCAATTTCATCCATTGGAAACTGGGCTTTGTCTCTTTTGGTCATCAAAGACCCCTGCCAAAGGGACTGAAAGAGATGGTTCTGTTGGGATGGTCCTTGCAAGCATGCTGCAGTGCAAGCAATGCTGCCAGAAATTCTTCACTTAAGACTCATTTGAGTGAAAGCTCTAATACAAATAAACTTAAAGGGTTAGGCCTAGTTTAGGGCTACCGGAGTTTGCACTATGCAATGGTTTGGATTTAGCCTAAACTTGCTTTAAGTCCCATCGCGCACTGTCAACTGCTCTCAACTCCAGTACAACTTCAGGTATAAGACTCTGTCTCATACCTCCCTTTATTTGCCTTTTTGAAAGGGAATATCAGCACTTTGTGTTCAGTTTGGGTAGGTTCTGGGCCTCTGGTTTCAGAGGCTACAGAGGGACTGTAGCACAGAGGGGTATTGTACCCAGACTTAGCGGCTCTGCTCGGCTTATTACAGTTTGATGAAAATATAATAAGGGATTAAAACCACCTTGTGTTAAGACCATTTAGAGGCCTCTAAGTCAGGGGTACTCGAGTACTATTTGAGAAGGTCCGGTCACACACATTTCCAAGGTGTCAAAGGTCTGGATGGATAATATAATTTATTGGCGTAGTAACAAACCCCCACCTCGCAACCCCAAACTGTTCACACCCCTCTTGTTGGCATTGAGAGAATGTTTCAGTTTCGAAGTCAATTGCCCACAATTCTACACATTTTGCATGTGGCAGAGATTTTTGCTCCTGTTTTTAAAGCTAATTTCCTGGAATTCTATGCATTCTTCCATGTCTTGCGTGTTTATATGATACCAGGGGTTGAAGCCTGACCAAGTAAAAAAATACAATAAATATACAGTGCAGCCTTATCATAAAATTGATTAAATAAAACATTTTCCTTGGCAATCTACACAAACTATTCCATAATGACAAAGCGAAAACAGTTAAAACATTTTTTTTAAAGCAAATTTATAAAAATAAAAAAAACGGATACCGTATTTACTTAAGTATTCAGGCACTTTGCTATGAGACTCGAAATTGAGCTCAGGTGCATCCTGTTTTCATTGAGTATCCTTGTTGTTTCTACAACTTGATTGGAGTCCATCTGTGGTACATTCAATTGATTGAGCATGATTTGGAAAAGCACACATCTGTGTATATAAATTCCCACAGTTGACAGTGCATGTCAGAGCAAAAACCAAGCCTTGAGGTTGAAGGAATTGTCCGTAGAGCTCCGAGACAGGATTGTGTCAAGACACAGATCTGGGGGAAGGGTACAAAAAATATCTGCAGCATTGAAGGTCCCCAAGAACACAGTGGCCTCCATCATTCTTAAATGGAAGAAGTTTGGAACCACCAAGACTCTTCCTATATCTGGCTGCCCGGCCAACTGAGAAATTGTCTGAGAAGGGCCTTGGTCCGGTAGGTGACCAAGAACCCGATAGTCACTCTGACAGAGCTCCAGAGTTCCTCTGTGGAGATGGGAGAACTTTCCAGAAGGATAACCGTCTCTGCAGCACTCCACCAATCAGGCCTTTATGGTGGAGTGGCCAGACGGAAGCCACTCCTCAGTAAAAGGTACATGACAACCCGCTTGGAGTTTGCAAAAGGCACCTAAAGACTCTGACTGTGAGAAACAAGATACTCTGGTCTGATGAAACCAAGATTGAACTCTTTGGCCTGAATGCAAAGAGTCACGTCTGGAGGAAACCTGGCACCATCCCTACGGTGAAGCGTGGTGGCAGCATCATTCTGTGGGGATGTTTTTCAGTGGCAGGGACTGGGAGACTACTCAGGATCGAGAGAAAGATGAATGGAGCAAAGTACAGAGAGATCCTTGATGAAAACCTGCTCCAGAGCGCTCAGGACCTCCGACCGGGGCAACGGTTCACTTTCCAACAGGACAATGACCCTAAGCACACAGCCAAGACAATGCAGGAGTGGCTTCGGGACAAGTCTCTGAATGTCCTTGAGTGGCCCAGCCAGAGCCCGGACTTGAACCAAATCAAACATCTCTGGAGTGACCTGAAAATAGCTGTGAAGCAAAGCTCCCCATCCAACCTGACAGAGCTTGAGAGGATCTGCAGAGAAGAATGGGAGAAACTCCCCAAATACAGGTGTGCCATGCTTGTAGCGTCATACCCAAAACACTCGAGGCTGTAGTTGCTGCCAAAGGTGCTTCAACAAAGTACTGAGGAAAGGGTCTGAATACTTATGTCAATGTGATATTTCCGTTTAAAAATAAATATATAAATTAGCAAAAGGTAAAACTTTTTTATTATGTGGTATTGTGTGTAGATTGAGGGGGGAAAAACAATTACAGCCTTTTTCTAAAATTGATGTAACAAAATGTGGAGGAAGTCAAGGGGTCTGAATACACACTATATATATTTTGACCCCGTTCTGGGTCCGTACCCGGTCCGCCAGTTGATGATGGGGGCTGTAAGTCATAGGATTGTATGTGTTGGCTTTATGAGGGGAAGTTCATGCTCAGAATCAGATTTTCTGTGTGAACCTTGCTTATTTTGTCCGGAAACATTGAAAGGGTTGTGAACATTGAACAGTACGTCTAAATCACAGTTGTATGCAACTTCAGATTCCTAAGTTGTCTTGGTTGTTATACATGTCAAAAAACTCCCCCAGAGAGGTTGGTGGATGCCAATGTGATGTACTAGTAGATTCATGAGAAAGAAGTACCTCAACCTAGTAGTATTTGTCCTCACAGCCCAGAATTGCCATATTTCCTGTCACGACCTCTGATACCTCCTGCGCCTCGACCTGTTGCTTTGGCCTGTTTATTTTTTTATTTGTATTTTGTTCATAGGTGTTTGTGTCAACACCTTCTGCTAGCTAGCTAGCTCAGTTGCAATGTAGCCCGCTTCGCTTGGAATAGCGAACAAACATTTCCAGTGCTTTAGAAGCTGAGTGTATTACGCTCTTGTCCGGGACAATGTTGACAATCTGGAGTTCCATTGCGGCAATTGTTTGCTAGCGAGGATTACAGGAATGAAGTTGCTATTCTTAGCAAGCAAATCAAGGGAGGGACTGTGAGATGTTCTGAGCAGATTGACATAAGGAATGGCTTTACTGCACTGGTTCCTTGATCTGACAGGTCCAGACATCCCACAGCAGGCAGTGCCCCATCTCCGGTAACCAAAGGCATACGTTATCCTGCTTCTCGTGGGCCCTTGAAAGGTTCAACGAATTGTGTAAGGGGTAGGAATGGGCGGATTTCTCCATTCCCTTCTCCGGCCGTTGTATTGGGAACTTCAATGGTGAGAAATGTCTCAGTCCTTGGAGCAAAAACTTTGCTATCCAGGAGCATGAGTACTGGACATCAATAAGCTGCTCCCAAACAATTTAAACCAGCATCAGGAAATTGAGTCTCATAGTTAATGTGGGATTCAATGACATTGTAAAGGGCAGCTCAGAACAGCTTTTAAAGAACTGATTGGGTCAGCAAGCACCCTTTAATATCTGGCCCTCCCTAAATCGTGGCTTTGAACGTTTCAGGAGACTTTTAGCCCTCCATAACTGACTACGAGACTTGCAGCTCTGGGTGTAAAATGTTTTGAACAATTTTGATTACCTTCTGGAAGCAAAGCTAATTTTATAAGGAGGATGGGATCCACCCAAATCATTTGGATTCCTGGATCCTTTCAGAGCATTATAAGGCAGCATTGAGACAATTACTTATCATTGACCCAAGCACAGCTCAGTTAATCCCTAACATTGAGATGTCATAATGGTTCAGCAAATGTACATTATCCCAGGGGTGTTGGAAGACCCAATGTAAGTAACCTAATTGATTTCCCTCTTACTGCCCTGAATGCCTCTGCTGATCCCACATCTATTGTATGCAGTAATCATGTGTCTATGAACCAGTTATACTGTTAGCACTGAGGCGGTGTACCCTAGTAGGAAGTCCACTGTGTGCAGCTCACCCTGCACTAATATAAATAACATGAGTATGTTTACTTCTGCAAAGCTAGCCGGTAAAGCAATGAAAACAATCAAGCATCCCAGAAAAGTGCAAAAAATAGCCAACGTTAACATATGTAGCTTCAGAAACAAGGTTCATGAAATCAATAATTTGCTAATAACAGATGACAATCTCTGAAACTCACTTAGGTAATGCCTTTAATTCAATTTATAGTAACACTGTTAACAAGGCATGTCATATAGGCTGTAGTTTTGTCGCACCTGAATTACTAAATAGAGCCATGGCAACATGGAACTCTAATCCACATCAGTTAACTGATGCAAGCAGTAGAATCGAATAAAAGAAATACAGCTATAAATGCACCTCATGGAACAGCGGGGAATGTGAAGAGACACATACAGGTACAGACACGCACGCTAGCACACACTCTACACACGTACATTGTAATATTGTTGTGTAATGGTATCATACATTTTGTGTTGTGGATAACAATTGGTAAGACAGACAAACATTGTCTTATTATATGGTGTCCCTTCCATGAATGAATGTATGGTGTTCTAAGAGAAAGGCCCTTGTATTCGCATGAAGATCATTGAGTCAAATGTTTTATGTTACACAAATTATACATAATTCATCTTAATGTGAATGTTCTAAACTTCCCATCGAGGGACAATAACCGTTCTCTTTTCATGAAAAATAGGCCTCACTTTAATTACATTTCTTCTCGTGGCCCTGTCCTCTCATCCAATGTTCCTCTCCTTTCCCCTGTTTACCCCGATCATGTAATCCGCACACAGTGCATTGGTGTGTACGTATACAATGTTAATCAGCTCTGCCAAAGTGCACATAAGGGAAGAGATGGCTCCATGACCTTTTAGAAATTCCAATCCGGGCCTGTGAAACAAAGTGCTTACTGTCTGTGGTCCCGGACGGACCGGAGCTGAACTGGATGTGAAAGATATGAAGCAGGGATGGTCCTGTGTGGACAGTGTGCACTCCAGTTCAGACTCCTGATTTATTTTCTTACCCCCTGTCTTGGGACTTTAATTTCCAGGCCCAGGTTTCTCCCTGAGTGGCCCCAGTTGTAGAGTGGATCCCGATAGTAAGCAGTCATAGGTCTGTTGCTTAAGGCTCATTAACACTCCAGGCCTGATGTGCTCTGCATACGCACTAGCCAGCCACACCTCTAGGCAAGCTTAAAGGGGCTCCTCCTGCCCACAAGGTCTGGCCCAGCTGTGGATGTGATGTCTGTGTTCACACAGATGTAGCCTGCATGTGTACAGCTGTGGGTGTACACCAGAGTTGTGGCAGGGCGAGGTTCTTGATAGCACAGGGCTTCATTGTTCTGACTGCAGGACGTCTGTTCCTTGCCCTTCGTCAGGTGTCGTAGGCGTCCTCATAGCACGAGAGGTGTGGCATAACACTTCTTGTGTGAAATGTTTAATGTAGATATGTCTAGTGTGGATAGGTTTAGTGTGGATGTGTAGACATGTGTAAACACAGGATAAGAAGGTGAAACCATGGCTTCATGTAATTCTATTAGGCTTGCTCAAACCTGCTGCATATAGTGCATTTGGAAAGTATTCAGATCCCTTGACTTCAGCAATCTACACACAATACCCCATAATGACGACGTGAAAACAGGTTTTTAGATTTTTTGCAAATGTATTAAAACAACGCACTTTTAACCCCTTTTCTCTCCCCAATTTCGTGACATCCAATTGGTAGTTAGTCTTGCCCCGTAGTTGCAACTCCCGTGCGGACTCGGCAGAGGCAAAGGTCAAGAGCCATGCATCCTCCGAAACACGACCCTCGCCAAGCTGCATTGCTACTTGACACACTGCTCGCTTAACCCAGAAGCCAGCCGCACCAAGATGTCGGAGGAAACATATTACAACTGGTGACCGAAGCCAGCGTGCATGCACCGGCCGCCACAAGGAGTCTTAGAGCGCGATGGGACAAGGACATCCCAGCCGGCCAAACCCTCCCCTAACCCGGACGACTTTGGGCCAATTGTGCACCGCCTCAAAGGTCTCCCGGTCGCTGCCGGCTGCAACACAGCCGGGGACCAAACCCGGATCTGTAGTGACGCCTCTAGCACTGCGATACAGTGCCTTAGACCGCAGGCGCTACTCGGGAGGCCGTTAGAAATACCTTATTTACATAAGTATTCAGACTCTTTGCTATGAGCCTCGAAATTGAGCTCCGGTGCGTCCTGTTTCCATTGATCATCTTTGAGATGTTTCTACAACTTGATTGGAGTCCAGCTCTGTAAATTCAATTGATTGGACATGATTTGGAAAGGCACACATCTGTCTATATAAGGTCCCACAGTTGACAGTGCATGTCAGAGCAAAAACCACGCCYTGAGGMCGAAGGAATTGTCCGTAGAGCACAGATCTGGGGAAGGGTACCAAAAAATGTATTCAGCATTGAAGATCCCCAAGAAGACAGTGGCCTCCATCATTCTTAAATGGAAGAAGTTTGGAACCACCAAGACTCTTCCTATATCTGGCTGCCCGGCCAACTGAGAAATTGTCTCACCGGTAGGTGACCAAGAACCCGATAGTCACTCTGACAGAGCTCCAGAGTTCCTCTGTGGAGATGGTTGTCCTTCTGGATGTTTCTCCCATCTCTGCAGCACTCCACCAATCAGGCCTTTATGGTAATGGCCAGACAGAAGCCACTCCTCATTAAAAGGCACACGACAGCCCGCTTGGAGTTTGCCAAAAGGCACCTAAAGGACCCTCAGACCATGAGAAACAAGATTCTCTGGTTTGATGAAACCATGATTGACCTATTTGGCCTGAATGCCAAGCATCACATCTGGAAGAAACCTGGCACCATCCCTAAGGTGAAGCATGGTGGTGGCAGCATCCTGCTGTGGGGATATTTTTCAGGGACTGGGAAACTAGTCAGGATCGAGAGAAAGATGAATGGTGCTAAGTACAGAGAGATCCTTGATGAAAACTTGCTCCAGGGCGCTCAGGACCTCAGACTGGGGTGAAGGTTCACCTTCCAACAGGACAACAACCCTAAGCACACAGCCAAGACAACGCAGGAGTGGCTTCGGGACAAGTCTCTGAATGTCCTTGAGTGGCCCAGCCAAAGCACGGACTTGAACCAAATCAAACATCTCTAGAGAGACCTGAAAATAGTTGTTCAGCGACGCGCTCCATCCAACCTGACAGAGCTTGAGAGGATCTGCAGAGAATAATGGGAGAAACTCCCCAAATGCAGGTGTGCCATGCTTTTAGCATCATACCCAAGAAGACTCGAGGCTGTAATCGCTGCCAAAGGTGCTACAACAAAGTACTGAGGAAAGGGTCTGAATACTTATGTAAATGTAATTTCCATTCCTTAATTTTTAAAATAAAATTGCTAACATTTCTAAGAACCTGTAGATTTAGAAATAAACAATTTAATCCATCTTAGAATAAGACTAACGTAACAAAATGTGGGAAAATGTAGGGGTCTGAATACTTTCCGACAGCACTGTGTGGTCCACTGTCTAACGCGTTCACCCGTGGCTAGATTCTCTTGTGACTTTACAATTTTTCCCCCCTTCTCTTAGCTTCCCGTTAAAACAGGACATCAGAACAACCACACCAAAGTCAGCACAGAGCACAACAAGGAATGTCTCATCAACATCTCTAAGAACAAGTTCTCCCTCGTCATCAGTGGCCTCACGAACATACTAAAAAATGTGAACAACATGGTAAGTGGAGCTTTTAACTTAACACTTTTAGCTGTTTATTTGACTTTAGCATGAGTAATGGGGATCACTACATTGCACGTCATCAACCCTACTAGAGGTCGACCGAGTAATCGGCACGGCTGATTTAATTAGGGCCGATTTCAAGTTTTCATAACAATCGGTAATCGGCATTTTTGGACTGCGATTACATTTCAATCCACGAGGAGACTGCGTGGCAGGCTGACTACCTGTTACGCGAGTGCAGCAAGGAGKCAAGGTAAGGTGCTAGCTAGCATTAAACGTATCTTATAAAAAACAATCAATCTTAACATAATCACTAGTTAACTACACATGGTTGATGATATTACTAGTTAACTAGCTTGTCCTGCGTTTCATATAATCAATGCTATGCCTGTTAATTTGTCATCAGCCTACTTCGCCAAACGGGTGATGATTTAACAAAAGCGCATTTTCAAAAAACAGCACAATCGTTGCACAAATGTACCTAACCATAAACATCATTGCCTTTCTTAAAATCAATACACAAGTGTATTTTTAAAAACCTGCATATTTAGTTAAAATAAATTAATGTTAGCAGGCAATATTAACTAGGGAAATTGTGCCGCTTCTCTTGCATTCATTGCAAGCAGAGCCAGGGTATATGCAACAGTTTTGGCCGCCTGGCTTGTTGCGAACTGTGTGAAGACCATTTCTTCCTAACAAAGACCGTAAATAATTTGCCAGTATTTTACATAATTATGACATAACATTGAAGGTTGTACAATGTAACAGCAATATTTAGACTTAGGGATGCCTCCTGTTAGATAAAATACGTAACGGCTCCGTATTTCACTGAAAGAATAAACATTTTGTTTTCGAAATGATCGTTTCCGGATTTGACCATATTAATGACCTTAAGCTCGTATTTCTGTGTGTTATTCTAATTAATTCTAAGATTTGATAGAGCAGTCTGACTGAGCGGTGGTAGGCAACAGCAGGATCGTAAGCATTCATGCAAACAGCACTTTCCAGCGTTTGCCAGCAGCTCTTTGGATTGCTTGAAGCACAGCCCTGTTTATGACTTCAAGCCTATCAACTCCCGAGATTAGGCTGGCAATACTAAAGTACCTATTAGAACATCCAATATTCAAAGGTATATGAAATACAAATGGTATAGAGAGAAATAGTCCTATAATAACTACAACCTAAAACTTCTTACATGGGAATATTGAAGACTCATGTTAAAAGGAACCACCAGCTTTCATATGTTCTCATGTTCTGAGCAAGGAACTTAAACGTTAGCTTTTTTACATGGCACATATTGCACTTTTACTTTCTTCTCCAACACTTTGTTTTTGCATTATTTAAAACAAATTGAACATGTTTCATTATTTATTTGAGGCTAAATTGATTTTACTGATGTATTATATTAAGTTAAAATAAGTGTTCATTCAGTATTGTTGTAATTGTCATTATTACAAATATATATACAGTGGGAGAACAAGTATTTGATACACTGCCGATTTTGCAGGTTTTCCTACTTACAAAGCATGTAGAGGTCTGTCATTTTTATCATAGGTACACTTCAACTGTGAGAGACGGAATCTAAAACAAAAATCCAGAAAATCACATTGTATGATTTTTAAGTTAATTAATTTGCATTTTATTGCATGACATAAGTATTTGATCACCTACCAACCAGTAAGAATTCCGGCTCTCACAGACCTGTTAGTTTTTCTTTAAAAGCCCTCCTGTTCTCCACTCATTACCTGTATTAACTGCACCTGTTTGAACTCGTTACCTGTATAAAAGACACCTGTCCACACACTCAATCAAACAGACTCCAACCTCTCCACAATGGCCAAGACCAGAGAGCTGTGTAAGGACATCAGGGATAAATTGTAGACCTGTACAAGGCTGGGATGGGCTACAGGACAATAGCCAAGCAGCTTGGTGAGAAGGCAACAACTGTTGCACAATTATTAGAAAATGGAAGAAGTTCAAGATGACGGTCAATCACCCTCGGTCTGGGGCTCCATGCAAGATCTCACCTCGTGGGGCATCAATGATCATGAGGAATGTGAGGGATCAGCCCAGAACTACACGGCAGGACCTGGTCAATGACCTGAAGAGAGCTGGGACCACGTCTCAAAGAAAACCATTAGTAACACACTACGCCGTCATGGATTAAAATCCTGCAGCGCACACAAGGTCCCCCTGCTCAAGCCAGCGCATGTCCAGGCCCGTCTGAAGTTTGCCAATGACCATCTGGATGATCCAGAGGAGGAATGGGAGAAGGTTCATGTGGTCTGATGAGACAAAAATAGTGCTTTTTGGTCTAAACTCCACTCGCCGTGTTTTGGAGGAAGAAGAAGGATGAGTACAACCCCAAGAACACCATCCCAACCATGGAGGTGGAAACATCATTCTTTGGGGATGCTTTTCTGCAAAGGGGACAGGACGACTGCACCTATTGAGGGGAGGATGGATGGGGCCATGTATCGCGAGATCTTTGGCCAACAACCTCCTTCCCTCAGTAAGAGCATTGAAGATGGGTCGTGGCTGGGTCTTCCAGCATGACAACGACCCGAAACACACAGCCAGGGCAACTAAGGAGTGGCTCCGTAAGAAGCATCTCGAGGTCCTGAGTGGCTAGCCAGTCTCCAGACCTGAACCCAAAAGAAAATCTTTGGAGGGAGCTGAAAGTCCATATTGCCCAGCGACAGCCCCGAAACCTGAAGGATCTGGAGAAGGTCTGTATGGAGGAGTGGGCCAAAATCCCTGCTGCAGTGTGTGCAAACCTGGTCAAGAACTACAGGAAACGTATGATCTCTGTAATTGCAAACAAAGGTTTCTGTACCAAATATTAAGTTCTGCTTTTTTGATGTATCAAATACTTATGTCATGCAATAAAATGCAAATTAATTACTTAAAAAATCATACAATGTGATTTTCTGGATTTTTTTAGATTCCGTCTCTCACAGTTGAAGTGTACCTATGATAGAAATTACAGACCTCTACATGCTTTTTAAGTAGGAAACACTGCCGATTTTGCAGGTTATCAAATACTTGTTCTCCCCACTGTATATATAAACATTGACCGATTTTAATCGGTATCGGCTTTTCTTGGTCCTCCAATAATCGGCATCGTCGTTGAAAAATCGGTCGACCTCTAAACCCTACCTTCTAGTAGGCATGTATATTATGTGAAAACTCCAATTCGACTCAAGTGTAGGATGCACACAAAGGGCTGGAAGTGTTGTTTGCTGAATCACTGTGTCATCTGTGTCTGTAACCTCTCCTCCCTCCAGCGTATATTTGGGGAAGCTGCTGAGAAGAACCTCTACCTCTCCCAGCTAATTATCCTGGATACACTGGAGAAGTGCCTAGCATCGGTGAGGAAACCCCCATACAGTCTGCATCCATTGTATCCCTCCTTACATTACCTTTAGTTGGTCTGCTAACTTATCCCACTACAGTTGTTTGTGTATAAACCGTTCTCCATTTTAGTTTTTAGTCCTCCCAACTCAAACATTTTTCTGTTATTGAATATTATCAGTCAAGAGCACTGGCCTCAATATATTGGCTCTTCTTGCACCAATATTCTAAAACGCTATGGGTCTTCCATCACAACGTCAGCATTACATTGGTTGGCTGGATCTCTGTTCTGTCTCTCTGCTTTTTCCAGACAGACCTCTGTTAATACACTTAAACCCCTTCCTTCAGTCGTGCTTTCTCTCCACCTCTGAAATAGGTGCCTCTGCTCTGATCTGTTCTGCGACGGTTCAGCAGAAGATTACATTTGCAGATGTTTCCTTGACTTTTGTTAGTGCTTTCACTGCCTCCAATGGGGTTCCCGGAAGTTTCCTGTATAGGTTTTTCATTAGTGCATGTTGTCAGATGGAAGCCAGCTGCTCCCCTCATGGACGCTATGGAACTCGCGTTTTGAATTTGACATCTTACGTTTTAAGATTTAAGTATTGTAGTTGTCTCGTTTTGTGTTCGACTATTTCTTACATAAGGGTGAGCAACAGGTTTTGAATGCAGTTGTATGCAATCTGTCCTAGTATGAGGCTGCCAGTTTGACCCTACGAGTTTTGGAAATGAGCCAATGGGAACGCTGGTGAATCCCAGGTGGGACATGCTGTATTTGTGCCCCTGAGAGAGGCACTTAACCCACATACATGTATTGCATATCCAGCTGGATAAATCCAAAGTACAGTCGTGGCCAAAAGTTTTGAGACTGACACAAATATACATTTTCACAAAGTCTGCTGCCTCAGTTTGTATGATGGCAATTTGCATATACTCCAGAATGTTATGAAGAGTGATCAGATGAATTGCAATTAATTGCAATGTCCCTCTTTGCCATGCAAATGAACTGAATCCCCCAAAAACATATCTACTGCATTTCAGCCCTGCCACAAAAGGACCAGCTGACATCATGTCAGTGATTCTCTCGTTAACACAGATGTGAGTGTTAACGAGGACAAGGCTGGAGATCACTCTGTCATGCTGATTGAGTTCGAATAACAGACTGGAAGCTTGAAAAGGAGGGTGGTGCTTGGAATCATTGTTCTTCCTCTGTCAACCATGGTTACCTGCAAGGAAACARGTGCCGTCATCATTGCTTTGCATAAAAAGGGCTTCACAAGCAAGGATATTGCTGCCAGTAAGCTTGCACCTAAAATCAACCATTTATCGGATCATCAACAACTTCAAGGAGAGCGGTTCAATTGTTGTGAAGAAGGCTTCAGGGCGCCCAAGAAAGTCCAGCAAGCGCCAGGACCGTCTCCTAAAGTTGATTCAGCTGCGGGATCGGGGCACCACCAGTACAGAGCTTGCTCAGGAATGGCAGCAGGCAGGTATGAGTGCATCTGCACGCACAGTGAGACGAAGACTTTTGGAGGATGGCCTGGTGTCAAGAAGGGCAGCAAAGAAGCCACTTCTCTCCAGGAAAAACATCAGGGACAGACTGATATTCTGCAAAAGGTACAGGGATTGGACTGCTGAGGACTGGGGTAAAGTCATTTTCTCTGATGAATCCCCTTTCCGATTGTTCGGGGCATCCGGAAAAAGCTTGTCCGGAGAAGACAAGGTGAGCGCTACCATCAGTCCTGTGTCATGCCAGCAGTAAAGCATCCTGAGACCATTCATGTGTGGGGTTGCTTCTCAGCCAAGGGAGTGGGCTCACTCACAATTTTGCCTAAGAACACGTCCATGAATAAAGAATGGTACCAACACATCCTCCGAGAGCAACTTCTCCCAACCATCCAGGAACAGTTTGGTGACGAACAATGCCTTTTCCAGCATGATGGATCTCCTTGCCATAAGGCAAAAGTGATAACTAAGTGGCTCGGGGAACAAAACATCGATATTTTGGGTCCATGGCAAGGAAACTCCACAGACCTTAATCCCATTGAGAACTTGTGGTCAATCCTCAAGAAGCGGGTGGACAAACAAAAACCCACAAATTCTGACAAACTCCATGCATTGATTATGCAAGAATGGGCTGTCATCAGGCAGGATGTGGCCCAGATGTTAATTGACAGCATGCCAGGGTGGATTGCAGAGGTCTTGAAAAAGAAGGGTCAACACTGCAAATATTGATCTATGCATCAACTTCATGTAATTGTCATTAAAAGCCTTTGACACTTATGAAATGCTTGTAATTATACTTCAGTATTCCATAGTAACATCTGATAAAAATATCTAAAGACACTGAAGCAGCAAACTTTGTGGAAATTAAAATTTGTCATTTTCAAAACTTTTGGCCACGACTATGTGAGAAGTTGCCACTGATAACCTGAAAAGCACTCCTTGTTTTCTCAGAGAACCTAAAGAAGCCAGCCTGCGCGCACACTTTCCTCATGGTTTTCCTTCTCTTTTTCTTTGTCTTCCTCTTCCCCCTGTCCCCCCAGCAATCCAAGGACTGCCTACGTCTGGACGAGACCATGCTGGTGAAGCAGCTGCTGCCTGAGATCTGTCACTTCATCCACACGTACCGCGAGGGCCACCAGCACGCTGCAGAACTCCGTGCCTCCGCCTCAGGGGTCCTCTTCTCCCTCAGCTGCAACAACTTCAACGCTGTCTTCAGCCGCATCTCCACCAGGTAATGCTGATCCCGAGTAGCTACAGAACTCCCAGTTGATCAGGTGTGTTAGTACAGGGCTGGAACAAAAGCCTGCCCACCCTGTTGTTCTTCCAAGGTCCATGGCAACTGATCTACGTTATTGTCTTTTGTTAAAAAATGTATTTCTGCTTTTTAAAATGTTCCACTAGACCTGATTTTCCCAGAAGTGTAGTATTACATATTATTTTATGCACTCAGAAGTAATGATGAGGAGACTGTTTGGGCCCCCATTCCTGCTCATGCCATGTGAGAAGTTAACTTGTTTGTGTACCTAAGCAATTCCGTTTAGCAGCCAGTCATGGACAAGGTCACTGTGACTGAACTGTTAGCCCAGTCATGAATGAAATTTCTCCCTCCCCACCCAGGATGTTCAGGATGGTGCAACGTTATAGAAAGTAAAGATAGCGCGAACAGGATTCCCTGTTTTGTTGTTCTATTAGGTTAATTGTCCCCCATGATGAAATTTGGGAGGGCACTGTGGATCTGTCTCCGTACGTTCGTCACTTCGATGAATGATACGTCTAGCCATAGAGATCTGACATTTATAAAATGACACTGATTGGCCCAAGTGGGGTGCTATAGTAATCAACTGAAATTCTGTCATGAGAATTTTCAATCCCAATGATAATAACTGACAATCAATAGCTCTGACCAATCCCTGAGATCTGTAATCATAATTAGTCAAAGACTCAGCTTATGCAAAAAGATAGTACAGTTTATTCACGAGAATGCTCTTAAGTCCATTATACAAAGACATCCATTTTATAGCTGCGCACATACTTCCACACAAACAGTAGATATCCTACTCACATACATACACACAAACAGTAGATATCCTACGCACATACATACACACAAACAGTAGGTATCCTACGCACATACATACACACAAACAGTAGGTATCCTACGCACATACATACACACAAACAGTAGGTAAGTTTTATCCTTCTCCATAGTTCTCACCACTGTGTATCACTACCCAGCCGACAGTTCCATTCCCCCGAGATTAGGGGAACCTTGAGAAGTACTCCCTATGCTATAAGTATCTCAGAGGCCGAGCCAGGTCGGTCCAAACCCAGTTGAATTGTTCTCGTTTTTTTTCTTCGGCACACACAAGTTCAAATCCTAAACTACGCCTTGCCCAGACAGTGTGTTTTTCCACTATACAGATACATTGTTTAATCTAATTCTGACTAAAACTACACACATCATCAGATTATAATTGTATGAAATTTTGTAATCAATTTCATACAATTATAAGGTTTCAGAGTGGAATTATTTAATCATTATCTTTCAACATTTAAATTATTTTATCAAATTCCAAACTTTAACCTCTCTTGGGTACGTGAGACGTTAGCGTCCCACCTCTTCAATAGCCAGTCAAACTGCTGGGCGCCAAATTCAAATACAGAAATACTCATTATAAAAATTCAGAAAACAAAACATATTTTACATAGGTTTAAAGATGAACTTCTTGTGAATCCAACCACGGTGTCAGATTTTWAAAATGCTTTACGGCGAAAGCATACCGTACGATTATTTGAGAACATAGCCCAGCAGACAAATCATTACAAACAGTAACCAGCCAAGTAGAAGAGTTACACAAGTCAGAAATAGAGATAAAATTAATCCCTTACCTTTGATGATCTTCATATGGTTGCACTCAGCAGACAATCATTTACTCAATAAATGTTCCTTTTGTTCAATAAAGTCTCTTTATATCCAAAAACCTCCGTTTTGTTTTCTTCAGTAATCCACAGGCTCAAACGCAGACAAAAAATCCAAATTGTATCCGTAAAGTTCATAGAAACATGTCAAACGATGTTTATATTCAATCCTCAGGTTGTTTTTAGCCTAAATAATCGATAATATTTCAACCGGACAATAACGTCGTCAATATGAAAGGTAAACAAAGGCACTCTCTCGGTCTCGCGGATGAAAAAGCTCTGTGACACTTTAGGGTCCACTCATTCAGACTGCTCTTACTTCCTCATTTTTCAGAATACAAGCCTGAAACAATTTCTAAAGACTGTTGACATCTAGTGGAAGGCATAGGAACTGCAATTTGAGTCCTAAGTCAATGGATACTGTAGTGGCATTGAATAGAAAACTATAAAACCCCCAAAAAACTACTTCCCGAATGGATTTTTCTCAGGTTTTCGCCTGCCAAATCAGTACTGTTATACTCACAGACACTATTTTAACAGTTTTGGAAACTTTAGAGTGTTTTCTATCCAAATCTACCAGTTATATGCATATCATATCTGCTGGGCCCGAGAAGCAGGCAGTTTAATTTGGGCATGCTTTTCATCTAAAATTTCAAATGCTCCCCCCTACCCTAGAGAAGTTAAACAAGAATATTTCCTGTCCCTTTTGAGTTATTGTCATGAAATTTGGTGAATATTTGCAGCCTCTCATGAGCAACAAGTTTACCATGACAACTTATATAATTTCAGTACTTACAAATGAAATGTCTTTCCACACAACATACAGTGCATTTGCTAAGTATTCAGACCCCTTGACTTTTCCACATTGTTAATTTACAGGCTTCTTCTCATCAATCGACACACAAAAGCCCATAATGACAAAGCGAAAGCAGGTTTTAAAACATTTTTGCAAAAAAAATGCCTTATTTACAGAAGTATTCGGCCCCATTACTATGAGACTTGAAATTGAGCTCAGGTGCATCCTGTTTCCATTAATCATCCTTGAGATGTTTCTACAACTTGATTGGAGTTCAGCTGTGTAAATTCAATTGATTGGACATGATTTGGAAAGGCGCACATCTGTCTAGATAAGGTCCCACAGTTGACAGTGCATGTCAGAGCAAAAACCAAGCCGCGAGGTCGAAGGAATTGTCCGTAGAGCTCCGAGACAGGATTGTTTCGAGGCACAGATCTGGGGTAGGGTACCAAAAAATGTCTGCAGCATTGAAGGTCCCCAAGAACACAGTGGCCTCCATCATTCTTAAATGGAAGAAGTTTGGAACCACTCACTCTTCCTATATCTGGCCGCGTGGCCAAACTGAGCAATCAGGGGAGTAGGGCCTTGGTCAGGGAGGTGACCAAGAACCCGATGTTCACTCTGACAGAGTTCTAGAGTTCATATGTGGAGATAGGAGAACCGGAAGCCACTCCTCAGTAAAAGGCACATGACAGCCTGCTTGGAGATTGCCAAAAGGCACATAATGGACTCTCTGATCATGAGAAACAAGATTCTCTGGTCTGATGAAACCATGATTGACCTATTTGGCCTGAATGCCAAGCGTCACATCTGAAGGAAACCTGGCACCATCCCTACGGTGAAGAGTGGTGGCAGCATCATTCTGTGGGGATGTTTTTCAGTGGCAGGGACTGGGAGACTAGTCAGGATCGAGGGAAAGATGAACGGAGCAAAGTACAGTGATCCTTGATGAAAACCTGCTCAGGACCTCAGACTTGGGTGATGGTTCACCTTCCAACAGGACAACGACCATAAGCACACAGCCAAGACAGCGCAGGAGTGGCTTCAATACAAGTCTCTGAATGTCCTTGAGTGGCCCAGCCAAAGCACGGACTTGAACCRGATCGAACATCTCCAGAGAGACCTTAAAACAGCTGTGCAGTGACGCTCCCCATCCAACCTGACAGAGCTTGAYAGGATCTYCAYAGAAGAATGGGAGAAACCCCCCAAATACAGGTGTGCCAAGCTTGTAGCATCATACCCAAGAAGACTCAAGGCTGTAATCACAGCCAAAGGTGCTTCAACAAAGTACTGAGTAAAGGGTATGAATAGTTATGCAAATGTAAGATATATTTTCAAACATTTCTGAAAACTAGTTTTTGCTTTGTCATTGTGCGGCATAGTGTGTATATTGATAAGGGGGGGACGGGACAATTTAATCAATTTTAGAATAAGGCTGTAGAAAACTAAGGGGTCTGAATACTTTCCGAATGCACTGTAAGTTGGAATAATTGAGACGAGGACCGCCACATCATTCGTCGGGGGCAATGTTTCTATCTGCAACATTCTGAACGTTTCACATCATTGATACACATGTCAGTGTTCTGTCTTGAAGGATGATGGGATGTCAAAAAGGCAGCCTCTCTACAAGGTTGTCCTCTTTTCCCTCTCTTCCACGCCCTCTTCGTTCCCTCCTTTCTAATGAGAAGCTGTGGTAGAATAAAATCTCTAGATTTCATGTTTGACAGGATGAACTTGTTCCTTGGCAGTGTCTAAAATTCCTTATCCATTGTATTCTCCCCCAGGTTGCAGGAGCTGACAGTCTGCTCAGAAGACACTGTGGATGTCCATGATATAGAGCTCATGCAGTACATCAATGTGGACTGCTTCAAACTTAAAAGACTGCTCCAAGGTAGCTACTCACTCAATTCCCTGTATGTCATACTTCATGTATTTTTGAACTCCTGGATTCTGTGTGTTTTGATGTTTTTTGCTAATACTCTATTACTTTTCACTGCGTCCTCTCAGAAACGGTATTCAAATTCAAAGCCCTGAAGAAACCTGCCCAACTTGCTGTCATTAACAGTTTGGAAAAGGTTTGTGTGCCAATATATCTGTATTCAGTGCTGCTGTTTTATGTTTATGAAGTTGGTGTATTATGTTATTCATGGTTTTCAATACTGCCACCTCTTGGCTGCTGGTGAGGACATCACTATGCAGGTTACCATTGACCCAGGTTTATTTGGCAAATGATGATGAAAACAATGTATTTAAAATAAATGATTGACTAATAATTTAGAAGGTATTCGGGGCATGTGATGCCAGACACAACTATAAAACCCCACTACACAGTTAATTGCTAAATCCATTTTTTTWAAACTTCAAAATAACATATTTTTGCAGGACAAGGATTATCCTGGCTTTCAAGAAGGCCTGAATTGCTTTGACTTGCTTTTCTGGTTGGCTGAATGCAAGTTGCACTATCCAATTATTTTACAGGAGTGCAAGGTTCACCATGGCACGGACCGTTGCAATACGTTGCCACATGAGACTTATTTAAATATGGCATGTATTAGTCAATTCTTACATTATTTCCATGCTGGATTTTGCGTGCTACCTGAGACATGAAACAGATAGGAGGGAGGGCTAACTGAGACATGAAGCAGATAGGAGGGAGGGCAGACAGGCTGTCACCAATTTATTAATGCGCAAATTGCCTAAACAAATTTCATGTTTATTCGACACCTAGGTTTTGGCCATAATTTTAGTAAAACATTTTTTTGGGGGCGTCTGACGTCTTTACGTCCAACTGTTTTTATCGACAAGACAGTTGAATGGAAATGCACCGTAGCAGGCAGATGATATATTTTCTATGCAAACGTTCTAAATGTTGTAAAAAAATAACTGTACAAGTTCATGGAAACGTACAGTACCAGTCACTCATTCCAGTTATTGTTTTCTACATTGTTGAATAATAGTAATAGTGAAGACATCAAAACTATGAAATAACACATGCAGCCATGTAGTAACCAAAAAAGTGTTAAACAATTCAAAATATATTTGAGATTCTTCAAAGTAGCCACCTTTTGCCTTGATGACAGCTTTGCACACTCTTGGCATTCTCTCTAACAGCTTCATGAGGTAGTCACCTGGAATGCATTTCAATTAACAGGTGTGTCTTATTAATTTGTGGAATTTCTTTCCTTAATGCATTTGAGCCAATCAGTTGTGTTGTGACATGTATGGGGGGTATACAGAAGATAGCCCTATTTGGTAAAAGACCAAGTCCATATTATGGCAAGAACAGCTCCAATAAGCAAAGAGAAACAGTCCATCATTACTTTAAGACATGAAGGTCAGTCAATACAGAACATTTCAACAACTTTGAATGTTTCTTCAAGTGCAATCGCAAAAACCTTCCAAGCGCTATGATGAACTGTTTATCAGTTTCATCATAGCACCACAGGAAAGGAAGACCCAGAGTTACCTCTGCTGCAGAGGATAAGTTCATTAGAGTTACCAGCCTCAGATATTGCAGCCCAAATAAATGCTTCAGAGTTCAAGTAACAGACACATCTCAACATCAACTCATCAGAGGAGACTGTGTGAATCAGGCCTTCATGGTCGAATTGCTGCAAAG
Source organism: Salvelinus sp. IW2-2015 (assembly GCF_002910315.2). Lineage (NCBI taxonomy): Eukaryota > Metazoa > Chordata > Actinopteri > Salmoniformes > Salmonidae > Salvelinus > Salvelinus sp. IW2-2015. The sequence continues at coordinate 23,423,642 of NC_036841.1, forward strand.
AAACCACCACTAAAGGACACAAATAATAATAAGAAACTTGCTTGGGCCAAGAAACACGAGCAATGGACATTAGACCAGTGTAAATCTGTCCTTTTGTCTGAGATTGAGAAGGTTTGGGATGAGGTTTGTCTGAAATTGAGAAGGTTTGGGATGAGTTGGACCATGTGGGAACTCCTTCAAGACTGTTGGAAAATCATTCCTCATTATTACTCTACAATGTAGAAAATAGTAGAAATGAAGAAAAACCCTTGAATGAGAAGGTGTGTCCAAACTTGTGACTGACTGGTACTGTAGCTACTGTCAGTTAAATGTTTTTGTTCCTCCGCAGGCCTTTTGGAACTGGGTGGAGAACTACCCTGATGAGTTTACCACGCTCTACCAGAGACCACAGACAGACATGGCAGGTCAGTATTCTCAATAGCCTTGTATTGAACTGAAACAGATACTGTCACAACATGCACTTATTAAAAAAGTTCCATGTTAAATCTCAAAACGGATTCAAAGGGACTGTAGGGAACAGTTAAGGACACTCAAGAAGTTAGGTGAGTTTAGGGCTATCTCACTCATGTGTGTGTCTGTCTGTCTCTGTGCACTCCCTTTAGATGCTGCGGAGAGGCTGTTTGACCTGGTGGACAGCTTTGCTGAGAGTGCCAAGAGGAAGGCAGCGGTGTGGCCTCTACAGATCATCCTCCTCATCCTCTGTCCCGAGATCACACACATCATCTCTCGAGAGGTGGTGGAGGAGAGCAAGGCCAACAAGGTGAGATGAGAGAACACACACACGCTGAGATTAAATAGGTAGTGTGACTTATAGTTGCTTTCTCTGTCTTGCTACAGAAGCTGTTCCTGGAGAGCTTGAGGAAGGCCCTAGCAGGCCAGGGGGGCAGCAAGCAACTAACAGAGAGTGCTGCCATCGCCTGTGTCAAACTGTGCAAGGCCTCCACCTACATCAACTTGGAGGACCACTCAGGCATCTTCCTCCTGGTGCAGTCCTTTGTGGTGGACCTCAAGGTCAGAACGACCAACCACTATGTTGCCATCTGGGGGCTAGGGAATGCTACAGCAGTGGTGTCAAATCAAATACACATGGTTATCAGATGTTATTGCGAGTGTAGCAATGCTTGTGGATGCTTGTCTGGGTTTTATGTTCGTCATTTATGTCGTGGAGTAAAATTGACAATGTCGTTTTCTGTATAGACATTTCTATCTACAACGTCCTGAACGGTAAACCCTAATTGATATGCCTACGGCTACCCCTTAGACCTTTAGAAGTGCAACTGTTGTGCTAGTGCTACCGCTATGGAGCTATGACCATTTTTCTAATACCCATCCAATCATCTCAGAACTACACAATGCCCCTTGCGGAATGGCTAATTGTGAAATTGGTTCATTTGGATATTGCAGATGGTGACATGCAGCTTCTTCCTCCTATCTATTCCATCAGGCCCTGCTTTTCAGCCCCACCAAGCCCTTCTCTCGTGGGGCAGGCAGCCAGAATGCAGACGTGGACCTCATGATCGACTGCTTCGTCTCCTGTTTCCGTATCAACCCTCACAACAACCACCACTTTAAGGTCAGTCAGTCTGCTCAGCTCAGTGCATCGGTTGAGAAATGTGCAGACCATGTCTGAATTATGCTTTACCTCACTGTCAAAGCGGCAATTTTGACAACATTGTCTTTATTAATCTCTTTAGGTCTGTTTGGCCTCGTCCTCCCCCTCTACCTTTCACTTTGTCCTGGTCAACTCCCTGCACAGAATCATCACCAATGTAAGTGTGTACCTTCTCCACTACTACTTACTACCAAGTTCAGTCTAAGTACAGTTGATAGGACGGTGTTGAGCTCAATTGCCGTTCCTACAMCAGTGCAATATTAATGATCTTCTCTTTTATCCTCTTCGTCCTTCAGTCTGATCTGGACTGGTGGTCTAAGATTGATGCAGTGTACTGCTACTCTGGAGAGCTGCGACTAATGTTCTCAGACACTCTGAGCCGAGTGATGCAAGGCCTTCACACACACGCCCCACAACGCATGACACCGGTGAGAAAGGGACCACACACACACTCACATTCACACTCACTGTCGCACCAATTGTTGGAAACCCACTTACCTTTTGTTTTCCTATATAAGCCAACCTACTAGGACAAGTATGTCTTAGTTACACCTAAAGGTACAACTTCTCTCTCTGACAGAGTCTGTCATTTAAAGAGAAGATGACCACCAGCCTTAAGTTCAAAGAGAGAACCACAGATCTGGACACACGCAGCTACAAGTGCCTCCTTCTCGTCCTGGTCAAACTCATCCACGCCGACCCCAAACTCATGCTGCACGTACGTCTTACACCAACCACCACATACATACTGAGACAATGTCCCTTGGCTCTGTTTTGAATAGTTTTACATCCTCCCTTCCACTTGTGTGAATGTTTGTTTCCTCTCTGCCCTTACTTTCACCCATACATGCATGTTTAACGTGTGTGTTGTAGAACCCAGGGAAGCAGGCTCAGGAGACTCAGAGCAGCACAGCAGAGCTGATCGCAGGCCTGGTGCAGCTGGTGCCCTTGGCCAACACAGCCCAGCTCTCCCAGGAAGCCATGGAGGTCAGTTTATACTCCTTCTCTCTTACTTTCACTCCATCCACTCTGCTACTTTATTCTTTCTCATTCTGTCCATTTTAACTCTATTCCCTAGCATTGAATTGTCAACTTCAAGTAAGACACATTTCTCTGTATCTGTTTCTCCCTGGCCAGGCTCTGCTGGTGCTGCACCTGCCTGAGACCATTGAGCTGTGGAACCCTGAGGCCCCCATTGAAACCTTCTGGGACATCAGGTACAAGGACATGGTTTAGTTCTATTGGCTTTTCAGTCCAGAGATATTCCATGTAGACAGACACACTGGTCATGGATTCAGTAGTAGTCCCAGTCTTTAGGGGCATGTGTTGAGATTCCATTGGGCTTTAACACTGGCCTATCCCATTGCAGCTCCCAGGTTCTCTTCCTGATATGTAAGAAGCTGATTGGTCACCAGATGGTGAACAGTACGGAGGTGTTGAAGTGGTTGAGGGAGATCCTTATCTGCAGGAACAAGTTCCTCCTCAAGAACAAGGTGAGGTCAAGGGCTCTAACCTCACATGAGAATAACCATTGAGGGCTAAAAAGCACTTTCAATGGAGAATCTCCATTAAACATTATTTTTAGTCTAGGACGAGGCTTAGGTCTGGAAAACCGTCTAGAGAGTTTTGCGTGTGTTGGACATGTCTAACTCCTCTCTGCTCCTCCAGGAGTGTGCCACGCAGGGCAGTGGAATCCCCATCTGCAGACAGGCTCAGACCAAACTGGAGGTGTGTCTATACATGTTTCTGTGGAGCCCTGACACCGAGGCTGTGCTGGTGGCCATGTCCTGCTTCAGACACCTGTGTGAGGAGGCTGACATCCGCTCTTCCGCTGACGAGGTGCCCGTCCAAACCATCCTGCCCAACTACGCCACCTTCACAGAGTTTGCCTCCGTCAGCAACATGATGGCCACCGGTCAGTAAAAACATTGTGTTTTGTAGACCACTTTAACGTGGTCTGAGAGTCACTATATAGGCCAATGCTTTCAGAAAATGACTCCCTCTACGTGTTCCACTATGTGTTTGGTAGGACGCTCCACCCTGCAGAAGAGAGTGATGGCCTTGTTGAGAAGGATAGAGCACCCCACTACAGGAAACACTGAGGTGTGAAAGAATAGAGAAATATTAAATACAGTTTATCCTTGCTTACATCCCTCTAGTATTTGACGTATCCCTCCTTGTTTCCACGTCTCACCCCAGGCATGGGAGGACACGCTTGCAAAATGGGAGCAGGACACCAAACAGATTCTTAACTTCCCCAAAAACAAGGTGGAGGACGGTCAGGTAAAAGCACTTCAATTTCAGGATTTAGGTTTGTTTCACCGTTAATAAAAATAACACAGGGAACCACTGCTCCAAACTCTACCTAAATACCTGCTCACTGTCTCCCCCTGCAGGAGTGGATCAACATGACAGGCTTCCTTTGTGCTCTGGGCGGGGTGTGTCTGTCTCAGCGCAGCAAGCCCTGTGGCCCTGCCACCTACAGCCCCCCCATGGGCCCCATGAGCGAACGCAAGTACTCAATGGTCTCTGTGGGCTCCTGTGATGTCTCCAACGCTGGAACCTCAGCCACCTGCTCCTCCTCCACTGAGACCCCCCTGGGCAGGTTCCTGGACCGCCTGCTGGCTCTGCTGGTATGTGGTCATGAGAGGGTGGGTCTGCATGTCCGCACCAATGTCAAGGAGCTGCTGGGGCTGGAGCTCAGCCCGGTCCTCTACCACATGCTCTTCAACAAGCTCAGGAACAGCATCGGACGCTTCTTCGACACACAGGGGCCGGTAAGTGGATGGGCTGGGGAGGAGGATGGGGGCACGTTAACCAATGATTTGAATTGTATTAGCATAGAAAATCTTATTAGGAAAGGTAGGCTGCTGCAATCAGCATATCACATTTTATTAGTTCTTTATCAAATATTGGTCCGTTGACATTAGCAGGAATGTAGTTAAGACTGATTTCATGGATTTGTCTCTGTACTATTGCAGGTCCCCATCAATGATACTAACACGCAGTTTGTAGAACAGACCATCGCCATCATGAAGAACCTACTGGACAACCATGCTGAGGGCAGCTCAGAGCACCTGGGACAGGCCAGCATAGAGACCATGATGCTCAACCTGGTCAGGTGAGAGACACTCACTCACCCAGGTCGCAGTTGTAGCCTACCTGGTTAAATAAAGGTGAAATAATATATATATATTTTTTAACTCAGCTTATGAAATGCTTAATCAGTTGTCCATCTTCAGGACCTTATTCAGTCTTATCTCACCCCCCAGGTACGTGCGTATCCTGGGCAACACGTTGCATGCCATCCAGATGAAGACCAAGCTGTGCCAGTTGGTGGAGGTGATGATGGAGAGACGAGACGACCTGTCCTTCTGCCAGGAGATGAAGTTCAGGTGAGAGACAGACAGCACCCCTTCCTGGACAGACCTAAACTCTAGCCAAACGCTACTTAAAGTGTCAGTCAGCAGTTCAAACAATAAAAAAGTGTCTCCCTGTTTTGGTAAAAAGCTGAGGGATGGGGCTGGAGAAATATAACCACTCTCAAATTCATAGACAAAGCTATGGACTGACAATCCCTGATATAAAATTATAGTTTTAACCATGTTTTGAGGCTATATTGTTTGTTTACAAACATTGGCGTAAAACAAGCTTATATTTTGGGTCTTTATGGGGTACGACAGTTGAACGTAGCTCATGAGGCATTTATAAGTTATATTCTTCAAGACTCAATGGGTATACATCAGAGGTGGGACCAAGTCATTGTTTTACAAGTCTCAAGTTTCCAGTCCTTAACCAGTCATAATGTGCTCTTCACCAAATGTAATAACATTTCATATTTTTAACAAGAGTAATAGTTTACTCTTTTACGCAAATCATGAATGCTTTTAAAAATATCTATATATTTATTACTTTCCAAATTAACTTGATTTCAATGGAAATACATGGGTAGCCTTGAGAAAGACRCCCCCTCAAATAATGATTGATTATCGAGGATCGCTATGGTGCGCTATCGGGCTATGTAGGCTTGTACACAATCCCACAACCTTCACACACACACACTGTGTGTATGGTTACACTAGGCCAACATATGTCAAAGGCTTTAGGAACAGTAGTAACATCAGGCAGGATTTAGGCTACCAACTGCCTAGCCAGTTGTAGCTCAATCTTGGGTGCAATGATCACGTTCCCGCACTGACTGACTTTGTGGAGGCTCATTGATTTTACGTTACGTTAGCCTACATGATACACTAGTAAAGTTATAAATTATATAGCTATCGGCTATATTAGCCACGACTTACCGTTCTTTGTGCAGCTTCAAATGTCGAACAAAGTTGGAAATTGTTGCGCCTCCGTCTGTAATTTTCTTCCCGCATGTTTTGCAAGTTGCAATCTGTTTTTTGTTGATACAGCGTCATCTTTATATCCGTTTTTTGTTGATACAGCGTCATCTTTATATCCGTTTTTTGTTGATACAGCGTCATCTTTATATCCGTTTTTGTTGATACAGCGTCATCTTTATATCCGTTTTTTGTTGATACAGCGTCATTTATATCCGTTTTTTGTATTACAGCGTTCATCTTTATATCCGTTTTTTGTTGATACAGCGTCATCTTTATATCCGTTTTTTGTTGATACAGCGTCATCTTTATATCCGTTTTTTGTTGACACAGCGTCATCTTTCCAAGGGCTCCATCTGAATTCACCCACCGACGTTCCTCTGCACTGCCACGTGCAACTTTTTCTCAGCGGGCACAATTTGATTGGCTGCTGTCCGATTCAAACTGTAATCCGTTAAATGAAGAGTTGATGCGCTGCACACTTTTTTTTTAATAGCATKATTTTTAATATTTGGGGAGGGTGTCAGGTCGAGTCATAAGGCACGAGTCATTGGTGTTAAAGTCGAGTTGCAAGTCATCATATTTGTGACTCGAGTCTGACTCGAATCCAAGTCATGTGACTTGAGTCCACACCTCTGGTATACATCATTCGTTTATAAGGCCAAAAATGTCTGTAGCAATTGCTGATTGCCCCTTTAACGGCTACCGATAATGAACCTTTTTGTTGTTGTACGATTTCTGTTAATTCAACCCCTCACCACGTCTCTTCCAGGAACAAGATGGTGGAGTACCTGACAGACTGGGTGATGGGCACCTCCAACCAGGCTGCTGATGACGATATCAAGTGTCTGACCAGAGACCTGGACCAGGCCAGTATGGAGGCGGTGGTGTCTCTGTTAGCTGGCCTGCCTCTACAGCCAGAGGAGGGAGACGGGGTGGAGCTGATGGAGGCCAAGTCCCAGCTCTTCCTCAAGTAACTACAACATGCTTTACTCATATACCTTTTAGTCATGTAGCTGATGTGCTTATCCAGAGAGACTTAGTTATCTGTTGCTGCTCTTCAGCTTTCTGTTTACTGTGCATGCTGTAACATTTCCACACGCAAAATAAACTATCTGTGTTTTCTGTATAGAAGTAAAGGAATACATTAACTTAAATGTGCACATAATTTGAATTCAAACTGCCTGTTAAGTGTTCTGAACCCTGCTTTACCCCCTGTACCCAGGTACTTTACCCTGTTTATGAACCTGCTGAATGATTGCAGTGAGGTGGAGGATGATGGCCAGCCGGTGGTTGGGAGGAAGAGGGGCATGTCTCGACGCCTGGCCTCCCTCAGACACTGTACTGTCCTGGCCATGTCCAACCTCCTCAACGCCAACGTGGACAGCGGACTAATGCACTCTATCGGTGATCTACTTTAGCAGTAGTGATTCTCTACATTTTTATAGTGCCAGAAAACCATAACATTAGTCCTTCCATCTACCAAGGACCATAGCTTCCAAAATGAACAATCAAACCTCAGTTAAAATGTCCCTGTATCCACTTCCACCCTTCATCTCTCTCTGGCGCTCTGTCTCTCTCTCACTCCTCCCCCAACCATCCATCCTTCTCCAGGTCTGGGCTACCATAAGGACCTGCAGACACGGGCCACCTTCATGGAGGTTCTGACTAAGATCCTCCAGCAGGGGACAGAGTTTGACACACTGGCAGAGACGGTGCTAGCTGACCGCTTTGAGAGGCTGGTGGAGCTGGTCACCATGATGGGAGACCAGGGAGAGCTGCCCATCGCCATGGCACTGGCCAATGTGGTGCCAGGATCCCAGTGGGTATGTACGAAAAAGAGCACTAGGTCATTTTTGTCTCGTCTTGGGGTGACCAACCTTCACACTGAAGAGCACTACAATAACACACCTGTTTCTGCTAGTCAAGGTGCTGATTAATTAGTAGAATCAGACATGTTGGTGCAAGGCGAAAAAGCCTGCATCTCATGTAGCTCTCCAGGAAAAGGGTTGGCCACCCCTGTGCTAGTATGAGTGTGTTAGTTCTAGTAGTTATAGAAAGGTGTTTACGCATTTTTGTGTATTTGAGTTTTTGTCTGCGTGTGTCTTCTTCAGGACGAGCTGGCCCGTGTGTTGGTGACGCTGTTCGACTCCCGCCACCTGCTGTATCAGCTGCTGTGGAACATGTTCTCCAAGGAGGTGGAGCTGGCTGACTCTATGCAGACTCTGTTCAGAGGCAACAGCCTGGCCAGTAAAATCATGACTTTCTGTTTCAAGGTAAAACCCACATTTCTCTCCCATACAGACAATTTTAAATGGTAGAACCTGAAGCACTCACACCAAGCATGACATTTTAAATCCATTTTAACGTTGAAATTCTTTGTCAGGTGTACGGGGCGGCGTACCTACAGAAGCTACTTGAGCCTCTACTTAAAGGGGTCGTCACCACCCCAGAGTGGCACAACATCAGCTTTGAGGTGGACACAACCAGGTAGGAACCTTCACTGGAAGCATTCCACCAGTTAGTTAGACCGTGGTAGCCTGGTGTGGTGGTAAGGGATAGCACATCGATTTGAGCAATTATGGGGGGGTAACCTTGTTAAATGGAAGTTACCAAGGCAATTTTTACTTTTTATTTCATTCATGAATGACAGTTGTAGGACCCTCCCCATCCTCTCTTTCCCCGCCTCCTCTCTTTTTGTCCCCTCCACCCTCCCTGTCTGTAGACTAGAACAGTCAGAGAACCTTGAGGAGAACCAGCGGAACCTTCTCCAGATCACAGACCGGTTCTTCCTGGCCATTATCAACTCCTCCAGCGAGTTCCCTCCGCAGCTACGCAGTGTGTGTCACTGTCTCTACCAGGTAGGATCATATCCCACCCCTGGCCTGACGCTGCTCTCTGGGTGGGTGGAGTGCTGTCGCCTACACTCTCAAGCCACTGGCTTCCTTCCACACTGTGCCAATAATGGCACTAGTCAACAGCTCTCACTCACTCTAATACACACACTTCTACAACCTTCTTACTTTCCTCTGACTTTCCACTAACATTGCCGCTATACATACAGTGGTTACTCCTTTAAAAGTTCTGCGCTTACACCGCGGGACTTAGAGGTAACCTGCGTCACGGTGTCATTCCTCCAGACCACCACAAGGGGGCGTTAGAGCACTCATTATGCATTTGGGTCCCAAGGTTTTTATATGACCAATCATATCGAATTTGACGTGAGCCACCCGTCCCTGGTGACTTTCTTCAGCAAAGATGGCTGACAAAAATTACGGTGGAAGCAAATCTAAGTAATTATAACGTCATAACGAGTCAAGCAAAAAATTTACAATTGAGAGGAAAATGGTAATGTAGAAACAAACGATTGTGCATATTTTTTTGTCAAAGTTAATTTACGAAATTCGCTATTTAGCAAGTGTTTTTCCAGTCATATCAAATACCAGGTGTATCAAACTCCATTCTTTGAATGATGCTGTGTCTGCATGTATGTATTACAATTATACACTTCAACAGTGTTTACCACTCATGCTCCTGGGACATCAATGATTACACATTGTAACTATGCAATAGACTAGAAACATGATTTAAGTAAAGGCTGATTTGTAATTCATATATACAGAAAAAAACAGTACACTATGCATATCTAACTCCCTTCATCTGCATTAATCTGAGGAGGTTCTCCCAGCCATGTGGACGATTTGAAAACAGGGCAGCAAAATGTGTTTGTCACCAGATCGGTTTAGAGTATAATACTATTTACCTGTAAATAACCAGACCTTCATACAAACTTGCTATGCTAATATCTTGACGCACAACCGAAGGTGCTGCCATATCCTGCCAGCACGCCCACAAGCGAGCCACTCGGGTGGAGAATGACGTGTGGAAGAGGGTGAGGAACGAGATGTGTGTAACAATCCAGGCTATTTGCTCTGAGATCGGCATAATAATGTAATGAAACAAGCAGGGAGCAGGTTTCGAACCCTCAACATTCTCAAATCAAATTTTATTGGTAACATACACAAGGTTAGATGTTAATGCCAGTGTAGCGAAATGCTTGTGCTTCTAGTTCCGACCATGCAGTAATAATTAACAAGTAATCTAACAATTTCACAACAACTACCTTATACACAAGTGTAAAGGAATGAATAAGAATATGTATATATAAATATATGGATGAGCGATGGCCTTGCGGCATAGGCAAGATGCAGTAGATGGTATAGAGTACAGTATATACATATGAGATGAGTAATGTAGGGTATGTAAACATTATATAAAGTTGCAAAACACCTCCTGGCTAGAACATCTTCCAGTTAGGTACATTTTTCTGAAGATAACTTATCTAGGAATTGTAGTTACCAAACAATACTCCTTACTATTTAAAGAGAATTTCCCCTCTCTGATGCAAAAACTGAAGACAAACATACAATTTTGGAGAACTCTCCCAATTTCTCTGCTCGGAAGAATTAATGCCATTAAAATGGTCTTCCTCCCACAACTGCTCTACCTATACCAGAACATCCCAGTATTRATACCTAAATCCTTTCATAAACAACTGGACTCAATTATCAATCCTTTCATCTGGGATTATAAAACACACAGGATAGGTAAAAAACACCTCTGCAAATCCAAGATGGAAGGAGGATTGTCTCTCCCAAATTGTATATTTTATTACTGGGCCGCTAACCTGTAATACGCCGTTACGTTTTTGCTGGATGACGCACGTCCGTCATCCAGCTGGCTTAGTATGGAGKGGGAGGAGTGTCACCCCTTCTCTATTGGTGCTGTGATTTTGTCGCCTGTCAATCTGGAGAGGTCACTTTATCGTAACAATCCTATTATACATAGCACAGTCCAAATCTGGAAGCAAATTAAAYRCCACTTMGAGCTTAGACCAWTGTCATTCATGCTCCCTGTTGCCAGMAARCKCTCCTTTGCCCCCTCTWACCTTGATAACACKTTTGAGCAATGGGGAGKGTTGGGGATAAGTACCATAGGGGATTTATATATAGAAGGGACCTTTGCTTCCTTTGAGTTGCTGAGGGAAACTTATAATCTTCCCAGAAGTAACTTTTTCAGATACCTACAAATCAGAGACTGTTAGAAAACACCTTGTTCCCAACATTTGGGAACGCTAAACCTTCCATGTTTGACAGATGCATAAAAACATCCCCCACCTCAGACAAACTGATATCTCGTCTATATGATGCTTTTCAATCTGTTAGCACACCTTCTACAGATGCCATTAWGGCAAAATGGGAGGAAGAACTAGGGARTGACATTTCGGTGGCAGACRGGGAAGATAGCTTGGAGTATATCCACACCTGCTCCATTAACTCCAGACATCGTCTCATACAATTCAAGGTATTACACAGATTACACTATTCCAAAACCAAACTGCATAGGATATTTCCTGATACATCCCCTATGTGTGATAAATGTCAGGCTGCGCAGGGTACACTACTCCACTGCTTTGCCCTGTGCTCTAGCTTGTATGGTTATTGGTGTGGAATTTTTAGGATCCTCTCTGAAGTTCTGGAGACTTCAATTGACCCAGACCCGCTTCTGATAATCCTGGGAGTGTCTGACTCCCTAAACGGATTATCCAACCCCCAAAAACAACTCATCTCTTAGTCTCATTTCGGCAAAAAAAAWACGAATCTTGTTGTTTTGGAAAAGGAGGGAAGAGCCCTCTACCAAATTTATGGCTCAGCGAATTGGCAAACACTGTACACTTAGAAAGAATTAGATATATTCTGAACAATAAAATATCAACATTTGATCAAATCTGGCAGCCTTTTCTCTCTAACTTGGACCATTCGGCGCTGTGAATTTGTACTTTTTAACGCACTCTCAATTGTAATATTTGAATCTACCTTTGGGCAGGATGTGCTGGCCCCGCCACCCGAGCAGTCGGGAGGGCAATAAGCGTGGAGGGATAAGGGGGGGGGAAATCAAGGTGGGGAGGGATAAAGGGGGGGAATAAGTGGGGGAGGGATAAAGGGGGGGGACATCTACCCTCTATCTTTCTACCTGTCCTTGTTCTGTATGTCTTGTTTTGTAATATTTGTTTTGTACCCAGAACTCTGGGTCTTGTTGTTTCTGTCTGCTCTATTATGTTTAGATAAGAATTGTATACCTGTCTTTTATACCTATACAGTAATCCCTCGTTTATCGCGGGGGTTACGTTCCGAAAATGACCCGCGATAAGTGAAATCCGCGAAATAGAAAACTTTTTTTTTTTTTTACAATTAGCAACTATTACATGTATACAAATACAGTGACTCACGTGTAGGCCGTTTCACTGCTCTTCAGACTGGGCCGCTGCATCCTGACTGCGCTCTGCAGTGTTCTCTTCTTCTGAAGCCCGCGGTGCAGGTGTGTTTGTTCGGGAGAAGAACATAGTGATAGGCAGCTGTTGTCGCTCTTTTTTCTTCTTTGCAAAAAGATCCTTGTACACRGACATGCCACCATCGATTACGTTGGAGAACTGTAATGAACGGCTCATCAAAGGGTCCCATTCCTCAGCTACTCGCTTAAGTTCAGTGGCCATTCGCACCATGGTTGCTAAGCGACCAAGCGTTAGTCCTTCCTCCTCATCTCTCGTGTCCTCTTCTCCCTCTTCTCTTTCATCGTCGCTTTGTGGCTTTGTCATTTCTGCCAGCTCTGCATCGGTCAGCGGCTGTGCGTCTTTTATGTACGTACACATAACTGCACGAGACGACAAAATGATAGCACAATTCGTAGCATGTTTTGATACAAGAAGCGGGAGTGAGTTTTTATCGAATCAGAATGCAGAGCACAATGCACCAAAAAAAAAAAAAAAATGCATTATGAAAATCCGCGAAATAGCGAATCCGCGATAAGTGAACCGCGAAGTGGCGAGGGATCACTGTACACCATTCTTGTGTGTGTTCAATAAAAAATATTTGAACGAAAAGAAATTCATGTTTGCAGGCAATATTAACTAAATATGCAGGTTTAAAAAATATATACTTGTGTATTGATTATGTTTATGGTTAGGTACACATTGGTGCAACGCCAGTGCTTTTTTTGCGAATGCGCTTGTTAAATCACCCGTTTGGCAAAGTAGGCTATGATTCAGTAATAAATAAACAGGCACCGCATCGATTATATGCAACGCAGGACAAGCTAGATCTACTAGTAATAATCATCAACCATGTGTAGTTAACTAGTGATTATGTTAAGATTGATTGTTTTTTATAAGATACGTTTAATGCTAGCTAGCACCTTACCTTGGCTCCTTGCTGCACTCGCATAACAGGTAGTCAGCCTGCCACGCAGTCTCCTCGTGGATTGCAATGTAATCGGCCATGATCGGTGTCCTAAAATGTTGTTATGAAAACTTAAAATCGTCTCATTTTTATTATTCGGCCATTCCGATTAATCGGTCGACCTCTAGTGACACATTTATTACATCAATTTTTTTATTTATTAAAGTGGCTATAGATTTGAGTCAGTATGTTGGCAGCAGCCACTCAATGTTAGTGATGGCTGTTTAACAGTCTGATGGCCTTGAGAAAGAAGCTGTTTTTCAGTCTCTCGGTCCCAGCTTTGATGCACCTGTACTGACCTCACCTTCTGGATGATAGCGGGGTGAACAGGCAGTGGCTCGGGTGGTTGTTGTCCTTGATGTTCTTTTTGGCCTTCCTGTGACATCGGGTGGTGTAGGTGTCCTGGAGGGCAGGTAGGTTGCCCCCGGTGATGTGTTGTGGAGACCTCACTACCTTCTGGAGAGCCTTACGGTTGTGGGCGGAGTAGTTGCCTACCAGGCGGTGATACATTCTGACAGGATGCTCTCGATTGTGCATCTGTAAAAGTTTGTGAGGGATTGAGGTGACAAGCCAAGTTTCTTCAGCCTCCTGAGGTTGAACAGGTGCTGTTGCGCCTTCTTCACCACGCTGGCTGTGTGGGTGGACCATTTCAGTTTGTCAGTGATGTGTACGCTCAGGAACTTCCACCTTCTCCACTGCTGTCCCTTCGATGTTGATAGGGGGGGTGCTACCTCTGCTGTTTCCTGAAGTCCACGATCATCTCCTTTTGTTGATGTTGAGTGAGGTTATTTTCCTGACACCACACTCCGAGGGCCCTCACCTCCTCCCTGTAGGCCGTCTCGTCATTGTTGGTAGTCAAGCCTACCACTGTAGTGTCGTCTGCAAACTTGATGATTGAGTTGGAGGCGTGCATGGACTCGCAGTCATGGGTGAACAGGGAGTACAGGAGGGGGCTGAGAACACACCCTTGTGGGGCCCCAATGTTGAGGATCAATGGGGTGGAGATGTTGTTACCTACCCTCACCACCTGGGGGCCGCCCGTCAGGAAGTCCAGGACCCCGTTGCACAGGGCGGGTTCGAGACCCCGGGTCTCGAGCTTAATGACGAGTTTGGAGGGTACTATGGTGTTGAATGCTGAGCTGTAATCGATGACCAGCATTCTTAGATAGGTATTCCTCTTGTCCAGATGGGTTAGGGCAGTGTGATTGCGATTGCTTCGTCTGTGGACCTATTGGGGCGGTAAACAAATTGGAGTGGGTCTAGGGTGTCATGTAGGGTGGAGGAGATATGATCCTTGACTAGTCTCTCAAAGCACTTCATGATGACGGAGGTGAGTGCTACGGGGCGATAGTTGTTTAGCTCAGTTACCTTCGCTTTCTTGGGAACAGGAACAATGGTGGCCCTCTTGAAGCATGTGGGAACAGCAGACTGGGATAGGGATTGATTGAATATGTCTGTAAACACACCAGCCAGCTGGTCTGCGCATGCTCTAAGGACGTGGCTAGGGATGCTGTCTGGGCCGGCAGCCTTGAGAGGGTTAACACGTTTAAAAGTTTTACTCACGTTGGCTGCGGTAAAAGAGAGCCCGAAGTCTAGCATGCTATCGACTGTACCCTTATGTATTAATTGGGGTTGGGGCCGATTGTGGCTAAAAACACTAACAAGTGGAAAGGGGAACAAGTATTATTAGTTTTTCACAAGTGTAGCAGGCTGTGAATTCTGCTAACCAGGTTTCTAGGATGGGCTATTAGATGAACAATAGACCGTTCAACCTTTACTAAAGAATTGTCTAATAGCCGAGCTAGGTGTGAACCCCCCCAACTTGAGCTAGGTGCGAACCCCCCCCCCCCCCAACTTGCAACAAATCATTTGTCTACCTTTCCACATCTACCTACACACGTATCTACCTACACACGGTTCATGTTCTGAGAAAAAAAAAGATATAGGGGTAGGCTATGAGGCTTAACAGCCTAATAGAAGTAGGATTGTAAACAAGATGTAAACAAGATGCTGTGTTTTTATTTACAGTACTGATGGACAACTGGAGGCAAGTGTACTGTAGCAGGTGTATCCCATCATGCAAATGTTTCCTATTAGCAGGACAATAGACTATTTATAACCCGGCTACTGTTGTGAAAATCCCTCTAGTTGCAATGTATTCGATGCTTGAGTACTCTAAAGTGTTACGTTTCTAACTCAAAACAGCATTACAGTATTTCTTCATCAACATCTTTATGCTTTCGTTAATAAAATAACGAGAAAAAATACATTCAAATGCTGTTTATTTAAACTACATTTTGGTTGCACTTCCACACAGCTCCACGACCACAGSTAAAATCTTGCTGAGATGATCAATGTATTTGTTGTATCGTCTTTTTCTAGCCAAAACATCTTCATGGCCTTCATGACCAGTTCATCTTTGCTTGTCGGCTTGGCAGAGTTACGGATTCATGTTTTCAGTTGATGCCAAACAAGTTCGATCGGGTTTAAATCAGGAGACCTACATGTAGAGATTAAAGTAATATTTTAGATATACTGAAGGCCTACCGAAGGTGTTGTAGGTCTTTTCATTTATTTTTATTTAACCTTTATTTTACTACATAAAGGTCTACTTACTCTGCTGGCATCTTGACCCAGTTTATGCCCTCATTTGCAATGTAAACCCGGGCGGCAGTGCGTTTTGGGTCATTGTCTGCATTTGGAGAAGAAAAAAAGACATCTAGCGMAACAGCCAACATTAGGTTCAATAATAGAAATATACATGTAAATAGGCCTAAATGTAACAAAATATTGCTATAATCCTACCTTAAAAGAAATGTGGTCCCTGAAACACCTCTCTGACAGGGTCCAGCACATCTCTTGATTATTTCTTCCTCAAAGACATCTTGAGCCGTGATACCTGAAAAAGGAGGCAAGAGTGAATTATAGTTGTACACCTAACAGTCCGTGGGGTGTAGGCTACAATATTTTATGTACCTTTTGGTTGTAAATAGCCAAAATGAAATATGGGCCAGGTCCTTGGCTAGAAATTGCCCCCCCACACATGGAGTTGGAGCGGATGCTTGGGACTCGGCTTGCTTGATCTTTTTTTCTGTAACAATTTTGAGCAAATTTCTCAAGGGCCACGGTTGATTTTTCTGTGAAGATGATGTCATTGAATATCTCGCCAGCTATGATCCATGCAGGACGCAAAGTTCTTTGTTTGTCAGACGAATCATTGGGTCTAAACTACAGACCATTATGGCTATTAGCAGGGCTATATTTTGGCCTTTCTAAATATTATTTTGGCCTTTATTCAGATTACAGTCGCTCACTGTCATTTTTTTCCCTAAACGAAATAATCTCCAAAATATATATATATATATATAGCCTTCACGCTGTTGATGTCTATTTCAGCACCGTTTCACGCTGCTCTGAGACAAGCATGGAAAATAAAAATATTCAATTATAATCCATGATATTCTTAAAACCGCTAGCGGAACACCCACAACATACCTCTGAAAAGGCAGCGCGCGAAATTCAAAAATATATTTTTAGAAATATTTAACTTTCACACATTAACAAGTCCAATACAGCAAATGAAAGATAAACATCATGTTTATCTACCCATGGTGTCCGATTTCAAAAATGATTTACAGTGAAAGCACAACATATGATTATGTTAGGTCAGAGCCAAGTCACAAACACACACAGCCATTTTTTCAGCCAACAATAGGAGTTAGAAAAAGCAGAAATATAGTTAAAATGAATCACTAACCTTCGATTATCTTCATCAGATGACAGTCATAGGACATCATGTTATACATGTATTGTGTGTTTTGTTCGATAATGTGCATATATATATTAAAACAAATCTCAGTTTACATTGGCGCGTTACGTGCAGTAATGTTTTGATTCCAAAACATCCGGTGATTTTGCAGAAATACTCATAATAAACATTGATAAAAGATGCAAGTGTTATTCACAGAATTAAAGATAAACTTATCCTCTATGCAACCGCTGTGTCAGATTTTTTTTTAAACTTTACGGAAAAATAATAATCTGAGAACGGCGCTCAGAGCACAATCCAGCCAAAGAAATAGCCGCCATTTTGGCGTCAACAGAAGCTACAAAAACACTATAATTATTCACTTACCTTCGAATAACTTCATCAGAAGGCACTCCCAGGATTCCCAGTTCGACAATAAATGACTGATTTGTTCCATAAAGCCCATCATTTAGCCACTTGTTGTTAGCATGTTCAGCCCAGTAATCCATTTTCATGACGCACGAGCTATCCCTCCAGACAAAAACTCAAAAAGTTCCATTACAGGTCGTAGAAACAAGTCAAATGATGTATGCAATCCATATTTAGGATGTTTTTAACATTAATCATCAATAAGGAACAAGAGCATACTCTCTCGTGACCGCGCACAATGAGACTGAAAATTTCTGAAGACCACTCAGTAAAATAGCTCCTATGAGCCCCTCCTTTATAGTAGAATCATATAACCAAAATCTAAAGACGGTGACATCTAGTGGAAGCCCTAGGAAGTGTTTTCACATCCATAACTAAAAGGGGTATCATTTGGCACTGTTTTGAAAATCGAGTTCTCACTTCCTGTTTATATTTCTTCTCAGGTTTTTGTCTGCCATATGAGTTCTGTTTTACTTAGACATAATTCAAACAGTTTTAGAAACTTCAGCGTGTTTTCTATACAATAGTAATAATAATATGCATGTATTACCTTCTGGGACAGAGTAGGTGGAAATTCCGTTTGGGCACGCAATTTGTCCAAAGTGAAAATGCTGCCCCCCTGTCCCGAACAGGTTATTAAGATATAAGTGTTGACTGAATATAAGCAAGTGATGTCTGCTAAATAATCAAGTTAGGTTTCGCCATAAATAAATCATTCTAAATAACAAACTGGCTTTATTTACAAAGTAGTGAGAATGTCTCACCCCATGTTCAAGAATTGCCTTTTTCTCGCTCACTCCTGGTTAAATGAAAACAAAATCTCCCAAATATCATTACTTTTTAAACAAATTGATTATTATTKATTTAGAATTATATTAAAGCCCCTTAGATATTCTCACAGATCCTAAGGGATTTTTATATAATAGTAAATTAAAAAGTAGGATTCTAAATACAGTGGGGCATTTTCCGTTAGTATCTGAGAATATCTAATGGAAAATGCCCCTTAGATATTAATTTAGAATCCTCCAATCCTCTAAATGTAATTATTGGCAGAGTCACTTCATTGAAAAAATATTTGTAGACGTACTGTAGGCCTACCATAGGTGAAATGAGTCTCACTAGTGTTGAGTAATGTGTTGGTCTTTATTTATTTAAAAAGCATATTGACGTTAGAGGCAATAGGATTTAAAGCAGTAAGATTTTTGAAGCAAWAAGATTTCAGTATCGTTTCGCGCTGCTCTGAGACAAGCATGTGGACTAGTCTTGATAAATCAATGAGATTTTTATTTTCACTGAATCTCCGTTTGGGTATTAGTTAGACTAGAATTAGAAAATGATGATGTAGAAATGTTATGCTCTTAGTGTAACCTTTTATTTAACTAGGCAAGCCAGGTTAAGAACAAATTCTTATTAGGGGATTCTTTAGCTAAATGGCCCAGTACTGTACTGCTCGTTGTACAGCGCCATATTTTCCGTTCCATCCTAACGGAAACCCAGATAGTTTTTAGTTTTTCTTGGAATAGAAACACCATAATATTAATCAAATGAATTAAGCAAGTACCATTCAAAAGTTTGGAAACACCTACCCATTCCAGGATTTTWCTTTTTACTATTTTCTACATTGTAGAATAATAGTGAAGACATCACAACTATGAAATAACACATATGGAGTCAGTTAAGAACAAATTCTTATTAACAAGGATAGCCTACTTCTTCCTCCCCGTCGGGAAATTGAACCCCTGTCTCCCGCGTGCCCGCATTCTCTAGTACAGACATGGCCTGCTCTCCCTTATGTAAGGAATTAGGCACTTTCCCATGTTTACTACAGTATGTATTGTAGGATATGTTTACTTGTCAGACTGCACAGTAGCATAATAAACAGATGCAGATGGCTTATCTTAAATGCTTTATTATCCAAATGTAAAAGCATATTCTGTACATTACTGTATTTCTTCATCCGTGTCTTTATGCTTTCGTTAATAAAATAATGATAAAAATACTCTTTCAAAWTGCAGATATTGATTTAGTTATGGAACCATAACGAATTACTATGGGAATGAATACCACTGATTTACAGAAATATTGGAATAAAGTTGTCTAATGAAGGCAAACAATTTAGAATCCTCCAATCCTCTTATGCTGTAGCCTACTCCTGACCGTCCTGTAGTACAGCGCCATATTTTCCATTCCATCCTAATGGAAACCCAYAGGGTTTCGTTTTTCTCAGAATAGAAACACCATAATATTAATCAAATGTATTAATCAATCCCATGTACTATGTTATTACAAAAGGTTTTAAATTCTCTCGTAATGCCAATATGGGAGACTATCAAATGCTTCTCAAAGATGCCCTCTGGTGGTCAAACTAGCACTAACGTGCATTAATGTAAAAAATGGCTGACAATTAATTAGCGTGCCATAGAATGCTACAACAGCCCGCAAGTATGATGCAACTTTTAAAGGAGGAACCACTGTACTCTGCCCTCTCCTACATGTTCTCTCTTCATGTACTGTGACAGAACAGATAAAGGGCTGTACCTTCAATGGTGGTAGTTTGAAAAGGGGGAACATATGCAGTTGAATTACCTGGCTACAGCAACATCAAGACACCACAAAGCAGCTAGTGTGTTCCTGCTCGCAGTCACCCAACCTCTTACACACACACACACACACACACACACACACACACACACAGACACAGACTTCCGTCTCTATTAAGCCTAACTTTTCCATGAAAGAACACCTCTGTATGTACACACACACTACCCCAGCCTATTTCCTGCTGTTTCCATCTGCATGTCTGATGAGCCAACACCGCTGCCCTGCTGTGCTCTCTGATTCCACAAAGACTGACTTTCTCCCTACACTGACTTAAAGTAACACATCAGCTGTTTTGATATCTCAATGAGATGAACACAGGGTGCTTTGGAACCACTGTTATTTTGTGGCACACAAAACCGAAATCTCACAGAAAGTGAAGCATATACATATCGATCTCCATTTGCTCGATACTCTCCCATACTACTACCATAGTACTAAAATCTGCCTGTAAAAAAACATGCACCTGCACAGACACATGCTATGCTGTTCAATAGTAGGGCTGTGCCGGCAGATGCTCTTGTGTAGCGCCTATATGTGTGTGTGTGGCCGGTGCTGTGACCTGTTTGTGCTCATCTCTGTTCTGTAGGCTACTTGCCACTCTCTACTGACTAAAGCCACAGTTAAAGACAGAAAGGAAAACAAAAAAGCAGTAAGTTCAGAGAACTTTTTCCTCAGCCACTTTATTTTCAAAAGCAAAAATAAGTTTTTGTTGCATTTTTAAAAATGTGATTTATTTTTGYTTTGATTTAGTGCTTAATTTGTTCATCTTGAAACGGTTTTCACATTCAAGTCTGTGTTCAGCCTTCTCTTAAAATCCTTGTACTAATACAGGTGCCAACTTAGTTGCTTCCATTTTCTATTAACCATGCCAAGAAACCAGTGCATTCCGTTACAGCAGGGGTGTCAAACTTTATCCATGGAGGGCCTAGTGTCTGCGGCTTTTAGTTTTTTCCTTTCAATTAGGACCTAGACAACAAGGTGAGGGGAGTTCTTTACTAATCAGTTTTTTAATGGTCGATCAAATACAAGGGAGGAGCATAAACCCGCAGACATTCGGCCCTCGGTGGATGAGTTTGACGCCAGCATTCTCTTTTCTTTCTCCCCTTTTCTTGATTTCTTTTTCTTTCCTTTCTCTTTCTTTCATCAATGTAGTGCAAAAAAATGAAAAACAAGTTTAAACATTACGAGCTATAGCTACTTAAAAAAAATATATATATATATTTGTGTGTAAATATATATATAAATATATATTTACCCTGTTTTATCCCCAATTTCGTGGTATTGGTAGTTAGTCTTGTCTCATCGCTGAAACTCCCGTACGAACTCAGGAGAGGCGAAGGTCTAGAGCCGTGCGTCCTCCGAAACCCAACCAAGCCGCACTGRTTCTTGACACAATACCCGCTTAACCCGGAAGCCAGCCACACCAATGTGTCGGAGGAAACACTGTATAACTGGTTACCGCGTCAGCYTGCATGCGCCCTGCCCGCCATAGCGTGATGGGACAAGGATATCACCTCCCCTACCACGGGCGATGCTGGGCCAATTGTGCGCCGCCCCATGGATCTCCCGGTCGGCTGTAACATAGCCTGGACTCGAACCAGGATCTCTAGTGGCACAGCTAGCACTGCGATGCAGTGCCTTAGACTACTGCGCCACTCGGGAGGCACTATTTGGAGTTAAATACTTTTTGATTAGGGTCGCAGCACATCTGCAAGCACAGCACCAAAGGCTGGACAAATATTTTTTATCTCTTTTATTTTAAAGTGTTAAAATGCTGTGTACAGCATCCTATGTATATAAGTTGTCAATAGGCCTAAGTTCCCAAATTTAAGAGGATTCCCGTGGTATTTGCAGAAATCCATTCAGGTGTATTTTGTGGCTTTTGGCGAATGCGCGCTAATGATCCAAAGTCGCGCTGTTGCTACTGTCTGTAAACGCAGTCCAGTTCAAAGTTAATGATTGCAGGCCTATGTGGCAAATGGCTTATTTGCACATAAGGCTACTGTAGCTCTGATTTGGTTATGGCGCACTGATCTGCCTAGACGCCGGTCCTGGACAAGACAGATATATATTTGGTTTTATTTACTGCAGTGTCTATTAATTGATCAAAGGCATGGCCGCTTTCCCGCTCTATATTGTTATAGAATTTTCCCAAACGCCTTACTATACGCCTTTCCTTAACATTCGATGAATTTATGAAACCATGAAAATTACCATATCTAAGTGCTCCTGGGTGTGTAAATGAACAGATACAGTGGAGCAAAAAAGTATTTAGTCAGCCACCAATTGTGCAAGTTCTCCCACTTAAAAAGATGAGGCCTGTAATTTTCATCATAGGTACACTTCAACTATGACAGACAAAATGAGAAGAAAAAAATCCAGAAAATCACATTGTAGGATTTTTTATGAATTTATTTGCAAATTATGGTGGAAAATAAGTATTTGGTCAATAACAAAAGTTTATCTCAATACTTTGTTTGGCGAATGGACAGAGGTCAACGTTTTCTGTAAGTCTTCACAAGGTTTTTACACACTGTTGCTGGTATTTTGGCCATTCCTCCATGCAGATCTCCTCTAGAGCAGTGATGTTTGGGGCTGTTGCTGGCAACACGGACTTTCAACTCCCTCCAAAGATTTTCTATGGGGTTGAGATCTGGAGACTGGCTAGGCACTCCAGGACTTGAAATGCTTCTTACGAAGCCACTCCTTCGTTGCCGGGCGGGTGTGTTTGGGATCATTGTCATGCTGAAAGACCCAGCACGTTTCATCTTCAATGCCTCTGATGGAGAGGAGGTTTTCACTCAAAATTCACGATACATGGCCCATTCATTCTGTCCTTTACACGGTCAGTCGTCTGGCCCTTTGCAGAAAACAGCCCCAAAGCATGATGTTTCCACCCCATCTTCACAGTAGGTAATGGTGTTCTTTGGATGCAACTCAGCATTCTTTGTCCTCCAAACGCGATTGAGTTTTTTACCAAAAAGTTTATTTTGGTTTCATCTGACCATATGACATTCTCTCAATCTTCTTCTGGATCCACCCAAATGCTCTCTAGAAACTTCAGACGGGCTGGACATGTACGGCTTAAGCAGGGGACACGTCTGGCACTGCAGGATTTGAGTCCCTGGCGGCGTATGTGTGTTACTGATGGTAGGCTTTGTTACTTGGTCCGCAGCTCTCTGCAGGTCATTCACTAGGTCCCCGTGTGGTTCTGGGATTTTTGCTCCCGTTCTTGTGACATTTTGACCGCACAGGGTGAGATCTTGCGTGGAGCCCGAGATCGAGGGAGATTATCAGTGGTTCTTGTATGTCTTCCATTTCCTATAATTGCTCCAGTTGATTTCTTCAAACCAAGCTGCTACCTATTGCAGATTCAGTCTCCCAGCCTGGTCCAGGTCTACAATTTTGTTTCTGGTGTCCTTTGACGCTCTTTGGGTCTTGGCATAGTGGAATTTGGAGTGTGACTGTTTGAGGTTGTGGACAGGTGTCTTTTATACTGATAACAAGTTAAACAGGTGCCATTATACAGGTAACGAGTGGAGGACAGAGGAGCCTCTTAAAGAAGAAGTTACAGGTCTGTGAGAGCCCGAATCTTGCTTGTTTGTAGGTGACCAAATACTTATTTTCCACCATAATTTGCAAATAAATTCAGAAAATGTGATTTTCTGGGYAAAAAAATCTCATTTTGTCTGTCATAGTTGAAGTGGCTGACTAAATACTTTTTTGCCCCACTGTATGAGTAAGATTTGATGTTGCTAAAACACTGTCAGTTCCACTAAAAGCAAGCTCTTGTCCTCTGCMGCTGGCATTTAGTTTGTTTTTCAAAGGCTTAATTTTCCTCTAAGCTTTAATTAAAATGTTCTTGTCATAGTTACGGAAGTCCAGAGAGGAGGATGTGAATAAAAATAATAATTCCCTTGTTATGTCGAGATCACAACTTATCAATCTCATGATCACTACAAAAGTTGTTGTAACCTCTTTTCTTAGGTTACAGCCTTACACACAATAACCCATAATGACAAAGCAAAAACAGGTTTCTCGAAATTTTTGCATATGTTTATTACGGAAATATCACATATACTTAAGTATTTAGACCCTTTACTCAGTACTTTGTWGTAGCACCTTTGGCAGCGATTACAGTCTTGGGTATGAGGCTACAGGCTTGGCACACCTGTATTTGTGGAGTTTCTCCCATTCTTCTCTGCAGATCCTCTCAAGCTCTGTCAGGTTGGATGGGCAGTGTTGCTGCACAGCTGTTTTAAGGTCTCTCTAGAGATGTTTGATTTGGTTGGGCCACTCAAGGACATTCAGAGACTTGTATTGAAGCCACTCCTTCGTTGTCTTGGCTGTGTGCTTAGGATCATTATCCTGTTGGAAGGTGAACCTTCACCCCAGTCTGAGGTCCTGAGCACTCAGGAGCAGGTTTTCATCAAGGAGCTCTCTGTACTTTGCGCCGTTCATCTTTCCCTCGATCCTGACTAGTCTCCCAGTCCCTGCCGCTGAAAAACATCCCCACAGCATAATGCTGCCACCACCATGCTTCACCGTAGGGATGGTGCCAGGTTTCCTCCAGATGTGAGACTTGGCATTCAGGCCAAATAGGTCAATCATGGTTTCATCAGACCAGAGAATCTTGTTTCTCATGGTCTGAGAGTCCTTTAGGTGCCTTTTGGCAAATTCCAAGCTGCTGTCATGTGCCTTTTACAGAGGAGTGGCTTCCGTCTGGACACTCTAACATGAAGGCCTGAATGGTGGAGTGCTGCAGAGATGGTTGTCCTTCTGGAAGGTTCTCCCATCTCCACAGAGGAACTCTAGAGCTCTGTCAGAGTGATCATCAGGTTCTTGATCACCTCCCTGACCATGGCACTTTTCCCCCAATTGCTCAGTTTGGCCGGGCGGCCAGCTCTAGGAAGAGTCTTGGTGGTTCCAAACTTCTTCCATTTAAGAATAATGGAGACCACTGTGTTCTTGGGGACCTTCAATGCAGCAGAAATGTTTTTGTACCCTTCCCCAGATCTGTGCCTCGACACAATCCTGTCTCAGAGCTCTACGGACAATTCCTTCGACCTCATTGCCTGGTTTTTGCTCTGACATGTACTGTCAACTGTGGGACCTTATCTAGACAGGTGTGTGCCTTTCCAAATCATGTCCAATGAATTGAATTTACCACAGGTGGACTCCAATCAAGTTGTAGAAACATCTCAAGGATGAATAATGGAAACAGGATGCACCTGACTCAATTTCGAGTCTCYTAGCAAAGGGTCTGAATACTTATGTAAATAATACATTTTTTATATTTGCTTTGTGATTCAGGGGGATTGTGTGTAAATTGAGGAACATTTGTAATTTAATCCATTTTAGAATAAGGCTGTAACAAAATTTGGAAAAATTCAAGGGGTCTGAATACTTTCCGAATGCACTGTGTCTTCTCTGGACCTCCGTACTTGGCTCTCTCCATAAACCTCTGTCTCCCTCCCTCTTTCTTGCACTTTTACTCTAACTCTTTATTTCTCTCGCTCGCTTTTTTCTTTATCTCTCGTTCTGTGGCTGGCTTTGAGAAGGGTGGTGTGAGATCTTCTCAGTCATGTCGTAGAAGCATCTAACTTTTCTTATTTTGTCTTCTCCCCACTCTGTTCCCACCCCTCCTGCTCTCCTCCCTCCCCATTGTTCTCCATCGCCCTCCTCTTCTTCTAGGTGGTGAGCCAGCGTTTCCCCCAGGACAGTATAGGGGCGGTGGGCAGTGCCATGTTCCTGCGCTTCATCAACCCTGCCATTGTGTCACCCTACGAGACAGGCATCCTGGATGAGAAGCCCCCACCCAGGATAGAGAGAGGACTGAAGCTCATGTCCAAGGTATGGGTTGGGAGCTTCCATCTTACTAAAATAAGCACCTCGTGAAAACGACAGTAGGGGCTTTGACCCGAAAGAGTTTGATAAAGTAATTGTAAAAAATACATTTTATTTATGACCTTTTATTTGAGTTAAGTTGCGCTCTGTTTTGTGTTTTTGTCTCTGTCGTCAGATCCTCCAGAGCATTGCCAACCATGTGTTGTTTACCAAAGAGGAGCACATGAGGCCTTTTAACGACTTTGTGAAAAGCAACTTTGATGCAGCCAGGCGGTAAGCTAGGTTGAAGATGACAAAGGTTAAGACAAAGGGATACAAATTACAACTCTTTGCAACAATGGGACCAGCTATGCTAGTTTGCATCGGTGCTGGTCCCAGATTTGTGACGACATCTTAACCTGTATATTTTCCGACATAGACGGTAAGTCAGAAGAATTTTAAAACCAGCAAAGCTTTTGACAAAAAAGCCCCACTTTGAAAGCGGATAATAGCACACACTGCTCTCTCATTATTTAGAAAAGCAGGAACTGATCCGAGTCCCGACTTTGTTATGAAGCTGAGAATTACATACCTCGACTCGTTTTCTAAAATGTTAAATATTTTTGTAATAGATTTCCAGTTCTGTAGTTGACCATTCGCTGTGTGATCCATCTGTATTGTCCTGTAGGTTCTTCTTGGACATAGCATCTGACTCTCCTCCAAGTGACTCAGTCAACCACAGCCTGTCCTTCATCAGTGATGGCAACGTTCTGGCCCTCCACAGGCTGCTGTGGAACAACCAGGAGAGGATTGGACAGTACCTCTCTAGCAACAGGTCAGTAACACGATGAGTCACCAGTCATCATGTTATTATGTGCACTACCAGTATAGCCCTCTTTGTCTMACAGTGGTCTCGCTCTCCCCTCTTTCCATTCCATAGGGACCACAAGGCAGTGGGCAGGCGGCCATTTGACAAGATGGCCACCCTCCTGGCCTATCTGGGGCCACCCGAGCACAAACCTGTGGCCGACACACACTGGTCCAGCCTCAACCTCACCAGCTCCAAGTTTGAAGAGTTTATGACCAGGTAACTGTTCTCCTACTGTAGAGTTAGTGTGTAAAATGTTCTAAGACACTCAGGATGCTAGCAGTTAGTGAGTGTAGTTGATTCAGAAGCATTCTATTGTCCGTTTGTCCCTGATTTCTAGGCACCAGGTCCATGAGAAAGATGAGTTCAAAGCCCTGAAGACCCTCAACGTCTTCTACCAGGCTGGAACCTCCAAGAATGGCAACCCACTCTTCTACTACATTGCTCGCAGGTAAGACCTAGCCAAGGAGTGTATGTTGGCGTCTACATATATTATTGTTATTATAAACCAGCTTGATAAACAAACTTTATCAACACAATGTCAGGAAAGCATCCTTTTGAAGATGATACTCATCTAGATTGGGCCATCCGTTGGTAGGGAGAGGGATTGTGTCCTAAATTTTTAGCACTGCTGACGGCCAAGCTGTAAGGGAGAAGATGGGTTCATGGCGAGGACCCAGGAAGGCCCATTCACTCATTACAGCAGGCTTTGTGGGGCTACATATCATAGCCTCTTAGTTCCAACTCAGCTGAAGAGGAGGGATACCCTATGCCTCCTCCCCAGGCTGCTGCCCACTGTTCTGGGGGAGTCAGGATGTCTGGTGAACCAGATTTAGAGCTACCCTATACCTCTGTCTTTGTGTGTGGGGGGAATTCTGCACCTTACAATAGTGGAAAGAGGGTCACTTTCTGACCAAATGGTCAATGATGTGTGAGGATTTCAATGCCTAGAGGAGAATAGTTTCATTTCGTTATAACTTTCAGTTATTTTTAGGAGCTTATAAAGAGCCAAGGTGTTTGTGTGCATGCATGTTAGGGTCTTAAAAGTACTTCTAGATAACCCCCCAAACCAAGCTGATGCCAAGGTGTAAAGATTAGGTATCTCACATCATACACTGACTCATCCAAACCACACGTACAGTAAATGCATTCTAAATGTTCCGTTTCTGTGTTTATATCATAGAAAGCATAAAACGCAGCAGCGTTTGTCAACAGAACACACAAGCAGTATAGACTACATGGAGTAGAGCATTCATGTTTCCACGCTGATAGTATTATTAGTCATGTATGTTTATACATTTGCCTAGATATTATTTGTATGTGCGTTTGAAAGATATAGTCATACAGCACAACTACACTCTGGAGATGGTGGACACATTTTTGGAAGATGAGAGAGAATACACAATTATATTTTTAAAAATTAGGCAGTAACAATCGAACGTTGTTCTTTAAAATTAAAACAAAAACAAAACTCCCTTTAACATTCTGGGTCAAATGTACGTAGGGTTAGACCTCTCCAAAATCCATCAAGACTTGGCTCTAGTTTCTTTAGGAGGCTTTGAAGGCAGTCACCGTGACTAAAAGGTTCAAGGCGACAGCAGAACACACAATCTGTGTGTGGAGACCGTGGCCTCTGCTCCGCGTGCTTCCTGTGTTGGGCTTCTTGGTGGCAGAGTGCGGACGCCCCGTTGTGCTTGTGCGTGTGGAGAGGCCATGCGAGCGGGTGGAGGTGAACACGAACAGTGTCTGATCCCCCGAGCCGTTGGCCACCCCCCTGTCTCCATGCATCCCAGGCTCCAATAACGCAGACTTAGCCAGGTACCCAGAAGTGGCGACTGCAGCCCTAGCTGGTGGGAGGCCTCCACGGCCCAGCTCTCTGGCATCAGCCCCCAGCGGAGGCTCTGTGTAGGATGCAAAGTGCCACTCCCCTCCTGGAGTTGCCACATGGGCTTGCCCACAGGTTGGCCTAGTGTAGCAGGGGCAGCCCAACACGGCAGCGCGGGTATGTTCGGCCCAGAGCAAGAGCCTTGTGATGTTCTCCTCCTCCTCACAAGCCCAAGGGTTATCCCCAAGCYTCAACAACTCGAGCCCCTCCAACCGGTCAAACACCCCCTCCGGCACCCAGGAGAAGCGATTAGCGTGCAGGTAGAACCTCTTCAGCCTGGGCAGCCGGTCCAACGACCCCAGGAGGATCTGAACCAGGTAGTTGTGGGACAAATCCACCATCTCCAGATTATGAGGCATGTTGGTGGGCACGGTCCAGAACCGGTTGTGACTCAGGTTGAGGGCGTGTAGGCTGGGCAGGGTGTTGTTGATGAAGACCACCCTCTCCAACTCGTTGGCTGACAGGTCCAGGACCCGCAGGTTCCAGTGGTAGGCCGTGTCGTTCTTGTCCAGGGCTCGGAGCTGGTTGCCGGCAGCCCGGATGTCCCACAGGGCCCTGGGCAGGCCGGAGGGGAAGCGATCAAGGAGATTATAGGACAGGTCCAGGGTACGCAGGTGGGCATAGTGGCTGAGCTGGCCCTCCAGACCACGAAGGCTGTCGGGAGAGAGGGGGAGAAGTCAATGTTAGATTCACAACTATTTGACACAACAGGGGGGATAAATAAAAGATGCCTGTGGAATTGTTAGTTTAAATCAAACCACATACTGACCAAACATGAATTGCGAGAGTTTCTTCAACTGAATATGCAAGAAAGACTGAGTGTAATTATTAGGATCCCCTCCCTGCTGATTCTGTCTGGCTATTAGTCATGTTGCTGCTCAATATCAGAACCCAGACGTTTAGAGGTAGGATCCAACCTGATGAGAAGGAAGATGATAAAGATAAGGAAGAAGTTGTTTTCCTACCTGTTTTGTGAGAGGTTGAGGAAGCGAATGTTGTGCTGCAGGCCTGGGGGCAGCTGTGAGAGGTGCCGTGAGGAGCAGTCCACCACACGGTGGCCCCGGCTGCAGGAGCACACGGCAGGGCAGATGGACAGGACCAGCCCGCCCAGCATCCCCGACAGGAGCAGCAGGAGGAGGCAGGCTAGCGGGGTGCGGTAGAGCATGATGAAGGCTCTGAGAGAGGGAGAGACACAGTGAGAAGAGACACTGGACTGTACCCAAGGACATAGATCTGCAACACTTCTTTGCTCCCACGATTTATAAAGACTCACAAATGGAAGGGCACAGTTTTGATCCTGTATGCTGCCCTACCAAGCAAAAAGGCAGTAACTGCTCATAGTGTGGAACTGAGAAAAATGGCTTTTATTTACCTTGGTTTCACAGAAACTTTATGCATTTACTGCTAACATGACCCCCATTTTCTTCAAAACACAATACAATAGAGGCAGGATACTTGTCCACATGATTAAGCATGTATTTAATGTAGGAAAAATTATGAACTGATTTTCGACCAAATTAGCAATTACTTCCTTTTTGCTTGGTAGGGCAGTATGGATCTTTGTCAAAACCATCACTCATTCACACACATCTGCAGAATAATAATACTAACAGTTAAATTAGCTACCGACATCATTAGCATTTAAATATTGATTAGCAATAGCTCACTTAAATCCAATCCTTGCTAGCTTTTCCAAGCTGAAATTACCAGGAGCTTGAAGGGATATATCGGGATTTTGCCGTTGAGGCCCTTTATCTACTTCCCTAGAGTCTAGGGCTTACCCCATTTAGTCGATTGTATGGTCGATAGGCTGTTGGTCGACCAAGGTTTTTTTTTTTAGTCGAGCAGTGGCAAATATATTTTAAATTATGGCACACATATAAAGAAATTTAAAAAATGAATGCACACGAGACAACTGTCTGATTCACGCCTGTCTCAGTGGACCAATCCATTGCTGAGGACATGGGGATGGCACACCAGTATCACCAATAGTACATTTACCATTCATTTTGAATCTACAATGTTTGTTGGATACAATCATTTCTGTTAATGCATTCAATATATTACTATTACAGTCTTACCGTTGTCATTGTAGGAGTGAACATGTTGTTTGCAGAGCGCACAGCCTAGGCCACAAGTTTGTTTATTTCATTTACAAGTTGTCAATTTATTCATTGTCTTTTGTTTGGAGTGCTCCTGTCAATGTTGAGTAAGGACATGSATAGAAGTATGCCTAGGCTACCTGGCCTGCACGCAAATGTAGGTTAAGTGTGCCTGTTTTGGGGATCTGGTACTATTTCTGATTGTCTTAACTCACCATCACTATGTAGCTTCTCAAAGTCATTTTTTCTTTGTCTCAAACAGCAAGTAAACAAAGTCTGTTTTTACATCCATTGAGAATGACAATAGTTCCTCAATGTAGCCTATTTAAAAAATATTTCCATCTCTCTCTCTTTCTATAACCACTCGCGTGAAAGGGGAAAGAAATGTCATGCTTTATCCCGTGGAAATGTCATAAAATAGGCATACCTGATTGCTTCTTATCCGTTGCACAAATACAACAGGCTATTAATAGTTGATACAATGTTTCAAGTTCCTTGCAAACAGGCCATGCATAGCCAATGTGATTTATAGGATATTTATTCTTATCAGGATATTTTCTACCTGCAGGCTTCAATGTGATGTCTCTATGTAGGTTATTRTTACATATTGGCAATGGCAATAGAAGTTACTTTTAGATTTGTATCATTTTCATTTAGATGGTATTTTGATTAACCACATGAAATTCATTTTGAGATGAAGACTATTATAAATGAAATTAAACTGTTCCATGAAAATGTACATATGAAAACTGGCACGCAGATCAGTAGAAATGGTAAGGTAACTTAGCACTTCAAATGGAAAAGGTTGCCGACCGCTGGTGTAGCCTGGCAACTGATGGAGCATAACCCCAGAATCTGCTAAGGCCAGCAGCAGTGGGAGGAGGGTCGGGAGCAGGTTTTTGTTGTCCGGTTAGGCTCTATTGATCTCTGGCTCCCTCTTGTAATTTGTGTCTTAATTTTAAATCGCAGTGCTGAAAGCATCAGACAAGCTCAGTAGCCTACATATAGTTGATTTTATTCAAACATAGCGTGTGTCTATATACGGAAAAATACACCTTTTAAAATTACATCCAATCGATTGGTCTAAAGAACAGACGACTCTGTCGACCAAGATTWTTTTTTTTGTRGGTTACAGCCCTACTAAAGTCAAATGAACTAGTGGATAACATTTTTATGTCTCTGTGTCCAGTATGAAGGAAGTTAGAGTTAGTTTCGAGAGCCAATGCTGTCTAGCAATAGTGGAGTTTTAGCTACAGTATCACCCTTATTCATAACCTGCCTAGTTTCCCCCCAGTGGAATCTCTGTAGAATTGATTTAAGACCTTGTCTGGAGCTGCTGCTGTTTTGAGATAGGCTTTGATGCATAGCAACAGCCTCCCAGATGGGAGAGAGGCAGTATTAAACACCTGGACACAGTAGTAAAACACTCCACACTGGTTCTGCTGCCCACAGAACAATCTGTCAGAACAGGTGCCAATCCAGCCTGTTAGAAAGTCATGACTGGGAACCAGCTGGGTGGATTGGACCTTACTTAAACCAGAGCCCTTTCCCTTCCCATACCCCTCTCCTCCCTATAGTTCCCATTCACATCATTAACACCCCTCTGACATTTATAACAGTATATCATTGTAACGCCAGGCTATATGCTAACTGTCCTCGTTGAGGGTCAGACTGATAGATCTAATAGCTTTGATGCAGTTTACAAGGGCCCCAGTCAGTCTGTGTGCCGGTAAGCTTGAAGCCTTGCCAGCGGGTAGGAGCTCGGAAATACTGCAGTAAGAGCCGGCTGAATTCATTTAGGGCGGCACACACACACACACTCTTGATCCCATACGCGCACACACACGCACACAAACAGTTGTGTTGTGTCCTGTCATCTCTGCACCCTGTCTGGCACAAATTACTGGTTATCTGGGGACTATGTGTGTGTGTGTTAAGAAGAGCTTGCCAAACACATGAGTGTCGCAGGTTAATAGCATTACATAGTAAGCTGAGCTCTCTCTAGAAACTTCTTCAGGTCATGGCATACTGCAAGTTAGTCTGAGGTTGCATTTAACCTGTATAACAATAGTTGCAATAGTAACATACCAAATATCAAATACATTTGAAATTACATCAGAATTACAGAAATATGTTGCTCTGACTCATAGAAATGTTGCCCCAAAAATATATTTTAGAATATTGGAGGCTGTGTGTACATCTTCTGTGTGTCCATTAATTGTGTTAAATTGTGTAACACAATTGTATCAATCGATGTATAAGTGCTTTCAAAACAACATCAATTCATTTCTTCTATGGAGCCGATTGGCATTTGCTCCATAAATAAGCTGCAATATTTAATGGAGATTATAGCGCCATTTGAGAGAGAGAAGCATATAGTAGGTCTCTAATGAGAAGCAGTAGACTGACATCGACAAATCACCCTGCTGCAGTCCACTGAGCTAATGTGGTACAGAATCAAATACATCACTGCTCTGTGAAGCACTGTGTGTGTCCTGTCATGTGCGCATGTCTTAGCATGTACACCCGTCTCTCCTAACGTTTTTCTCTCCATGCCATTAGTCACTCACCTTATCCTCTCCATTGCTTCAGTCCGTCATCTCGCTCTTTTCTTCCTCCTTCCCTTGGCCAGCCCTCTCACTCGCTACCCCCTGTTTTTTTCTGAGCAGCGGAGTGGAGAGAGAGTGATTGTCAAGTCAAATCTGGGGGGTGTTAGTCGTCAATATTATTGCGTTCTTTCTATTTCTACTCGCTCAGTTTTTGCGCTGGCTCTCTTTTGGGGTCTTTTTCAATTTCTTTCAATATCTTCCTCACTTGCACACTTGCTTTCTATTTTCTCCCTTGCTTTTCTTCCTTCTCTGGTGAAGGTGGACCTCTCTTCCCTCTATCTCCCCCCTCTCACACTCTCTCTCTCTCTCTCTCTCTCTCTCTAGTGCTGTGTTGGCACTGGCCAGTGGTGGGCAGGCTCTCTCGTTCTGTCTCAATACCCTCTTCTTGGTTATGGCGGCATCCTGGCATGCCAGAGCAGGGTGCCCTCGATAGCGCCAGTCGGTCTCCACCTCTCCTCTGCAGGCTCTTGATGCAGCACTGTGCTCAAGGAAAGAGCAGTATGAAAGGGAGAGAGAGGAGGAGGAGCAAGTGAGGGAGGGGGAGAGGAATGGAGGATTGCAGCACAGTGCCGGCCCTCMSMGCMGSMGYMGYGGYGGGGGGGGGGGGGGGGCTGTGGTGACTTCTCCTCTCACTTTTTCATACACAAACAGTGCATTTGGAAAGTATTCAGACCCCTTTTACCACATTTTGTTACATTACAGCCTTATTCTAAAATGGATTGAATTCCCCCACCCAATCAATCTACATACAATACCCCATAATGACAAAGAAAAATCTGGTTTTTAGAAATGTTTGCAAATGTAAAATATCACGCTTACATAAGTATTCAGACCTTTTACTCAGTACTTTGTTGAAGCACCTTTAGCAGAAATTACAGCCTCGTCTTCTTGGGTATGACGCTACAAGCTTGGCACACCTGTATTTGGGGAGTTTCTCCCATTCTTCTCTGTAGATCCTTTCAAGCTCTGTCAGGTTGGATAGGGAGTGTCGCTGCACAGCTATTTTCATGTCTCTCCAGAGACTCTTCGATCGGGTTCAAGTCCGGGCTCTGGCTGGGCCACTCAAGGACATTCCCGACTTGTCCCGAAGCCACTCTTGCATTGTCTTGGCTGTGTGCTTAGGGTCGTTGTCCTATTTTAGAATAAGGCTGTAACTTAACTGTGGAAAAAGTGAAAGGGGCCGAATGCTTTCCGAATGCCCTGTATCTAACATCACATCTGGCACCTGCAACGAATGGCTGCCTCCACCGCCCTCAGCAGCGAATTAGCACTGTTTTTGAATTAAGGGTACAGTTTTTGTCCCACCATCCTCCTGGTCTTCCTCCATTTCGGGTGCCTGCAGGAAGCACCCTGGCAAGTCTGCAAGCTTGTTTTTGCGAATCTGCTGAGCCATGAATAGGTGTTCTGTGACTAGTGTCTCTGTTTTACAGCCAATGTTGCTGCAGCGATATGAATAAAATCCTACTTTTTAGTGGGTGTGTGTGCTGTGATTTGATTACTTAATTTTGAGTGGGGTGATTTGGGGGTGCCACTGGAGATTTAGATTCTAATTATGTTTTTAAATCAGCACTTCATGAAGTCCCTTCTGTGCCCACATGCCTATACCCGGTTTGGTTCTGGAGGACCTCTGTCTYTCTGTCTGTGTCTGTCTGTCTGTCTGTCTCTGAAAGGAGTCATTCTTTAATAGTTTGGCAGATTGTGTCTAGCCAATGAAACAGTCCTCTGTAGTAGGTTTGGGGCTTCTCTCGTGGAAATACACACACTAAGCATAACATCATGCTTATTGTTCTAGGCATTCCGTACTTAGCACCACAGAACTGCTCTGTTCTGCAACTAGCCGTAAGCAAGCAGTGAATATTTCATTCTGCACTTCTGCCAAAGCAGGCTGCCCTGCTACTGCTGGCAATATCATTCAGCGACAAGCCAGCATGAATTGCTGGCAGCAATCACCATTCACAATTCTCCAGAAAAAATGTCAGCAAATGAAACCCAGTAAGAAATACCCTCCATAGTGCATTGCATGGTGCGAGCATGGCAACACCAGACCAATCAAAAGTGTGAAACTGCATAGCTACTCCAATCTGCTGTGTTAGTTCCGGGTGTTCAACCAATAAGCTGTGAGAGTCTGAGATATCAACTAATGTGGGCTATTCATCTCAGATCATTAGATGGGATCACTGAAAATGACTATCTGAT
This sequence comes from Salvelinus sp. IW2-2015, assembly GCF_002910315.2. Lineage (NCBI taxonomy): Eukaryota > Metazoa > Chordata > Actinopteri > Salmoniformes > Salmonidae > Salvelinus > Salvelinus sp. IW2-2015. Next base: position 23,459,153 of record NC_036841.1, read on the forward strand.
TTCTATAATTCTGTCATGTTGAAAGCTTTGTTAATAAGTTGAAGCATCAAGAGAATTGCATACACGAACCACAAGTGTTTGTACGAGGGAAAATATATTTTCACAAAAGGTTTCCCACCTTGCAACCTACTTGAGTGTGAAAACCAACGGTAGTCACAGCACATGCAATTGTTTTAGAATGATAAGGACAGAAAAGTAAGATGTATAGTCATACTAAAAGTCAAACTCTTACAATAGCTTGTCATGATAGTAGAACGAATAGACCTGTGTTGAGATGAACATGGCATGGATTCTGTTTGTTGCAAATTGAACCGACTGTGTTGAGATGAACATGGCATGGATTCTGTTTGTTGCAAATTGAACCGACTGTGTTGAGATGAACATGGCATGGATTCTGTTTGTTGCAAATTGAACCGACTGTGTTGAGATGAACATGGCATGGATTCTGTTTGTTGCAAATTGAACTGACTGTGTTGAGATGAACATGGCATGGATTCTGTTGTTGAAATTGAACTGACTGTGTTGAGATGAACATGGCATGGATTCTGTTTGTTGCAAATTGAACTGACTGTGTTGAGTTGAACATGGCATGGATTCTGTTTGTTGCAATTGAACGACTGTGTTGAGATGAACATGGCATGGATTCTTGTTTGTTGCAAATTGAACTGACTGTGTTGAGATGAACATGGCATCTGTTTGTGTTGGAGATGAAGGTTCACCCCCGACAGGACTGATATGACAGACTGAGTTGGTGGTTTGAAATCTACATCAGACCTGGAACTGCAGATGTGTAAAGAGTTAGAATGAAACAGGACTGAAAATAATCTCAAGTTTAGCTACTTCTCGTGCTGCCTCCTCTCTACTTCTCTTGTGTTTCTTTCATGTCTGCGGCAGTATCAACACAGGGAGTTCTACAATCATTTGTCAATAGAAACATTTCCCTTTTAGTACTCAGCTGGAGAATGTGTCTGGAAGAAGCTGTGAATTTGAGTAGTGGGGTGGTGGTGAGAGGGAATGGATTTATGATGGCTGTATCTTCCAGGCAACGCTCTTTATAGGGAGGGATAAAGCAGGTGCCGTGGCTGGCATCTGAGCGGCAGGGGCGGGTGGGGTGGGGGACAGTAACTTGTGTAGGCAGATGATGCTCTCTCCTCAATCACCACCCAGCAGAATGAATTATAGCCTGGCGTTAACCATTGAGCCTGTAGTCTGCCTCACTGTATGAGGCTAATGTAGTACACAATTTCACACCAGTATTTACCATAATTGGATTTATTGCATAAATACGTGATTGATGAACAACGAGTATTTAACATCTCATTTGTTGACAAGTATGGGTAGATGAGATGGGTGTGGTGGTTGCTTTCCCTCTCCCATCTTGTTTCTGTGGTTTCTCTTCAGATGAGACATTGAGGCATTTTTTGTGGGTCTGACATTTCCCTCTTTCTGTCTCTCTCTTTACTGTTAGTGTACTGCTGCACAGCTCTGAAGTACACTGGGAGCGACTGCAACACTGCAGTAAGGCACTCACTAACAGTGTTGGGCCAGCCCCACTGAGAGACTAACTCCCTGCTCACTCTTTCTCACATTCATTCTATCCCTTTCTATCTATTGTTCCTCAGTTTAATTATATAAATCACTCTTTTGTTTCATTTATTTTTTGTACTTCCTCTTTCACTGTGAATGTTTCAGCCTGGGTAGATTGTTTTCAGTGACTTGACTTATGCGCTGAGAATGTTCACTTGCCACACACACACACACACACACACACACACACACACACACACACACACACACACACACACAATTACATTACTTTAGCAGTGCATCCTTCTCTGAATAATCTCACCACTGGGTATGATGCTGATGTTTAGGCCTTTACTTCCTGTGTCTTTCTCTCCAAAAAGTACACTGGAGAAAAGCAATTATTGTAGCATGAAATAAATATCACTGCTACAGATTGGTCAGGCTGAATTAAAATGGATCTGAACAGTGTCCACATCTTGATTCAAAACATTTGGGAAAGCTTTCTGAGTGTACATTTGGTTGCCTTCATACCAAAGAAAGCTGATTATTGTGGCCAATGTCAGTTATCCTGTTAAATAGGGAGAGGGTTAGCTTGGTTTTGACAATCAAACTATGGCTATAGGCCTAGTTGAAGATCTGTTTCGTGGAATGTTTCATCAGATAGAGGTATAGATAGAGGAAGCAAAACACTGATAAGCATCAGTTTAGTTTTTTGGTTAAAGTGGTTTCCTTTGTTGGGTGGTGGGGGAGGAGAGTGGGTTTCCTGTGTTGCTATCTGTCACTGCTTGGAGATGGGTAAAGGCGAGTCCGGGGGGATGGAGAAATATGTGCTCTCTGGTGGAGGGGGGCTGGCCTGGTCTGAGGGGGGACGCAGGTGAACACCCAACAGTGGTGGAGGAACAGTTTCTGGGATATCTGGTGGCGTATGAGAGGAAGAGCGATTGGGAGCATTGTCTGGCCCCAGATCAACATCCTGCAAGGAGGCAGGAGGCTGATGGTAATGGGTGGGTGCTGTGGCAGTGGTCTCTGAAGACGTCGGTGGCGGAGGAGATGAGGAGTTGTCTGGAAGTTGTACCTCCTCAGTCTGGGTATTTTCTTTGTTCAACGCAGCAGTCCCGTTGCACGGTTTAACAATCTGAAACAGTCTCTCTTCCGAATGTACTTCCTGCCGGAATCTCACCCATCCGGAATTCCTGGTCAGTATCCTGGTTCAGAGAGAACCTCTTGGYGAGTCGCTGAGACAGGAAGCCAGAGAAGGAGATCCCATTGGAGCCCCTCAGATGGACATCACCACTATCGTCATTATCCAGTTGAGACTGGACTCCACCGTACAGAAACGGAGAGGGGCCGGCCCAGGCTGTATTCTGCAGCTGCATCCTCTGTTGTCTTTGCTTCRTCACGAAGATGACCCCAAAACCCACCAGCATCATGAACAGTGTCCCACCAATCAGTACAGCCACCGCTGTGCCATGGTTCCCCGTCTTTTTTCTCTCGTCTTGGTTTGCAGTTTTTGTCGGAGGCTTTGGTTTCTTTTTTGCCGTGGTGGTGGCATTGGCAACTTCTTTTTTAGTGGGGACCATTGGCCCGGATTGGCCCTTGCTGCTGGTAACGTCAATACTAGAAGTAACAGAGGCTTCAGTGGTGGCAAGGGTCTTGGCAGGCTGGGTCGACGTCCATGGAGTGGAGACGTGGGTTGAAGATTTGGTCATGGCTGTAGATGGAGGTAGGGTGGTGGGTGAAGTGGCAGCACTAGGCAGCTCAGATAGGCCTGTTGGACCTCTTTCAMTGGGGTGTGAAGGGGTTGATCTCCTGCTTGTGACTGGGGCCTGGGAGGGGGTGCTGGGTAGTTGAGCCTTTCCACCTGTGTTCAAAGTATATTCCGCTCTAGTCGGTGTCACTCCAAATCCAACACCAGTTGGCGTGGGTCGTTTCCTCTCTGCGGTGTCGTTGGTCTGCGACATTGGAGAATTGGACGGAGTAGGCCCCGTTTGGATCTCTGTTGGTTGATTTGGTGTCGGTGAGGTTGTTTGAGTGGACAACTCAGAAGGTCTAGGTGATGCTGTTGGACTTACTTCGTCCTTGCCGGAGGGTGTAACTTGCCTTACCAGAGGTTGATTCCACATAGTGGGCGAYGTTTCCTGGGCTCCATCTGCTGTGATCTCCACCGTAGACTTGTTTTTATATCTGGTTGTTTGGCGGTCCTGAGGTGACTGGGAGTTCCTCTTTGTGCTCATACGCAAAGGCTGCATTGAAGGCCGATCGTGGCTGAGAATGTTTCTGGTCGACACCTGGTCTGAAGTCTGTGGTTRACTCTTCACTGTGAGCTTCAACTCAACTGAAGGTGCTACGGTGCTATGTTGTCCTTCATCCGGTGCGTTGTTGAGGGGCTCTTGAGCCATTTCTAAGGGTGAAACTTTGTCTGAAGTTGCAGTAACCTCACTGCTTCTGAAGTTGGTAGAGTGGAGGTTAGGCTGAAGTGTCACTGTGCCATTCAGTCCCCGTGGCAGCATCCACAGAAAATACACAATAACAAGACGCTTTCCCTCCATTGCTGTTTCCTGTTAACGTCTGAATTCTGCTGTGTCCTGATGACTGATGGATGAAAAYAAGAAAAGCAACTGTCATTACTGTATCTATAAACGCGCTGTACCATGAGGAAACAAGCAACATTTTAGCATAAAGGGCTGAGTGGTAAAATGTGGTCGCTACTTTTGGCATTTCCTTCCTCAAATTAAAATTCAAAGTAGGCATAGAATATTTAGAGTAAATGGGGATCTACTAATACGATCAGAATGTTTAATGGGGAATCAAACTATTTTCTGGTTTCTTCCCAATTCTAAGAATGAATGGCTTATAATGTTTCAAATCAGGATGTCTTTGTCCAATCTGTATTGATTAGCTTACATTAGTGATAGTGTTTGTATAATGTGCATTTTTTTCTCCTGCTTACCATTTAAAACTCCCACATCCCACAAACAACTCTGTATTTAAAAGGCTTTTGTTCACAATTGCTTGCACATTCTCTGGCATATCACACATGTCCTCATTAGAGCCACAGATCCTGCAATAACCCATTTATATTTACATCACCCACCCTAAAGTCGGTTGTACTCACCAGAGCCTACACAGGATGTAACCCTCGAATCCTGGCCGGCCTTAACCTGCTCCAAGTTCACAAAAATCAGAAACCCTGTATGAGTTGGTGTGTCTCAGTTGGAAGAGATCCCCATAGTTTGGTGAACATGAAGCCCAGAAAGCAACTGCTGTAGAAGGCTGCGAGGCCACAGCCTGGTAGAATACAGAACCTTCTCTTGCCTCACTTGACAGGAAGTGAGAGCTGTGAAACTGAGGTCTGATGACAAATGACACCCTGTTCTTTTTAACAGAGCAAAGTCTGCAGTGATGGAAGAAGAAGAGTGGTTTGTGATTTTAACACTGGATGTTTCAATATAAAGATGTACATATTTAATTTTAATATGCACTCTGGGATAGTTGAGTCTTTGTCATATAGTTTGTTACAGACAGTACTGAATGTTGTGCTCTTGGAAAGTTTCTGTTAAATAAATAGCTGCCTATCACTCCTGCAGAGATGGCGTGAAAGTAGTTGGCCGCCTTGCTGCTGAAGCCTGTTACATGGGAAGTGTTTCAGTTGTCGCTATCACTTATTCAGTTCAATTATACAGTCGTGTTTGTTTTCTGTATTTGTGCTTTTGGTTTAAAACTGTCAACAGAAAGATGATGCACAGTAAAAAAATAAAWAAAWWAAAAACACAGCAAGGTCTAGGTCGTAGTGTCAAAGACAAGCGGTGGTTGTTTCAGTGTTTTCAGTTGAATTGTTGAACACGCCAACAATATCAAGCCCACATTTCTCTTTTCATATACACTACCGTTCAAAAGTTTGGGGTCACGTAGAAATGTCCTTGTTTTTTTTTTTTAAGAAAAGCTGTTTTTTTGTCCATTTTTTAAAATAACATCAAATTGATCAGAAATACAGTGTAGACATTGTAAATGTTGTAATTGACTGTTGTAGCTGGAAATGTTCAATTTTTTTATGGAATATCTACATAGGCGTACAGAGTTCCATTATCAGCAATCATCACTCCTGTGTTCCAATTGAGTGTTGTGTTAGCTAATCCAAGTTTATKATTTTAAAAGGCTAATTGATCATTAGAAAACCCTTTTGCTATTCCATGCGAGAAATTGCCAAGAAACTGAAGATCTCGTACAATGCTGTGTACTACTCCCTTCACAGAACAGTGCAAACTGGCGCTAACCAGAATATAAAGAGTGGGAGGCCCCGGTGCACAACAGAGCAAGAGGACAAGTACATTAGAGTGTCTAGTTTGAGAAACAGGCACCTCACTAAAGTCCTCAATTAGCAGCTTCATTAAATAGTACCAGCAAAACAGCAGTCTCAACTAGAGGTCGACCGATTAATCGGAATGGCCGATTTCAAGTTTTCATAACAATCGGAAATCGGTATTTTTGGGCGCTGATTTGCCGAATTTAAAAAATATATATTTTATTTATTTATATATATATATATATATATATATATATACTGCTCAAAAAAATAAAGGGAATACTTAAACAACACAATGTAACTCCAAGTCAATCACACTTCTGTGAAATCAAACTGTCCACTTAGGAAGCAACACTGATTGACAATAAATGTCACATGCTGTTGTGCAAATGGAATAGACAACAGGTGGAAATTATAGGCAATTAGCAAGACACCCCCAATAAAGGAGTGGTTCTGCAGGTGGTGACCACAGACCACTTCTCAGTTCCTATGCTTCCTGGCTGATGTTTTGGTCACTTTTGAATGCTGGCGGTGCTTTCACTCTAGTGGTAGCATGAGACGGAGTCTACAACCCACACAAGTGGCTCAGGTAGTGCAGCTCATCCAGGATGGCACATCAATGCGAGCTGTGGCAAGAAGGTTTGCTGTGTCTGTCAGCGTAGTGTCCAGAGCATGGAGGCGCTACCAGGAGACAGGCCAGTACATCAGGAGACGTGGAGGAGGCCGTAGGAGGGCAACAACCCAGCAGCAGGACCGCTACCTCCGCCTTTGTGCAAGGAGGAGCACTGCCAGAGCCCTGCAAAATGACCTCCAGCAGGCCACAAATGTGCCCAAAAATACCGATTTCCGATTTTTATGAAAACTTGAAATCGGCCCCGATTTAATCGGTCGACCTCTAATATTAATAGAACCTATTAAACTAGTGCCAGGAGAGTTTTTTTTTTTTTTTTACTTTAATTGAATAATGTCTATTGTCTCTTGTCTATTGTCTTGCTGCTTTTTGTTCTATGTTGCTCTGTCTGTATGCTATGTCTTGCTTGTCCTATGTTGCTCGGCGTGTGCTCACTGCTCAATGATTGTCTATATTGTAATTGTTTTTAATAACCTGCTCAGGGCCTGCGGTTGAAAATTAGCTGGCTGGCTAAAACTAAAACCGGCACGGAAACGTTGATTAATGTGCACTGTCCCTGTAAAAATAAACTCTAACTCAATAATTTCACAGCATCTATTTCACTGTGATCGTTGTACACATGCCACCCCCTGTATTCATTGCAGTCAGTGGTTGACTTGGGCAGGAGCTCACTGGAGCTGAGTACCGGCACTTAAATATTCTACTGCTTGAGTTCCTGTTCCTTTCATAGAATCTTAGATCAAAAGTATTGTGGAGCTCCTGCTCCTCTCATAAAATATTAGATAAAAAATATTGTGGAGCTCCTCCACCTAAAAATAAACAGTACCCAAAATGAGTACCGGAACCTATTTCAGTCAAAGTCCGAGCACTGATTGCAGACCACCATTTTCTGAAGCTCTTGTCTAAACACCAAGAAACACCACAAGAATGCCATTCATTCACACATGATTACAAAACAGCCATTTATTTGGGTTGGGGCAGTTAAACAGACATTGTATTTTTACAGAAAGGAYAAAATAAGTTTGACTTAGTAGAGAGATGAGTGGAAACAAAAGATTTAGGACTTCTGTGAGTGGTCGACTGACACATGAAGGTTGAGGGGGAGACTTGATAATGTAGCATGGAGGCTTTGCAGACCCAATGCTATCTTTGTGCCCAGCCAAGGATGGCAACAAGATGTTCAAAGTTTACCCTTGATATAGTATTTGTGCATGGAATCACTTCAGATGAGGGAAAGGAAGTTTAATTGACTTGGTGTAAAGTAATAATTTTAACTTAAATCATGTCTGAAGAGCAAGCATGTTGGCATATTTGAGTTTATTTAAATAAACAAATGTAACAAAAAAACATCAAACAAGATATATAGACGTACAAGACCAACGTTCAACAGGTACAGGACCTGACACAGTAACCAAAAGCTCACCGTTTCGAATCCCAGAGCCGACTAGGTGGATAATCTATCCATGTGCCCTTGAGAAAGTTAGGTGAAAGTCGCTCTGGATAAGAGCGCCACTAAATTACTATGTGAATGATCCACCCGTACAAAGATCCTGAACCTTTGCAGTAAGGGTAATTCACTTGGGCAGTTGGACCTTTGCAGTAAGGGTAATTCACTTGGGCAGTTGGACCTTTGCAGTAAGGGTAATCAACTTGGCAGTGGACACATTTGCAGTAAGGGTAAGCACTTGGGCAGTTGGACCTTTGCAGTAAGGGTAATTCACTTGGGCAGTTGGACCTTTGCAGTAAGGGTAATTCACTTGGGCAGTTGGACCTTTGTAGTAAGGGTAATTCACTTGGGCAGTTGGACCTTTGCAGTAAGGCATGGCTCTCTGAGGCTAGAGCGAGTGCATGCAATGCTCATCACACCACTAGGGGCATGTTCTCTAGCTCCTGGGGGACTTCCAGACATGAATCCCTGGAGCTGGAACACTGCATCTGCATGGACATTTCTCCAGCCGTTCCTGAATCCCCCGTTTGGCTCCTTACCCCTTCTCTTGCCTGCTCCTCCTCCCTTTCCTTCCACTCTTCTTCTCCCTGCTCTTCATCATCCACCTGGACCTCCWCCAACATGATGCTGGCATCGCAGGGCCCCACTATGCCCCCCTCTGTGTGCTCCGTGCCCCAGTAGCCTATGCCACTCAAAAGGTCCACATTACTGCAGGTGGGGCGAGGCGCACGGGCCTGGTGCCTAAGACGGCACACCTGGCAGGTCAGGACCACAGTAGAGACCAGCAGACACAGGACCAGGCCCCCGGCGCAGGCCACTACTATGAAGCCCATCTGGGGCTCCGTGAAGCAGCCCGCAGTGGCCTCCTTGGGGGAGCTGGAGTTGTCTGGCTCCGGGGAGGGGTCGGGGAGTGTTGTGCTGTTATTTTCCTCTGGGGTAATGGAGTTTTGATCATGTCGATCTATGTCCACATTGGTCTGAGGCTGAGTACTGCTGGTGTGTGAAGCTTGTCCAATCAGAAGGAAGAAGAGAAGATGGAGAGAGATTCTGGAGGCTTCCATGTTTCAGGTTCTCTGAAATGGTACTAGAGGAAGAGAATAGCTTTTATTGTTCCTGCCAGCAAACAGTCTCTGTATTGTGACTTTTTGTTAACGTTTGAATATASTTATAGAAGTTGTATGAGATACGTATGCTTAGGGGTCTGCAGAGTTATTTCAGGGTGTTGTTTTTTAAAATGTATTATTTGTGGACCCCCCCTCCCAATGTTTTTATAAATGTGCCTACCAACAACAAAATAAACCCATTTTGAATGACATATTTACAGTAGAAAATATCTTCTTTCTGATGTCAACTTTATTTCTCAACTCCTAATATTGAGCTCATTACACTCATTGGAGCATATTACACTGTCTGACATAAACTTTGAAAAGCACCCACGAGTACGGGTCACGGGTAGTGCCGCTGGCTGCTGGTAAGCTTTCTTGACTTACACATTTTTGCCAACACATGGTTAGCCTTTGTTTAACCAGATAAACTGCTGCTTTTAGCGAAAATGTGTTTGGATTACCTTTTCTACAAATAGGCTATGTTGGAGTTTACACTTCCTCTTCCAATTATTACGTGAGGAGGTCAAAATAATGAAAACTATCTACCAAGTCCTGATAGTTTATTACTTCTCCCTGCCATTATCATTCACCTGACAAGACAAGATGTGATTTATAAAACATTTTGCTAACTAGCCCAGATAAGTCTTCCACTCACTGTCACACTACATCACAATTTACTAAATGAATTAATGAATATGTCAATGTGTTACTGTAGACTTGCCTTACCATAGAACTAACTGGCTACAAGTTATTTATGCAGTACCTTTCAGGAAAGTATTATGTACAGTAAATGTCAGAATAATCTAGACGTCTTTGTTAAATTTGTCCAAATCGTCATTTTGTCGTTTTCATTGCAATGTCCACTTAAAATAAGCTGAATCTTACTACAGAAACACATTATTTGGTCATTACTTTTTTTGTACAATTTATGTTGGAGATTGTGTGGGCATCACTTACCTGAGCAAGGGCACAGCCTGTGAGTGAGTGTGTGTGGGGCAAGGTGAACTAGACTGGGAATATGTCAGTATAAGGAGCGGGCGGTGTGTGTGTCTGAGTCAGAATTGGCACCTGCTGCGACCCAAGCTTCTTGAAATGCACCCCCTCTTTTTCTGACTTTATTTCTGGGCTCGTTGAGCCTCCACCTCTGTAGCACACGACGTCTGAAAAGAGACACAGAAGGGTGTAGGTAAATTAGTATAGGCCCACAATTCAGTCTGAGACTGCCAGCTACCAGTAAATGATACTAATAATACTGCTAACGATGAACTCTTTCTAGGCCTGAGAAGCTGAATTATTTTTTATTTATTTAACAGTTATTTTGACAGTCATGCTGAGACCAAGGTCTCTATTTCAGAAGAGCCCTGTAACAAAAATATGTTATGTACAGTATTACAATAGAAAGCTCATTCACAACAAGTTCATGCACAAATTAAGTGCTTTCAGAATGGGATGAATTTCTGATTTTTATCTGTATGAATCCACCGTGAGACTGTTCTATCTAAACCAAAGAGACCAGAAAATACCAGTATTTTGGAATTTATTTAACCGGTAAAAGTATTTATTTTTAGTGGTAGACCTGGCTGGCTGAGAGTGCACTTTCTACCTACTCCTCTTCCATCAGACCTATCCTCAACTTCTCCTTCCCTTCTCTTTCCGCAGGTTTAAGACAGGCCAGATCAACGGAGACCTTCTAATTTACCATGTGCTGCTGACCTTGAAGCCTTACTACGCCAAGCCCTACGAGATCGTAGTGGACCTGACCCACGTGGGGCCCAGCAACCGCTTCAAGACAGACTTCTTGTCCAAGTGGTTTGTGGTGTTCCCGGGCTTTGCCTACGAGAACGTYGTGGTGGTCTACGTGTACAACTGCAACACGTGGGTGAGGGAGTACACCAAGTACCATGAGAGGCTGCTGACAGGCCTGAAGGGCAGCAAGCGGGTGCAGTTCATCGACTCGCCGGTGCGGTTGGTGGAGCACGTAGAGGCAGAGCAGCAGAAGCTCCCCGCAGCCACGCTAGCCCTGGAGGAGGACCTCAAGGTGTTCCACAATGCCCTGAAAGTGGCCCACAAGGACACCAAGGTCTCCATCAAGGTCAGTAGCACACTGGTCTGTGTGTAACCCTAGCATTAACCCTAACTTTCAAACTGGCTACATGGAAAACAGGGTATGGGGAACAGGGAAGTATGGAGATCGAGGGTAGGCGGGAACAGCAAGAATTGTTTACCAAAAAAAAGTGCATTGGATATTTGTCGCAATATCAAATCATTTCTGGGTAACAATTAAGTACCTTAATGTGATTGTTTTATGTTAAAATGGTCAAAAAGAAAGAGGATTTTTTTTTAGCAAAGGGCAGTTTCTCAAGCAAGAATTTTGATAGAACTGTCTGGGAGTGGGGAGGCAAACTGAAAATTAGCTGTGATTGGCATAGAGTTTTGGTACTCTCTTTATTATTGGTCTATTAACTAATTTACAGCATGGTGATATCACCATTGGAGGTCAAATCTCCAGAGCACCAAAACAGGCTGAAATTTCAGGCAGTCTTTTCAAACAGCTTCAATGTCATTTTCACAATTTTACAATATTATTCCATCCTCATAGTGTAGAAATATGCGGTATAAAAAAACACAGGAAAATCAAGTTTGTCACTTCTCTATACCTCAATCAGTTTGAATAGATTAGTTTGTTGCCAAAAGGGAAAGTGGAAGATTGAATTGATTGGTTATTGAGTCCTGCTTTGTGTTGTCATTGTTGTCATGTACACACTTGTCTCTCAACAACAACCCTCCCTATTATCCCAGGTGGGCTCCACGGCCGTCCAGGTGACGTCAGCAGAGCGTACCCGTGTCCTGGGCCAGTCCGTGTTCCTCAACGATGTGTACTATGCCTCTGAGGTTGAGGAGATCTGCCTGGTGGACGAGAGCCAGTTCACCCTGACCATGGCCAACCAGGGCACACCCCTCACCTTCATGCACCAGGAGTGTGACGCCATTGTCCAGTCCATCATCCACATCAGGACGCGCTGGGAGCTGTCGCAGCCAGACTCAATCCCCCAGCACACCAAGATCAGGCCCAAAGATGTGCCGGGCACCTTGCTGAACCTCGCCCTGCTCAATCTGGGCAGCTCTGACCCCAGCCTCAGGTCAGACATTCAACATAGCTAGCTTCTAGGGGTCAATCAGGGCAGGTCTTGGTGTAGCATGMTCCCTGAAATATGAGCAGTATCTAAATGAAACAATTAATTTACCGCAACTTCTTCATCCAACTTCCTGCTTTGAAATGGAATATAGTAGCTAACTGTCCCCTCCACAGGTCTGCAGCCTACAACCTGCTGTGTGCCTTAACCTGCACCTTCAACCTGAAGATCGAGGGCCAGCTGCTGGAGACCTCAGGCCTGTGTATCCCTGCCAACAACACCCTCTTCATAGTGTCCATCAGCAAGACGCTGGCCGCAAACGAACCACACCTCACCCTGGAGTTCCTGGAGGAGTGCATCTCCGGCTTCAGCAAGTCTAGTGAGTCTAGAACACGGAACGCGCATAAATGCATTGACTGAAATTCATTCCAAAAGATGGCCACTCTCTGTCTTCTCTACCTCACACCTACTTGCCCACTCTTTTTATTTACAGACTCACACCGACACACTAACTTTCTCTCAACACACAAACGCAGACACACACTCACAGACCGGCCCAACGATCCACGCCAACCTGACCAGTTGCCATTCGTTTTGGGGGGACTGTTTGATTGCCATATCCATCAGTGTGCATTGAGCCATGGCTTCAGAGCCCTCAGCTCTCAGTGTGGCTGTCTTGTCATTCATCCACATGCCAATCTCTGCTCCTCCACACTGCAGCAACAACAGAGGAGCTGGTGTTATCGACCCTCTGATTCTGTGTCTGTGTTTAGGTATAGAGCTGAAGCACCTGTGTCTAGAGTACATGACCCCCTGGCTGCTCAACCTGGTGAGGTTCTGTAAGCACAATGATGATGCCAAACGTCAGCGTGTCAGCGCCATCTTGGATAAGCTCATCACCATGACCATCAATGAGAAGCAGATGTACCCCTCTATACAGGCCAAGATCTGGGGCAGCCTCGGCCAGGTGAGTACCCACACACACACACATTCATACATCCTTGTTGTTTGACCTCAAATTTACATTTTAGTCAAACACTATCTTAGAGGGCACATGTTTACTTAATGTACTGTTAAATGTCTCCAAGCCCAATAAAAACTGCCCATGTTGGCTTTCTCAGAGATTAAGGCTTACAGAGATGGGAGGAAGTCATGTAGAAGATAGGGACATATTGCATTTTTATAGGCACAAGGAATGCTTTATGAATCCAAAATGCAGAATCATAGCCTGTTTTTCAATAAAACTTTTTAATTTTATTTTTTTAATGGACGGTATCGAAATGACAGTACTTTTGGMTTTGAAGTGTTCTTCCTAAATAGCATTAGCTATCTACGTTGTAAAAGTTTAATGGCTTGTCTCAAATGACTGTAGTATAGACATCTGAATATATCTCCATAGATAATAAACAACACATTCTAAACTCCTCTGTAATTTTTCATACCCAATCCATTCTGGGTGGTGAACAAGTGCACTTTTTGGGGAGAAGGGCAGTTCCTTGTTTCTGAGATATGACCTGTCAATTCTACACAATATATTTATTTCTGAACTGTCCCTAACTTTTAGCCCCACTGAATGCAACCCAGGTTGTATGTGACCTGGTGACCTGACCTGTGACCTTTGCCCTTTAGATAACGGACCTGCTGGACGTGGTGTTGGACAGCTTCATCAAGACCAGCGCTACAGGAGGCCTGGGCTCCATCAAGGCTGAGGTCATGGCTGACACGGCTGTGGCTCTAGCCTCAGGGAACGTCAAACTGGTCTCCAGCAAGGTGGGTATCTACACTTTGAGCTAGTTTACGCAGGCTAACACATGCTAACACATGCTAACTGGGCCAACTGATTTCAATGGCAAAATTGCTAACAGTTAACTGTCAGTCTAGATGCACTGGGAACACTGTCATATGCTAATAGACACTCCTCTGTGTCAAGCCCAGTGTCCCAACATGGATGACGTCACTGTCCTTGTCTTAATGAACCCTTTGGTCGGAGACCGTTTTCCTCTCAAACGCCACAATGTCACTAACTSAAAGTATACTTTAGAACAACTCTGTTAGCTTAATCGCGGCCGTTTACAATTCCAATTGGGATTTTCTAAATCATAATTTGGGATTAAGCAAATAAATATTTCTGTATTATCAATATTAAGATGCAAACCATTTTAGTATGATACAAAGATAAACTCATCAAAACATTGTCCTAGACAACATATATTAAATGCTGTTTTTAATCTAAAATGTCTTCCAAACAAAGAACATTTGCATTTAAATTGATTAATCCTTACCAATTTGCTTTAGTTACAGCTTCTTTCCACATCATCCAAACTGACCGACTCATCAACCCCATCATCTGTGAGCTGTTTATCCCAATTGTCCCTCTTACTGAAATAGAAACACACACCCTCACAGCCCAGGCTGACAAGAGTAAGCCAGGCCCTCGCTCCTATTAAGGCAGACACTGTAAAGCATGGCAGTGAATAGTGATCATTGTGAAGATGTTTTGCTAAGGAACAGCAAACACAGTGCTCTTTTAGTTGAGGTGTCGCAGCATCCATCTTAGTCATTTACATCTATTTAAGTGACTAATCAATGACTTTAAGCTTCACATTTGATGAATCATTTTCAGGGTTTGTGTGTTCTGATATAGTAGTCTTAATGTACACGTCATCCATCAGAGGGTGGGCATTGTTTGGTTGGCATGTTCCAGCTCAGCCACTACTGATGTCATGACAGGCCAGCTATTGGGGACAAAGGGGACTTTGTCTGGTCCCCATGGCCTATCTGTCACCCAGTGCTTGAGCCAGTGGTGTTTTATTTACAGATATAATCACTGCCATCTTCTCTCTGCCTCCTATTTCGCCAACATCCCAAAATACATCTGAAGTTTTTTTAGGGATACCGCTCGCGTTTAAAATAAAATAAGAACAAAAAGATGCTGCTCTTGGCAGATATTAATTATGTTGATATTAACGTCATCAGGAAATGAAAAAATAGTCCAGCACAAAGTATATGATGTCATATCACTGACTCTACCTTCTAATACCTCATAATGATTGGCTATCTCCACACACCCTCTGACCAGGTGATTGGCCGGATGTGTAAGATCATCGACAAGACATGCCTGTCTCCCACGCCCACCCTGGAGCAGCACCTGATGTGGGATGACATCGCCATCCTGGCCCGTTACATGCTGATGTTGTCCTTCAACAACTCTCTGGACGTAGCAGCTCACCTGCCCTACCTGTTCCACGTGGTCACTCTGCTGGTGGCCACCGGACCCCTGTCCCTCCGCGCCTCCACACACGGCCTGGTCATCAACATAATCCACTCTCTCTGCACCTGCTCCCAGCTCAACTTCAGAGGTGAGGAAGCACACCTTATCTTCCCTGCAGGCTATATACCATCTGTAGTTAAACAGCATACCCTTCCCTGGTCATTAATGTGTATGGATGCCACTGGGCTCCCTTGCAAGTAAGATAATTGAAAGACCCAATGTAAGCACTGCATGCAGTGAACCATGAAACTGCTTCAATAGAGGTAAATGTATGTTATTTATGTTTGTTTAAAACAGTTTGCTATAGATATCAGTGTTCAGGGTTTCTCTTTCAGAAGAGCAACAAGTCATATTTTCCTCTTGTCATGATCTCTTCCAGAGGAGACCAAGCAGGTCCTGAGGCTGAGCCTGACAGAGTTCTCCCTGCCTAAGTTCTATCTGCTGTTTGGCATCAGTAAGGTCAAGTCTGCTGCGGTCATCGCCTTCCGCTCCAGCTACCGTGACCGCTCCTTCTCCCCCGGCTCCTACGAGAGGGAGACCTTCGCCCTCTCCTCGCTGGAGACCGTCACTGAGGCCCTGCTGGAGATCATGGAGGTGAGGGAGACACACACACACACACACACACACAGGCATGCTCACACACACACACACATTACTTGATATTATACTATATACCGTCCAGAATACAAGCAAAATACCAATATCTGACTGAATATGTCCTCTCTTGTAGGCGTGCATGAGGGACATCCCAGCGTGCAAATGGCTGGACCAATGGACCGAGCTGGCTCAGAAGTATGTCAGATTTCTTTTGAGACAGATTCACTTTGACCACTATCAATGAATGTCTCTCAGTGCAGTCGGAAGGTATTCAGACCGCTTCACTTTTTCCACAATTTGTTACGTTACAACCTTATTCTAAAAAAATTATATTAATTTAAATCCCTAATCAATTTATACACAATACCCCAAAATGACAAAGCAAAAACTGGTTTTTAGAAGTTTGTGCAAATTTATAAAAAACATAACTGAAATATCTAATTTACATAAGTATTCAGACCCTTTACTCATTACTTTGTTGAAGAACCTTTGGCAGCAATTACAGCCTTGTCTTCTTGGGTATGACGCTACAAGCTTGGCACACCTGTATTTGGGTATTTTTCCCTTCTCTGCAGATCCTCTCAAGCTCTGTCAGGTTTGATGGGGAGTGTTGCTGCACAGCTATTTTCAGGTCTTTCCAGAGTTGTTCGATCGGGTTCAAGTCCGGGCTCTGGCTGGGCCACTCAAGAACATTCAGAGGCTTGTCCCAAAGCCACTCCTGCGTTGTCTTGGCTGTGTGCTTAGGGTCTTTGTCCTGTTGAAAGGTGAACATTCACCCCAGTCTGAGGTTCTGAGTGCTCTGGAGCAGGTTTTCATCAAGGATCTCTCTGTACTTTGCTCCATTCATCTTTCCCTCAATATTGTCTAGTCTCCCTGCTGCTGAAAAACATCCCCACAGCATTATGCTGCCGCCACCATGCTTCACCATTGGGATGGTTTTGGCCAGGTGATGAGCAGTGCCTGGTCTCCTCCAGATATGAAGCTTGGCATTCAGGCCAAAGAGTTCAATCTTGGTTGTCAGACCAGATAATCTTGTTTGTCATGGTCTGAGATAGGGTTGCATATTTTGGGGAATATTCAGAGGTGGAAACTTTCTGTGGGAATATATGGGAATTAACGGAAATATATGCAAATTAATACTAATTGTTTTTTGCATTGGATACATTTACCATATCATATGGAGACAGAAACATAATTGCAAATGATAAAATCCTTCCAATAGAAATAAATWAAAAAARGATTAAATTACAAATAYAACTTTAATTAAATGAGTTGACTCTTCCCATGGGATGATTTCACTGAACAACAAAATAAAGGGATTATTGAACGATCCCCAATGTTTTCAACATACATTTGTAAAATGATAGTCTAAACTAAAGCTTAGGTTGTCTTCCTCTCAGGCTTCCATGTATTCTGCCTGTACATCCTCAATGTCCACCTCTTGAACATCAGACTCTGAGGCCTCATCTTCACTGTCACTTTCCAACCTTGCTGTCAGGCTGAAAAAGCCTCAAATTTGCCTGGATGGCCACCAATTTTTCAACCCTTGTATTGGTCAGCCTGTTGTGTGCTTTGGTGTGTGTGTTCCCAAACAAGGACTGCCAAGAACCTTGCCCTCTACCAGGCCAAGGTAGCGAGACACGGTTGTGTTGACACCATAGGCCTTGTTGATCTCTGCACCAGACAGGATGCTCTTGCCAGCATACTTGTGGTCTAACATGTACGCTGCGGCYTGTATGGGCTTCAGGCAGAAGTCTTCACGCTTTTTGATGTATTTCAGAACGGCAGTTTCCTCTGCATGGAGCAACAGTGAAATGGACAGGGCAGCAAGGATTTCTTCTCTTACATCTGCAAGCAGAGTCAACATCAGACAGGATGGCATTGTCTCCCTCGATCTGTGCAATGGCTACTGCTATAGGTTTCAGGAGTTTCAGGCTGCTTACCACTCTCTCGGCAGACTGTGATGTGGCCATTTCTTGGAGAGACTCCTTCCCCTCCAGGAGACTGTCAAACATGATGACAACAGCAACCCAACGGGTGTTGCTGGGCAGCTTCAATGTGGTGCTCTTATTCTTCTCACTTTGCTTGGTGAGGTAGATTGCTGCTATAACTTGATGACCCTTCACATACCTAACCATTTCCTTGACTCTCTTGTAGAGTGTGTCCATTGTTTTCAGTGCGGAGCATGTTCCATGCATGAGCAGCACAGCCAATGGGTGGGATGTGAGGGTAGGACTCCTCCACTTTAGACCAAGCAGGCTTCATGTTCGCAGCATTGTCTGTCACCAGTGCAAATACCTTCTGTGGTCCAAGGTCATTGACTGCCTTCAGCTCATCTGCAATGTAGAGACCGGTGTGTCTGTTGTTCCTTGTGTTTGTTCCCCTTTAGAATACTGGTTGCGGGGTGGAGATGATATGGTTAATTATATCATCATATACTTTCTCTTCCAATACACATTGCCTGTGAGCATCAGAGGTGAACCAGTTGCATACACAGCTCAAGCAAGACATTCATCAGCATTTCTGACTACGTTCCTCCATTGAGTCAAAAAAACTGTTGCTATCGATAAGGTGTCTGATTCATCATTTTCAACTCAAATAGAAGTAGAGGGACTTTTGTCAGAGGTTGCTTGTTGTGAGTGCAGAGGGAACTTAATGCTCTTGGCCAGATGGTTCTGCATCTTTGTTGTATTCTTCACATATGATTTGGCACAGTATTTTCAAATGTACACAGCTTTTCCTTTTACATTAGCTGCAGTGTAATGTCTCCACACATCAGAACGTGCCCGTGGCATTTCTTGTAAAGATTAGAAAAAAACAAATACAATTCCATGTACAGATAAATACTTAAGCWGTTAGATTAAACAACTCCTTTGTAAGATAAATGTTTTAAATTGAAAAATGTATGGAAACAGGTGAATTAACACTCAGTTAGCAGGCTCAAGCAAGCTAAAACCAACATGATAGCAAAAACTAACTAGCAGAAATTTTTTAAACACACTTTGCTGTAGGCTACTATTTACTAGTTAACAAAACATCATGTATGTTATATAAAATATATTTACCCCACCCAGTATTGTAATCAAAACTTAACAGAAAGCATGTAGTCCTTGGCTCAGACAGTGTAGTAGTGTGGGCTCAATAGCATCTCATTATTGTGCAAGATCTTGAGAATCAGCTTAACATGCGATGGAAGAGTGCACTGCACATGTGGTGGAAGAATGCACTGCGCATGCAGAGTGTTGCAATTCCATTGAATTGGTGATAGTTTAATCAAAATATGCCACAAGACCTAGAATTGCCTTGTGTATCCCACAAAAAAAGGTTCACTGTTATAAGCTAACCTTTTTAATGAATTTAAGCAAAATTCCCAGGCTTAACTTCCCATGGAAAATRTCCAGAACAATTCTGGAAATTTACCTGAAAGTTTTCAACCCTTTGCAACCCTAGTCTGAGAGTCCTTTCGGGGCCTTTTGGCAAACTCCAAGCGGACTGTCATGTGCCTTTTACTGAGGAGTGGCTACCGTCTGGAGTGGCTACCCTCCTGATTGAGGGAGTTCTGCACAGATGGTTGTCCTTCTTGAAGGTTCTCCAATCTCCACAGAGGAACTCTGGAGCTTTGTCAGTGACCATTGGTTTCTTGGCCACCTCCCTGACCAAGGTCCTTCTACCCCGATTGCTCAGTTTGGCCTGGCTGCCAGCTCTAGGTAGAGTATTGGTGGTTCCAAACTTCTTGCATTTAAGAATGATGGAGGCCACTGTGTTCTTGGACCTTCAATGCTGCAGACATGTTTTGGTTCCCATCCCCAGGTATGTGCCTCGAACACAATAATGTCTTGGAGCTCTAAGGACAATTCCTTCGACCTCATGGCTTGGTTTTTGCTCTGACATGCACTGTCAACTGTGGGACCTTATATAGACAGGTGTGTGCCTTTTTTCAAATCATGTCCAATCAATTGAATTTACCACAGGTGGACTCCAATCAAGTTGTAGAAACATCTCAAAGATGATCAATGGAAACAAGGTGCACCTGAGCTCAATTTCGTGTTTCAATAGCAAAGGGTCTGAATACTTATGTAAATAATGTATTTCTGTTTTTTATTTATAATACATTTGCAAACATTTCTAAAAACATGTTTTTGCTTTGTCATTATGGAGTATTGTGTGTAGATTGAGGATTTTCTTTTATTGAATACATTTTTTAATAAGGTTGTAACGTAACAATGTGGACAAAGTCAAGGGGTCTGAATAATTTCTGAATGCACTGTATACACACTCTATTATGCACTTCTCAAATGCCACCTATGTCGTCCACCAGGTTTGCATTCCAGTACAACCCGTCCCTGCAGCCCAGAGCCCTGGTGGTGTTTGGCTGCATCAGTAAGAGGGTGACCCACGGCCAGATCAAACAGATCATCAGGATCCTCAGCAAGGCCAGCCCCCTGCTCAGCATAGACCGGGTGGGTCTACATACACACACAGGCACACACACGCTGTTGGAGAGCTGAATTTTAATGAGCAACTCTGGCTTCCAGAATTAACACACACACATAGGCTGTTGGAGCGCTGAGTTTAAATTAGTAATTCCATCTTCCAGAATGAACACACACACACACAAACATTGAGGGGTGGTGGTGAGTGTGTTTTACCTTTCCTTAGCTCAGTCTGCCAATTTCTGTCTGGCTCAGTCTGTACAGGCTAGGGTGCCTGTGGGCGCTATCTGCAATATGCAGAGAGCTAAGTGTTTATGAGTGCACCAACCCACTAATCCAATGGTTTCTAATCCTCTAGCTAACATTATGGATACTATGATACTCTCTCTCCCTTTTCTTCTCTACCCCGCTACTCTCTATTTCTTTCCCTCTCGTTTTATTTCCTCTTTTTCATGTTCCTTCTTTCTTTTATCTCTCTCTCACCCCACACCCTCTCTCTTTCACTCATCCTCTCCTATCCTCTTCCTCCACAGGGGCTGGAGAGCTGCTTAAAAGGACCTGATAACTACAACAGCCAGGTGTTGATTGAGGCCACAGTCATTGCTCTGACTAAGCTGCAGCCCCTTCTCAACAAGGTATACAAACACAGAACACATGCCATACATAATGTGATTGTCTGTGGTCCGCTGCTTGTCAAATTAAAACATTTTGGTCACGTACACAGATTTGCAGATGTTATCGCAAGTGCAACAAAATGCTTGTGTTCTACTATTCAATAAAGAACCCAGCTGTAAGTTGTTGGTTCGGGATTTTTAATAACAATTTGGAATCGGAGAAAGGCTAGATTTGTTCTTTGTTATCTTAATGTGCTTGGTGCTGTTCCCATATATAATGTATGTAACCTCATGGGTTATACTGTATGCTCCTCCAGGACTCCCCCATGCACAAGGCAGTGTTCTGGGTGGCTGTGGCTGTGCTGCAGCTGGATGAAGTCAACCTGTACTCTGCTGGGACGGCCCTGCTAGAGCAGAACCTGCACACTCTGGACAGCCTGAGAGTATTCAACGACAAGGTAACAGACAGACACTCACTCTCAGTTCAATGACAAAAATGAAACATATATTGACACTATTTATATGCTGA
This sequence comes from Salvelinus sp. IW2-2015, assembly GCF_002910315.2. Lineage (NCBI taxonomy): Eukaryota > Metazoa > Chordata > Actinopteri > Salmoniformes > Salmonidae > Salvelinus > Salvelinus sp. IW2-2015. The sequence continues at coordinate 23,480,745 of NC_036841.1, forward strand.
ATATGTGTTTCTACACCCCCCCCCCCCCATCAAGAGTCCAGAGGAGTGTTTATGGAGATCAGGCATCCTCTGGAGTGGCATTGTAAACAGATGGACCACTTTGTGGGCCTCAACTTCAGCTCCAACTTCAACTTCGCACTGGTGGGGCACCTGCTCAAAGGTAAGGAGAGGGCACAGGGCACCTGACTACATCTTGGCCTAGCAACTCCCCTTCCTGTGACTATACTGTGTATCATATAAACCACGGCTTCTCTGTCAATATTTGTTAAGTAAAATTCTGAAAATATTTGAAATTATTGAATTTGTTTGGGTCTAATCTAACTAGATAAAGGATAGACGAAAGATGTTGGCCTGACTTGCCGAGCCACTGATGATACCTGTCTTCCCCACTCAGTCAGAGCCCAAACAGCAATATTGACTTGTCCTGCAGTGACAAAGAGCTTGGCAGCAGTTGTTGGTGTTTTCACTTGTCTCTGTAGTCTGTTCTTGTCACTAGCTGCATTTAATGTTGTGTACTCTGTAGGCCTTGATGTGTTTTAATGCTAACTGTGTTGAATTAATATGGCCATGTCACAATGTACCAAGCTAGCAGTGGAGTGGTGTATGGCTATGTCACAATGTACAAGCTAGCAGTGGAGTGGTGTATGGCTATGTCACAATGTACCAAGCTAGCAGTGGAGTGGTGTATGGCTATGTCACAATGTACCAAGCTAGCAGTGGAGTGGTGTATGGCTATGTCACAATGTACCAAGCTGGCAGTGGAGTGGTGTATGGCCATGTGTCACAATGTACCAGCTAGCAGTGGAGTGGTGTATGGCCATATGTCACAAATGTACCAGATAGCAGTGGAGTGGTGTATGGCCATGTCACAATGTACCAAGCTAGCAGTGGAGTGGTGTATGGCATGTCACAATGTACCAAGCTAGCAGTGGAGTGGTGTATGGCCATGTCACAATGTACCAAGCTAGCAGTGAGTGGTGTATGGCCATGTCACAATGTACCAAGCTAGCAGTGGAGTGGTGTATGGCCATGTCACAATGTACCAAGCTAGCAGTGGAGTGGTGTATGGCCATGTCACAATGTACCAAGCTAGCAGTGGAGTGGTGTATGGCCATGTCACAATGTCAAAGCTAGCAGTGGAGTGGTGTATGGCTATGTCACAATGTACCAAGCTAGCAGTGGGTGGTGTATGGCCATGTCACAATGTACCAAGCTAGCAGTGGAGTGGTGA
>NC_036841.1:23482000-23488892 GCF_002910315.2 Salvelinus sp. IW2-2015
GGCCTGACTTGCCGAGCCACTGATGAATACCTGTCTTCCCCACTCAGTCAGAGCCCAAACAAGCAATATTGACTTGTCCTGCAGTGACAAAGAGCTTGGCAGCAGTTGTTGGTGTTTTCACTGTCTCTGTAGTCTGTTCTTGTCACTAGCTGCATTTAATGTTGTGTACTCTGTAGGCCTTGATGTTTAATGCTAACTGTGATTAATATGGCCATGTCACAATGTACCAAGCTAGCAGTGGAGTGGGTATGGCTATGTCACAATGTACCAAGCTAGCAGTGGAGTGGTGTATGGCTATGTCACAATGTACCAAGCTAGCAGTGGAGTGGTGTATGGCTATGTCACAATGTACCAAGCTAGCAGTGGATGGTGTATGGCTATGTCACAATGTACCAAGCTAGCAGTGGAGTGGTGTATGGCCATGTCACAATGTACCAAGCTAGCAGTGGAGTGGTGTATGGCCATGTCACAATGTACCAAGCTAGCAGTGGAGTGGTGTATGGCGCATGTCACAATGTACCAAGCTAGCAGTGGAGTGGTGTATGGCATGTCACAATGTACCAAGCTAGCAGTGGAGTGGTGTATGGCCATGTCACAATGTACCAAGCTAGCAGTGGAGTGGTGTATGGCCATGTCACAATGTACCAAGCTAGCAGTGGAGTGGTGTATGGCCATGTCACAATGTACCAAGCTAGCAGTGGAGTGGTGTATGGCCATGTCACAATGTACCAAGCTAGCAGTGGAGTGGTGTATGGCCATGTCACAATGTACCAAGCTAGCAGTGGAGTGGTGTATGCATGTCACAATGTACCAAGCTAGCAGTGGAGTGGTGTATGGCCTGTCACAATGTAACCAAGCTAGCAGGGAGTGGTGTATGGCCATGTCACAATTACCAAGCTAGCAGTGGATGGTGTATGGCTAATGTCACAATGTACCAAGCTAGCAGTGGAGTGGTGTATGGCCATGTCACAATGTACCAAGCTAGCAGTGGAGTGGTGTATGGCTATGACTAACGTGCCACTCTGTTTTCCTTCTGTGCGTGTCAATGTGAAGGCTACAGACACCCGTCGCCCACCACAGTGGCTCGTACGGTGCGTATCCTCCACACGCTGCTGGCCTTGGTCGGAAAACACCTCAACTGTGACAAGTTTGAGGTCAACAGCCAAAGCGTGGCCTACCTGGCAGGTCAGTTCGTCACAGTCCTACACACTGACTCTACTCACCCACACTTTGTGTTGGCTCACCAGACCTCCATTTTTTGTCAACTCACTGGACCTGCAATGTGCTTTTTGGATAGCAAGCAGTGCGTTGCTTTAGAAACATGATTTGTAAAACAGATATGATGGTCTGTCATGTAGTGCCCCCCATTGTTGGAATTGATTCCCTGATGCCGCTGAGGCATTTTAAGACTGGTGTTAAAATCATTAATTGAGGATTGCAGTTGTTCCCATTGATGTAATGATTTATTTGTTGAAAGTGTACTATTGTAATTGTACCCTGTAGTCTATTTTTATTATTTTATTTGGAATGTTCATTTTAAAATGTTTGTGCTCAGGGCACCATTGTGAATGAGACCCTGGTGTCAATTGGGCTTCCCTGAATAAATACGAGTTAAAATAATCAAATCAAAGTCAAATTTTGCCACATGCGCCGAGCACTTCAGGTGTAGACATTACAGTGAAATGCTTACTTACAAGCCCTTAACCAACAGTGCAGTTTTAAGAAAAACGTGTTAAAGTATTGACTAAATGAACTGAAGTAAATAGAAAACAGTAACGAGGCTATGTACGGGTACTGAGTCAATATGCGGGGGCACAGGTTCGTCGAGGTAATTGAGGTAATATGTACAGTACCAGTCAAAAGTTTGGACATAACTACTCATTCAAGTGTTTTTCTTTATTATTACTGTTTTGCACATTGTAGAATAATAGTGAAGACATCAAAACTATGAAATAACATATATGGAATCATGTAGTAACCAAAAAAGTGTTAAACAAATCAAAATATATTTTACGTTTGAGATTCTTGAAAGTAGCCACCCTTTGCCTTGATGACAGCTTTGCACACTCTTGGCATTCTCTCAACCAGCTTCATGAGGTAGTCACCTGGAATGCATTTCAATTAACAGATGTGCCTTGTAAAAACTTAATTTGTGGATTTTCTTAATGCGTTTGAGCCAATCAGTTGTGTTGTGACAAGGAAGGGGTGTTATTTAGAAGATAACCCAATTTGGTAAAATACCAACTACATATTTTGGCAAGAACAGCTCAAATAAGCAAAGCGAAACAGAAGTCCATCATTACTTTAAGACATGGTCAGTCAATACAGAACATTTCAATAGCTTTGAAAGTTTCTTCAAGTGCAGTTGCAAAAACCATCAAGCGCTATGATGAAACTGTCTCTCATGAGGACCGGCACAGGAAAGGAAGACCCAGAGTTACCTCTGCTGCAGGGGATACGTTCATTAGAGTTAACTGTACCTCAGGTTGCAGCCCAAATAAATGCTTCACAGAGTTCAAGTAACAGACACATCTCAACATCAGCTYTTCAGAGGAGACTGCGTGAATCAGGCCTTCATGGTTGAATTGCTGCAAAGAAACCACTACTAAAGGATACCAATAATAAGAAGAGACTTGCTTGGGCCAAGAAACACGAGCAATGGACATTCGACCGGTGGAAATCTGAGTCAAAATTTGAGATTTTTGGTTCCAACCGCTGTGTCTTTGTGAGACGCGGAGTAGGTGAACGGATTATCTCCGCATGTGTGGTTCCTACCGTGAAGCATGGAGGAGGATTTGTGATGGTTTGGGGGTGTTTTGCTGGTGACACTGTTTGATTTATTTAGAATTCAAGGCACACTTAACCAGTATGGCTACCACAGCATTCTGCAGCGATAAACCATCACATCTGGTTTGTGCTTAGTGGGATTATAATTTGTTTTTCAACAGCACAATGACCCAAAACACACCTCAAGGCTGTGTAAGGGCTATTTGACTAAGAAGGAGAGTGTTGGAGTGCTGCATCAGATGACCTGGCCTCCACAATCCCCCGACCTCAACCTAACTGAGATGGTTTGGGATGAATTGGACCGCAGAGTGAAGGGAAAGCAGCCAACAAGATCTCAGCATATGTGGGAACTCCTTCAAGACTGTTGGAAATGCATGAAGCTGTTTGAGAGAATGCCAAGAGTGTGCAAAGCTGTCATCAAGGCAAAGGGTGGCAACTTTGAAGAATCTAAAATATATTTTGATTTGTTTAACACTTTATTTGGTTACTACATGATTCCATATGTGTTATTTCATAGTTTGGAAGTCTTCACTTATTCTACAATGTAGAAAATAGTAAAAATAAAGAAAAACCCTTGAATGAGTAGGTGTGTCCAAACTTTTGACTTGTACTGTAAATGTAGGTAGAGGTAAAGTGACTATGCATCATATTTTATTGGTCACATACACGTGTTTATTATATGTTATTGCGGGTGTTGCGAAATGCTTGTGTTTCTAGCTCCAACAGTGCAGTAATGTCGAACAATTTCACAACAATACACACCAATCTAAAATAAAATATAAATATTTGGATGAGCAATGTCAGAGCGGTATACACTAAGATACAATATATATGTATGAGATGAGTAATGCAAAATATGTAAATGTTATTAAAGTGGCCAGTGATTTCAAGTTTGTATATAGGGCAGCACCGTCTAATGTGCTAGTGATAGCTATTTTACAGTCTGATGGCCTTGAGATAGAAGCTGTTTTTCAGTCTTTCGGTCCCAGCTGTGATGCACCTGTACTGACCTCTACTTATGGAAGATAGAGGGGTGAACAGGCAGTGGCTCGGGTGGTTGTTGTCCTTGATGATCTTTTTGGCCTTCCTGTGACATTGTGTGCTGTATGTGTCCTGGAGGGCAGGTAGTTTATCCCCGGTGTTATGTTGGGCAGACCGCACCACCCTCTGGAGAGCGCTGCGGTTGCGGGCGGTGCAGTTGCTGTACCAGGCGGTGATACATTCTGACAGGATTCTCTCAATTGTGCATCTGTAGAAGTTTGTGTGGGTTTTAGGTGCCAAACCATATTTCTTCAGCCTCCTGAGGTTGAAGAGGCGCTGTTGCGCCTTCTTCACTACACTGTCTGTGTGGGTGGACCATTTCAGTTTGTCAGTGATGTGTACGCCGAGGAACTTGAAGCTTTCCACGAGAGGTTCGACCGATTATGATAAAAAAAATTACGCCGATAACGATTATTGGAGGACCAAAAAAGCCGATACCGATTAATCGGCCTAATTTATTTTTTATTTTTATTTTTTTACATTTATTTGTAATAATGACAATTACAACAATACTGAATGAACACTTATTTTAACTTAATATAATACATCAATAAAATCAATTTAGCCTCAAATAAATAATGAAACATGTCCAATTTGGTTTAAATAATGCAAAAACAAAGTGTTGGAGAAGAAAGTAAAAGTGCAATATGTGCCATGTAAGAAAGCTAACGTTTAAGTTCCTTGCTCAGAACATGAGAACATATGAAGCTGGTGGTTCTTTTAACATGAGTCTTCAATATTCCCATGTAAGAAGTTTAGGTTGTAGTTATTATAGGAATTACAGGACTATTTCTCTCTACACGATTTGTATTTCATATACTTTTATTGGATGTTCTTATAGGCACTTTAGTATTGCCAGTGTAACAGTATAACTTCCATCCCTCTTCTCGCTGCTACCTGGGCTTGAACCAGGAACACATCGACAACAGCCTCCCTCGAAGCAGCGTTACACATGCAGAGCAAGGGGAACAACTACTCCAAGTCTCAGAGCGAGTGATGTTTGAAACGCTATTAGCGCGCACCCCGCTAACTAGCTAGCCATTTCACATCGGTTACACCAACCTACTCTCGGGAGTTGATAGGCTTGAATTCATAAACAGCAGAGCTGCTGGCAAAACGCACGAAAGTGCTGTTTGAATGAATGCTTACAACCCTGCTGGTGCCCACCATCGCTCAGTCAGACTGCTCTATCAAATCATAGACTTAGGTCATTAATATGGTCGAATCCGGAAACTATCATCTCGAAAACAAAACGTTTATTCTTTCAGTGAAATACGGAACCGTTCCGTATTTTATCTAACGGGTGGCATCCARAAGTCTAAATATTCCTGTTACATTGCACAACCTTCAATGTTATGTCATAATTACGTAAAATTCTGGCTAATTAGTTCGCAATGAGCCAGGCGGCCCAAACTGTTGCATGTACCCTGACTCTGCGTGCAATGAACGAAAGAGAAGTGATACAATTTCACCTGGTTAATATTGCCTGCTAACCTGGATTTCTTTTAGCTAAATATGCAGGTTTAAAAATATATACTTCTGTGTATTGATTTTAAGAAAGGCATTTATGTTTATGGTTAGGTACACGTTGGAGCAACGACAGTCCTTTTTCCCGAATGCGCACRGCATCGATTATATGCAACGCAGGACACGCTAGATAAACTAGTAATATCATCAACCATGTGTAGTTAAAACTAGTGATTATGATTGATTGATTGTTTTTTATAAGACAAGTTTAATGCTAGCTAGCAACTTACCTTGGCTTCTTACTGCATTCGCGTAACAGGCGGGCTCCTCGTGAGGCAGGTGGTTAGAGCGTTGGACTAGTTAACCGTAAGGTTGCAAGATTCAAATAAAATGTATTTATATAGCCCTTCTTACATCAGCTGATATCTCAAAGTGCTGTACAGAAACCCAGCCTAAAACCCCAAACAGCAGAGAGAGACTCTAGATGAGACATAACTCTCTCAGATATTACACTTAACTGACTAGCCCACCCGCTCTCCCGAACCATTCTAATATCTACATGCTCGTACTCACGCTTAGCGATGCTATGACATCCAACGCGCGCGCTCAGGGAAGAACACTCTGGGTCTACTCAACTCTTCAGCTCTGCTCTCTATTATCTCTCGATGATACCCCCCGGACAGGCCAAACAGGAAGGATATAACCCCACCACTTTGCCAAAGCACAGCCCCCACACCACTAGAGGGATATCTTCAACCACCAATCTACCATCCTGAGACAAGGCCGAGTATAGCCCACAAAGATCTCGCCACGGCACAACCCAAGGGGGTTGAATCCCTGAGCTGACAAGGTAAAAATCTGTCGTCTGCCCTTGAACAAGGCAGTTAACCCACCGTTCCTAGGCCGTCATTGAAAATAAGAATGTGTTCTTAACTGACTTGCCTAGTTAAAAAAAGGTGTAAAAATAAAAATAAATCGGCCGAATCGGCACCCAAAATTACCGATTTCCGATTGTTTATGAAAACTTGAAATCGGCCCTAATTAATCGCCATTCCGATTAATCGGTCGCCTCTACTTTCCACCTCCACTGCTGTCCGTTGATGTGGATATGGGGGTGCTGTTTCCTGAAGTCCACGATCATATATTTTATTTTGTTGACTTTGAGTGAGAGGTTATTTTCCTGGCACCACACTCCCAGGGCCCTCACCTCCTCCCTGTAGACTGTCTCGTCATTGTTGGTAATCAGGCCTACTACTGTTGTGTCATCTGCAAACTTGATGATTGAGTTGGAGGCATGCTTGGCCATGCGGTCATGGTGAACAGGGAGTACAGGAGGGTGCTGAGCACGCACCCATGTGAGGGCCCCGTGTTTAGAAAAAGCAAAGTGGAGGTATTGTTTCCTACCTTCACCACCTGTCAGGAAGTCCAGGACCCAGTTGACACAGGGCGGGGTTCAGACCCAGGTCCTCAAGCTTAATGATGAACTTGGAGGGTCCTGTGGTGTTGAATGCTGAGCTATAGTCAATGAACAGCATTCTTACATAGGTATTCCTCTTGTCCAGATGGGATAGGGCAGTGCGATGCCGATTGCAATGGT
>NC_036841.1:23488917-23501326 GCF_002910315.2 Salvelinus sp. IW2-2015
CACAGGCAAAGCAATATGAGGTGTAGAAGCACGGTGGCTAGGAAAAACTCCCTAGAAAGGCCAAAATCTAGGAAGAAAACCTAGAGGAACCAGGCTATGAGGGGTGGCCAGTCCTCTTCTGGCTTTGCCGGGTGGATGTGGATTATAACAGAACATGCCAAGATGTTCAAATGTTCATAAATGACCAGCATGGTCAAATAATAATAATCACAGTAATTGTCGAGGGTGCAGAAGGTCAGCACCTCAGGAGTAAATGTCAGTTGGCTTTTCATAGCCGATGATTAAGAGTATCTCTACCGCTCCTGCTGTCTCTAGAGAGTTGAAAACAGCAGGTATGGACAGAATAGCACGTCCGGTAACAGGTCAGGGTTCCATAGCCGCAGGCAGAACAGTTGAAACTGGAGCAGCAGCACGGCCAGGTGGACCGGGGACAGCAAGGAGTCATCATGCCAGGTTGTCCTGAGGCATGGTCCTAGCGGCAGGTCCTCCTAGAGAGAGAGAGAAAGAGAGAATTAGAGAGAGCATACTTAAATTCAGACAGAGACACCGGATAAGACAGGAGAAATACTCCAGATATAACAAACTGACCCTAGCCCCCCGACACACAAACTACCATGCAGCATAAATACTGGAGGCTGAGACAAGGAGGGGTCAGGAGACACTGTGGCCCCATCGATGATTACCCCCGGACAGGGCCAAACAGGAAGGATATAACCCCACCCACTTTGCCAAAGCACAGCCCCACACCACTAGAGGGATATCTTCAACCACCAACTTACCATCCTGAGACAAGGCCGAGTATAGCCACAAAGATCTCTGCCACGGCACAACCCAAGGGGTTGAATCCCTGAGCTGACAAGGTTAAAATCTGTCGTCTGCCCTTGAACAAGGCAGTTAACCCACCGTTCCTAGGCCGTCATTGAAAATAAGAATGTGTTCTAACTGACTTGCCTAGTTAAATAAAGGTGTAAAAATAAAAATAAATCGGCCGAATCGGCACCCAAAATTACCGATTTCCGATTGTTATGAAAACTTGAAATCGGCCCTAATTAATCGCCATTCCGATTAATCGGTCGACCTCTACTTTCCACCTCCACTGCTGTCCTGTTGATGTGGATATGGGTGCTGCTGTTCCTGAAGTCCACGATCATATATTTTATTTTGTTGACTTTGAGTGAGAGGTTATTTTCCTGGCACCACACTCCCAGGGCCCTCACCTCCTCCCTGTAGACTGTCTCGTCATGTTGGTAATCAGGCCTACTACTGTTGTGTCATCTGCAAACTTGATGATTGAGTTGGAGGCATGCTTGGCCATGCGGTCATGGGTGAACAGGGGATACAGAGGTGCTGAGCACGCACCCATGTGAGGGCCCCGTGTTTAGAAAAAAGCAAAGTGGAGGTATTGTTTCCTACCTTCACCACCTGTCAGAAGTCCAGGACCCAGTTGCACAGGGCGGGGTTCAGACCCAGGTCCTCAAGCTTAATGATGAACTTGGAGGGTCCTGTGGTGTTGAATGCTGAGCTATAGTCAATGAACAGCATTCTTACATAGGTATTCCTCTTGTCCAGATGGGATAGGGCAGTGCGATGCCGATTGCATGGTCTCAAATCAAATCAAATCAAAATTTATTAGTCACATACACATGGTTAGCAGATGTTAATGCGAGTGTAGCGAAATGCTTGTGCTTCTAGTTCCGACAATGCAGTAATAACACAACAGTAATCTAACCTAACAATTCCACGCTACTACCTTACACACACACACAAGTGTGAAGGGATAAAGAATATGTACATAAAGATATATGGATGAGTGGTGGTACAGAACGGCATGGCAGATGCAGTAAGATGGTATAGAGTACGGTATATACATATGAATGAGTACTGTAGGGTATGTAAACATAAAGTGGCATAGTTTAAAGTGGCTAGTGGTACATGTATTGCATAAAAGATGGCAAGATGCAGTAGATGATATAGAAGTACAGATATACATATGAGAAGGGTAATGTAGGGTATGTAAACATTGTATTAAGTGGCATTGCTTAAAGTGGCTAGTGGTACATTTTTACATAATTTCCATCAATTCCCATTTTAAAGTGGCTGGAGTTGAGTCAGTATGTTGGCAGCGGCCGCTAAATGTTAGTGGTGGCTGTTTAACAGTCTGATGGCTTGAGATAGAAGCTGTTTTTCAGTCTCTCGGTCCCTGCTTATGCACCTGTACTGACCTCGCCTTCTGGATGATAGCGGGGTGAACAGGCAGTGGCTTGGGTGGTTGTTGTCCTTGATGATCTTTATGGCCTTCCTGTGACATCGGTGGTGTAGGTGTCCTGGAGGCAGGTAGGTGTATCTCTCTCGGCTGTGGAGCTTTTGAAGTGGGTCTAGGGTGTCAGTAGGGTGGAGGTGATATGATCCTTGACTAGTCTCTCAAAGCACTAAATGATGACAGAATTGAGTCCTACTGCGCAATAGTAATTTTGTTCAGTTACATTAGCTTTCTTGGGTACAGGAACAATGGTGGCCATCTTGAAGCATGTGGGTACAGCAGACTGGGATTGGGAGAGATTGAATATGTCCGTAAACACTCCTGCTGTGCATCCTCTGAGGACGGGGCTCTGAATGCTGTCTGAGCCGGCATCCTTGCGAGAGTTAACACGCTTAAATGTCTAACTGACGTCTGCCACGGAGGAGGGGAGCCCACAGTCCTTGGTAGCGGGCCGTGTCGGTGGCACTACGTTATCCTCAAAGCAGGCGAAGAAGGWATTTAGCTTGTCCGGAAGCAAGACGTCTGTGTCCGCGACGTGGCTGGTTTTCTCTTTGTAGTCCGTGATTGTCTGTAGAACCTGCCACATCCGTCTCGTGTCTGAGCCGTTGAATAGCGTCTCCACTTTGTTTCTATACTGACGTTTTGCCTGTTTGATTGCCTTACGGAGGGAATAACTACGCTGTGTGTATTCGGCCATATTCCCAGTCACCTTGCTATGGTTAAATGTGGTGGTTTGCGCTTTCAGTTTTGTGTGAATGCTGCCATCCACAGTTTCTAGTTATGGTAGGTTTTAATAGTCACAGTGGGTACAACATCTCCTATATGCTTCCACACCATCTGTGTATTCGGTGATGTTATTCCGAGAGGCTACTCGGAACATATCCCAGTCCGCGTGGTCAAACCGATCTTGAAGTGTGGATTCCGATTGGTCAGACCAGCGTTGAATAGTCCTTGTCGGCATCCCTGAAGTTGGAGTAGCAGTGGTCGATTGTTTTAGCAGTGCGGYTACTACAGTCAGTGTGTTAATAGAACTTTGGTAGCGTTTTCCTCAAATTTGCTTTGTTAAAATCCCCAGCTACAATAAATACGGCCTCAGGAAATGTGGTTTCCAGTTTGCATGAAGTCCAGTGAAGTTCTTTGAGGGACGTCGTGGTATTGGCTTGATGGGGGAAAAAACACGGCTGTGACTATAACCAAAGATAATTCTCTTGGGAGGTAATACGGTCGGCATTCGATTGAGGTATTCTAGGTCAGGTGAACAAAAGGACTTGAGGTCCTGGGTGTTATCACAATCATACCATGAGTAGTTAATCATGAAACATACACCCCCGCCTTTCTTCCCGGAGAGATATTTATTCCTGTCTGCGCAATGAACTGAGAACCCAACTGGCTGTACGGACTCAAGACAGTATATCCCGAGAGAGCCATGTTTCCGTGAAACAGTATGTTACAATCCCGGCTGTATGTAATAACACAAAAAAATGTCTGTGCTAACAATGTAAGAAATAACAGATAACATTTTTATTTTTCAATTAAAAAGAGGTTGTTATCCTTGCACCACACTGCCAGGTCTCTGACCTCCTCCTGTCTCATCATTGTCTGTGATCAGGCCTTCCACTGTTGTGTCATCAGGAAACTTAATGATGGCGTTGGAGTCATGCTTGGCCATGCAGTCATGGGTGAACAAGGGAGTACAGGAGGGGACTGAGCACGCACCCCTGAGGGGCCCCAGTGTTGAGGATCAGCATGGCAGATGTGTTGTTACCTACCCTTACCATCTGGGGGCAGCCCATTAGGAAGTCTGGGATCCAGTTACTGAGGGAGGTGTTTAGTCCCAGGGTCTTTAGCTTAGTGATGAGCTTTGAGGGCACTATGGTGTTGAACGCTGAGCTGTAGTCAAGGAATAGCATTCTCACATAGGTGTTCCTTTTGTCCAGGTGGGAAAGGGCAGTGTGGAGTGCAATAGAGAGAGCATCTGTGGATCTGTTGGGATGGTATGCAATTTGGAGTGGATCTAGGGTTTCTGGGATAATTGTGTTGTGAGCCATGACCAGCCTTTCAAAGCACTAAATGGCTACAGACGTGAGTGCTACAGGTCGGTAGTCATTTAGTCAGGTTTCCGTGGTGTTCTTGGGCACAGGGACTATGGTGGTCTGCTTTGAAACATGTTGGTATTAGACTCAGTCGGGAACAGGTTAAAAATGTCAGAAGACACTTGCCAGTTGGTCAGCCCATGCTCGGAGTCTCACTCATTGAAAGCGTCAGATATACCCTTTAGCTCAGTGCGGATGTTGCCTGTAATCCATGGCTTCTGGTTGGAATATGTACGTACGGTCACAATGGGGATGACGTCATCGATGCACTTATTGATGAAGCCAGTGACTGATAAACTGGATGAGCTATCAAGACTATTATCCAATGATTGCACGTTGGCTAATAGGACTGATGGTAAAGGCGGGTTATCCACTTGCTGTCGGATTCTTACAAGGCACACCGACCTACGACCCATATATCTCTGTCTCTTCTTCATGCGAATGACTGGGATTTAGGCCCTGTCCAGTTTCTGAAGTAAGTCCTTTGCGTCCGACTCATTAAAGAATAAATCTTTGTCCAGTATGAGGTGAGTAATCGCTGTTCTGTTATCTAGAAGCTCTTTTCGGTCATGAGATGGTGGCAGAAACATTATGTTCCAAATAATTAAAAAACGAACACAATAGCACAATTGGTTAGGAGCCCGTAAAACGTCAGCCATCTCCTCCGGCACCATTATGTATATTCATGAATGTTTATGCAATGATGGAAACATGTCCCATTACTGGTTTTCACCCTGATCTGGTGTGTGTGTGCGTGCGTCTGTGTACGTCTGTGTGTGTGACTGTTTGCAGCCCTGCTCACCGTGTCAGAGGAGGTGCGTAGTCGCTGCAGTCTAAAACACAGGAAGTCTCTGCTGCTGTCTGAGATGGCCATGGAGAACATTCCCATGGATACCTACTCTCTGCACCACACTGACCCCAACTGCAGGTGAGGCGCTCTCTACATCAGACACTTTGATCCTGAATAGGTTTTAACTTCAGCTGAAGACAAAGCCCATTTTCCTTTATCCAAAGTTTCATCTTGGTAAGTATATTTACCAAGATGCAACTTATGTTCTTGGTAAATATCTTTACCATCAAGCTTGAAGTGTTATTTCCGTACTTGTGGCCCCCATCTCCTCCCCTCAGGACACTGAGAGAGTGCCAGCTGTGGGCATCTCCCAAGGTGTCAGAGCGCTATCTGAATGCCTACTACCCTACGGTGGGGCAGATCAGCCCCCGTACACGCAAGTCCATGAGCCTGGACATGGGCCAGGCCTCCCATGCCAACACCAAGAAGCTGCTGGGTAACTATAACATTGCTGCTAAACTACATGGGTAATGTTGTCTAGGTGTTCCCCTTAGCATTGGAGTAGCATTTTATACTGCTGCGCCAGAAGTGTATCATGCAAGCTGTTTTATCGGGTGTATACTCTGTCTATGCTTTGAAGCCATGCTAATGCTGACTATGACCAGGCAGTATTGACTACAGCGTTAGTTGCGTCTCATTTCCGGCAAGAAATACACCGCTGATGTAAGAGTGCTGTAAGATGGACATCCCATGTCACCACTCACCACCTTATCTGCCTAGACCCTCTCCTCACCCTCTTCAATCATTAGCTCTACACTCTCTGTGGTGTATTTCTCCAGGAACCAGGAAGAGTTTTGATCACCTGATATCCGACTCCAAAGCACCAAAGAGACCAGAGACCGAGTCTGGCGTCACCACCCCGCCTAAGGTTAGGTGCGTGGCCGAGAACGACTACGAGATAGACAACCAAAGAATGGGCCACTCCCACCTCCGCAAGATGTCTGTGACCGAGTCCAACGTCCTATTAGACGAGGAGGTGCTGACCGACCCCAAAGTCCAGGCCCTGCTGCTCACTGTGCTGGTGAGAGGATTATCACACAAACTCACACCTGGCAAAATAAGAAATACTTATAAAGCGGGTGATAAAATAATAAAAACATATGTAACACACTCACTGGACATACAGTACATGTTGCACATACTCAGTGCACCACTAGTTACTGCTCGGGTCCAAGTAGTTATCATGAATGGATTGCACGTCGGGAGGCAGCAACATGCAGTGCATTCGGGAAGTTTTCAGACCCCTTAACGTTTTCCACATTTTGTTACATTACAGCCTTATTCTAAACTGGATTACATTGTTTTTCCCCCTCATCAATCAACAAAATGTGGAAAAAGTCAATACTTTCCGAATGCACTGTAGCGTACAGCTTTCTACTGTATATAACTGGTTCAGTCTGCAAAGCTATGCTGTCTGTTTCTCTGTCCAAGGCCACCCAGGTCAAGTACACCACAGATGATTTTGACCAGAGGATCCTGTACGAGTATCTAGCTGAAGCTAGCGTCGTCTTCCCAAAAGTCTTTCCCGTCGTGTAAGTAAACATGCCCGAAAATCCCCCAAAACCAAATACATAGCCTAAGGGCCTACTTTTCCATAAGCAAATCTAGAGACTGGAGAAAACCCGGGGAAATTATTTGAGAGCTTGAAAGCTGTTTTGGCCCAAGATGGTTGTTTTTGGGGGGAGGAAAGTCCCAATGGTCTTCTGAGGAGAAGAGGCTTGTCCTGCTCCAAATGCATCATGGGAGTTGTAGTGTGGTTTACCTATCTACAGAGATTATATGTGGGCGGCTGTATACAAGTAAAAATGTCACGAGTTGTTTTTTTGTTTTTTCACCTTTATTTAACCAGGGAGGCTAGATTGACAACCATTTCTAATTTGCAACTGCGACCTGGCCAAGATAAAGCAAACCAGTTCGACACATACAACAACACAGTTACACATGGAATTAACAAACATATACAATCAATAATACAGTAGGAAAATCTATATACAGCATGTGCAAATGAGGTAGGATAAGAGGTAAAGCAATAAATAGGCCATGGTGGCAAAGTAAATACAATATAGCAATTAAACACTGGAATGGTAGGATGTGCAGAGGATGAATGTGGAAGTTGAGATACTGGGGTGCAAAGGATCAAGATAAATAAAAAAAATACAGTATTGGGATGAGGTAGATTGGATGGGCTATTTACAGATGAGCTATGTATAGGTTAACTTGAGAACTGTCTCGTATGTTATTGGCCTAGTTATTCACCAGTGTGTTTGAGTCCTGTCATGATATGTGTTGACAGGGTCACTGGGAAAGGGTGTTGCCATGCAGAGTGAGGTGTGTCTGTAATGATTATGGTGCCTACCTAGCTGATGTTTATCTTTGTGTTTCCTCCTCTTCCCAGCCACAACCTGCTGGACTCCAAGATCAGCACGCTGCTGTCTATGTGCCAGGATACCAACCTGCTGAACCCAGTGCATGGCATCGTTCAGAGTGTGGTCTACCATGAAGAGTCTCCTCCACAATACCAACCCTCCTATCTACAGAGTATGTACATTCATCTACAGACCTGCTCTACCCATCTCTCTCCTCGGTGTCCTCATCTCGCATCATTCATCTCTCTCTGCCCCCTCCCTTTGTCTCGCTCTCCTGTCTATCGCTGTCTGTCTCTTTGCCCCTATCTCCTCCTCTACTTTTCTCATCCGTCATCTCTCTCTCTGTCTGTCTCAGTCCCTATCTCCTCCTCTACATCTCATCTCTCTCTGCCCCCATCTTTCTCTTCCCCCTCTCTTTCTCTCTTGCCCTCTCCCCTGACTGTTATGTTGTGTTTTCTTCTTTAGCAGTTTAACTTTGCCAATGATGCCTTTCTTCCTCCATTACTTTTTCCCCCCTCTCTCTCGCTCTCTCTCTCTCTCTCTTTCTCTCTCACACAGGCTTCGGATTTAATGGACTTTGGAGGTTTGCCGGACCCTTCTCAAAGGTATGATTCATTGCCCTCATATTTCCCTTTCATTCTCCCCAAGGCAGTGCGGCCGTGCTGGAAGAATTTAGCCCCGGTAAGCAATTACAGCCTTGCCTCGGAGCCTGCCGATTGCCCCAAGATTTATTGGACATCCTCCTCTCTCTCTCGCTCTCTCACTCTCTCTCGCTTTCTGGCAACCTCAGTTTCCCTTTATGATGGTTTTGAGTAAATAGGACAAGCAGATGCTTCTAACTCTAAATTGAAGGTCTGGTTTCAGCATGGGGCCACATATACAGTACCAGTCAAAAGTTTAGACACACCTACTCATTCCAGGGTTTTTATTTATTTATACCACCCCTACCTTATCACAACACAACTGATTGGCTCAAATGCATTAAAAAGGAAATAAATTCCACAACTTTTAACAAGGCACACCTGTTAATTGAAATGCATTCCTGGTGACTACCTCATGAAGCTGGTTGAGAGAATGCCAAGAGTGTGCAAAGCTGTCATCAAGGCAAAGGGTGGTAACTTTGAAGAATCTAAAATATATTTTGATTTGTTTAACACTTTTTTTGGTTACTACATGATTCCATATGTGTTATTTCATAGTTTGGAAGTCTTTACTATTATTCTACAATGTAGAAAATAGTAAAAATAAAGGAAAACCCTTGAATGAGTAGGTGTGTCCAAACTTTTGAATGGTACTGTTTATGAATACATGTTGATTTGTAAATCAGTTTGGATCAAAACATCTGCTAAATGACTGTGTATTATATCTAACGTGTATTATATA
This sequence comes from Salvelinus sp. IW2-2015, assembly GCF_002910315.2. Classification (NCBI taxonomy): domain Eukaryota; kingdom Metazoa; phylum Chordata; class Actinopteri; order Salmoniformes; family Salmonidae; genus Salvelinus; species Salvelinus sp. IW2-2015. Next base: position 23,497,870 of record NC_036841.1, read on the forward strand.
TAATGCAGAACCGTTCCGTCACTGTTCTATGGCCAGCATGCCTATTTTTACTCAGAGGGCAGAATATTAGAGCTGGGAATTGCCAGGGACTTCACGATATGATCACAATACTAAGGTGCCGATACAATATGTATTGTGGTTCTCACTGTTCTATATGTATTGTGATTCTCACTGTTCTATATGTGTGGGATTCTCAGTGTTCTATGTATTTATGTTATTGTGATGTTCTCACTGTTCTATATGTGTAGGGATTCTTACTGTTCTATATGTATTGTAGTGTTCTCACTGTTCTATATGTAGGGATTCTCACTGTTCTTATATGTTTATTGGGATTTTCTCATGTTCTATACGTGTTGGGATTCTCACTGTTCTGTACGTATTGGGATTGATACTGTCTGTACTATTGGGATTCTCACTGTTCTTGTACGTGTTGGGATTCTCACTGTCTATATGTGTAGGATTCTCTACTGTTCTATATGTATTGTAGTTCTCACTGTTTCTATATGTATTGGGATTCTCCACTGTTCTATTATGTATTGGATTCTCACTGTTCTATACGTGTTGGGATTCTCACTGTTCTGTAGTATTGGGATTCTCACTTTCTATAGTATTGGATTCTTCACTGTTTATATGATTGGGATCTCACTGTTCTGTACGTGTTGGGATTCTCACTGTTCTGTACGTGTTGGGACTCACTGTTCTGTACGTATTTGGATTCTCACTGTTCTATATGTATTGGGATTCTCACTGTTCTGTACGTGTTGGGTTCTCACTGTTTATATGTATTGGGATTCTCACTTTCTATATGTATTGGGATTCTCACTGTTCTATATGTATTGGATTCTCACTGTTCTGTACGTGTTTGGATTCTCACTGTTCTGTACGTATTGGGATTCTCACTGTTTCTATATGTATTGTTCTCACTGTCTGTATGTATTGGGATTCCACTGTTCTATATGTATTTGGATTCTCACTGTTCTATATGTTAGGATTCTATGTTCTATATGTATTGGGATTCTCACTGTTCTATATGTATTGGGATTCTCACTGTTCTATACTGTATTGGGATTCTCATTTCTATATGTGTTGGATTCTCACTGGTTCTATATGTATTGGTTCTCACTGTTTTCTATTAGTTGTTGGGATTCTCACTGTTCTATACGTGTTGGGATTCTCACTGTTCATATGTATTGATTCTCACTGTCTATATGTATTGGGATTCTCACTGTTCTATATGTATTGGGATTCTCACTGTTCTTTACGTATTGGATTCTCCCTGTCTATATGTATTGGGATTCTCACTGTTCTATATGTGTTGGGATTCTCACTGTTCTATATGTTTGGGATTTCTCACTGTTCTGATAGTGTTGGGATTCTCACTTGTCTATACGTATTGGATTCTCACTGTTCTATATGTATTGGGATTCTCAACTGTTCTATATGTATTGTTTTTCACTGTTCTGCATCGTATGTGGGATTCTACTGTTCTGTACGTATTGGGATTCTCACTGTTCTTATAGTGTTATTGTATGGATTCTCACTGTTCTTATATGTTTGGGATTCTCACTGTTCTCGTTACGTATTGGGATTCTCACTGTTCTACGTATTGGGGTTCTCACTTTCTATATGTATTGGGATTCTCACTGTTCTATAGGTATTGGGATTCTCCACTTTCTATATGTTGGGTTCTACTGTTCTATATGTATTGGGATTCTCACTGTTCTATATGTTATTGGGATTTCTCACTGTTCTATATTATTGGGATTTTCACTGTTCTATATGTATTGGGATTCTCACTGTTTCGTTTATACGTGTTGGGATTCTCACTGTTTCTGTACGTATTGGGATCTCACTGTTCTATATGTATTGTGGTTCTCACTGTTCTATATGTATTGGGGATTCTCACTGTTCTATAGTATGTGGATTCTCACTGTTCTGTACGTATTGGGATTCTCACTGTTTCTATATGTATTTGTGGTTCTCACTGTTCTATATGTATTGGGATTCTCACTGTTCTATATGGTGTAGGGTTCTTCACTGTTCTATATGTATTGGGATTCTCACTGTTCTATATGTGTAGGGATTTCTTACTGTTTCTATATGTGTGGGATTCTTACTGTTCTTATTGTAGGATTCTCTACTGTTCTATCGTGTTTGGATTCTCACTGTTCTATATGTGTAGGATTCTTACTTTTATATGTATTTGGATTCTCACTGTTCTATATTTGTATTGGGATTTCCACTGTTCTAATATGTATTTTGGTTCTCACTGTTCTATATGTATGGGATTCTCACTTTGTTCTATATGATATTGGTGATTCTCACTGTTCTATTTATGTATTGGTGATTCTCACTGGTTCTATAGTGATTGGGATTCTCACTGTTCTATATGTTCTATTGGATTCTCACTTGTTCTATATGTATTGGGATTCTCAACTGTTCTATACGTGTTGGGATTCTCACGTTCTATATGTATTGTGGTTCTCTTCACGTGTTGATTCTCATTATGTATTGGGATTCTTCACTGTTCTGTATATGTATTGGGGATTCTCACTGTTCTATACTGTATTGTTCTCACTGTTCTGTACGTGTTGGGATTCTCACTGTTCTTTAGTGTTGGGATCTCACGTTCTTTGTGTAGGGAATTCTACTGTTCTTTACTGTGTGTGGATTTTACTGTTCTTACGTGTTGGTTCCATGTCGATATGTGGGATATGTTCATTATTGTGTCACTGTCTTATGTATTGGGATTCTCACTGTTCTATATGTATTGGGATTCTCACTTTCTATATGTAGTTGTGGTCTCCACTGTTTGTACGTGTTGGGATTCTCACTGTTGATATGCACTTGGGATTCTCACTGTTCTATACGTGTTGGATTCTCATACGGGTGTCTATACGTGTGGACTCACTGTTCTTACGTGTTGGGATTCTACTGTTCTATACGTTATTGGGATTCTGCCACGTGTTTGATACGTGTTGGGATTTACTGTTGTAGTTTGGGATTTCACTGTTCTTACGTGTTGGGCTATACTGTTCTGTACGTATTGGATTTATTACTGTTCTAACGTATTGATTTGGATCTCCTTTATACGTATGGATTTAACTCTTCTATGTACTTTGGAGGATCTCACTGTTCTACGTAGTTGGATCACTGTTCTAAATTTGGGATTTGTACTCATACTTTGTTCTGTACTTGTCTGTACCTGTGGATTGAACTTTCTGTACGTGTTGGTTGATCCACTTGTTCTGTACGTTTGGGATTTCACGTCGTAGACTCATTCTGTACGTGTTTAATTGGACGTTCTATACGTATGGATTTACTGTTTCTGTACGTGTTGGATTATACTGTCTGTACGTGTTGGGTTACTACTGTTCTATACGTGGGATTTCCACGTTTACGTGTTTACGTGTAGTGTGGATTATCACTGTTCTATACGTGTGGATGATTCTCCACT
>NC_036841.1:23501426-23572135 GCF_002910315.2 Salvelinus sp. IW2-2015
CTCTGTCCCCATCTCCTTCTCTACCGCTCAACTCTCATCCTTCATCTCCCTCTGCCCCGTCCCTTTCTCTCTCTCCTCTCTCTCTGCCCCCTCCCTCTCCCCTGACTGTTATGTAGTGTTTTCTTCTTTAGCAGTATAACATTGCCAATGATACCTTCCTCCCTCCATTACTTTCTCTCTCCCACACACAGGCTTCGGCTTCAACGGACTTTGGAGGTTTGCCGGACCCTTCTCAAAGGTATGATTCATTGCCCTCATATTTCCCTTTCATTCTCCCCAAGGCAGTGCGGCCGTGCTGGAAGAATTCGGCCCCAGTAAGCAGTTACTGCCTTGCCAGGGAGCCTGCCGATTGCCCCAAGATTTATTGGAAATCCTCCTCTCTCTCTACCCCCCCTTCCCCAGTCTCCCCTCTGGCCACATCAGTTTCCCTTTATGATGGTTCTGAGTAAATAGGCCAAGCAGGAACAAGGGGATGCTTCTAGCTCTGATGGTTCTGTAGTGTTAGCAACACCAGAGTTGCAGGTCTGGTTTCAGAATGGGGCCCCACATAATACATGTTGATTGTGAATCAGCTTGGATCAAAACGTCTGCTAAATGACTGTGTATTATATCAAATGCAGAACTGTTCGGTCACTGTACCTAGTCTGCCTATTTTTACTCCTCAGAGGGCAGAATACTAGGGTTTGGAGTTGTCCGAAACTTCACGATACTTAGGTGCCAATATGATATGTATTGCTATTCAATACTGTGATTTTATTGCAATTTGATGTTCCAAACATATTGCTCACCATATGTCTGCTGCAGAAATATCCCTATATGAAACTGTATTGATCCGCCCCATCACTACAGAATACTGTACGTGGCCCTTTGAAGCTTGTAGGGGCTCTTAGACTCGCTCTGCTTTCACTGTGTACCCATTATCCCTCGCTTCACTTTCCTCCAACAAACAAAAGGTGCCATTTGCCATCAGCTTGTTTGCGGGAAAGTCAGTCAGGAAACAACTATTCAAGCCTGGCCAAAGGCTGAGGATCAATGTCTCCTGTGATTTAGCTCAAGGAGACTTAAGATGGTTAGACTGATACTTGTTGGCCTGTGTTCCTCTCATACTCACTCTCTCTATTCTACCCCCCTACCTGACATTATCCATCTCCTTTTCTCTACCTCTACCCCCCTCCTCCTCCTTTCTCCATCCCATGTCAAACCAGCAGCAAACTCAGATCCCAGACTACGCTGAGCTGATTGTGAAGTTCCTGGAGGCCTTGATTGACCGCTACCTGCCTGGTACAGAGGAGGAGAGGAGCGAGGAGCAGCTCCGTACCCCCACCTCCCCCTACCCCCCCGTCACCCAGAGCCAGCTCAGCATCACCGCTAACCTCAACCTCTCCAACTCCATGACCTCCCTGGCCACCTCGCAGCACTCTCCAGGTTAGCATAGTATACATGCGTGAACACAATATTTACTGATCCACCCTGGGAGTAACACAGGCTCAACAGCAGACCAGTGCCCCTAGAGCACACACAAACATAATTTATACATAGAGGCCGACACACAAATACACCACTAACATCCTACTTATGATGCTGGCTGAGTCCTACCAATGTAAGGTGTTCTGTAGAGTATCTCGAGGCAAGCTGTTGCTGTGGGTTATTTCTAGGTCTCCCGCTAGTTTTCTCTACATCTGAAACTGATGCTGATATCTCTTATGACAATATGATGATGATGCTGCTACTGCTGTGCACTAAAGATATCAAATGTTGCAAGATGTCAGAAAAGCACTGCAAGATTTTAACTATTGCCAAAAACAACATAATTACTTGGACAAATGCTGAAATGTAGTGTGTTTGAAATATGCAGGGGTACTTAGTTAGCACCATCAAACATTTCAGATATTTCATTTTTTATGTTGCGTGTGTCGACTGTCTGTCGTGCTAATCCCCTCCCTCTCTCTCTGGGTCTGGTCTGTTTGTAACCTCCCCATCATGCTCTACTCGCTGTGGTGTAGTCTATAGACGGTCCCCAACTCTCTCCCATCCCAACAAAAACATCTGGTACAAATTACAACCATGGAGCATCTCTGGGGCCGCTAACGCTAGCCCCAGTTTGCAAATTGTGGTAACTCGCATCACGTGTCCATTTCTGTCTGTTGTTCTCACTATGCTAGCTGCTAGCTTTTAGAATCACCTAGCTAATACCAGTGTTTTTGTTATTACTTGTAGAATTAATGGTTTGTATTATTGCTATGTATCAGTGCTATATGGCTGAAGTAGTTGTAATATATTGTTAGCCTTTCCACAGAAAAATATACATTTCATTCTTAGTAGACTTTCATACAGTTATTCATGCCATTTAAAACACCACCAGGGATTGTCTTTGCGTTACACTCTGTTTCTGGTTACTTTTCAACGGTCTATCTGAAAACCATTTCATCTGAAAACCACCTCATTGAAATCTCTTAATTTCTTCACGTCAATGCTAAAGATCCATCTTGCTGTCTGTTTATTTTTTCATTTAGTGTTATTTGACTCTCATTCTCTCCCTGTTTTTGTTCTGTTACCCTTGTTTTAATGTGTTTTTCATCTCCTCAGTTGCTGTGTTCATTCTTTCTTGTTTCTCTGTCTCTTTCTCTCTCTGTGAAGCCTCTCTGCCTTGCTCTAAGTCAGCCGTTTTTGCGCCACACCTCCTCCCAGGTACTCTTCCTCTTTGACCTTGTGACCCCAGAAGTCAAACAAGTTCAAGTAACCTCATCCCCCTTAGTAAAAAACACCAAAATGACTAATCTAATGTGAAAAGTGAGTGTGAGAAATCCACTAACTGTACCCAATGCCAGAATAGCATCTTAAAATCTGCCACCCACTGCCAAGGAAAGGGTGATCTTGTTGTTTGTGCTGGTGTGGTTGTAAGAAAGGAATAAGGGTCTGGGGGCAGAATTACCATTCAACAATAAAATACTTTATTAGAGGGTAACTTGTGTTCTCTGTCTGACAATGTAGAGGAAGATGGAGATGTTGAATTCATTCAGGGTGAGAATATGTCTTTAGTTTTATACCAAAGCTATGACACGGCGCCATCTGCTCTTTAACAGTGGTATTGAATCTGAGTGACTGAGAATGACTCTCCCTTCTCTTCTCGTTTTCCCTCTCTATTCTCTTCTTCCCTCTGTCCAGGCGTGGATAAGGAGAATGTGAAGCTCTCCCCCAGCGCGGCTCTCTCCACCAGTGGAAGGATCCGCCATGGCTCTGCCAGTCAGGTGCAGAAACAGCGCAGCTCAGGCAGCTTCAAAAGGCCTAGCATTAAGAAGATAGTATGAGACAAAGAGCGATGGAGAGAGCAAAAGCCATCCGAAGGCCTCTCCTGGCCCACCATGCCACACATCTTCCTGCACTCCTCTTTTTACCCTTTTTGTTTCGTTGTTTTCATGATGGATCAACCTGAGGATCAGTGTTGTTTTGGGGAAGTAGCTGCGTTTGTCTCTTGTGTTCCTTTGGTTGTCAGGCATCTGGAGCATTGCAACATGAGAGATTTGGATGGGTGAAGTTATTTGCGTACAGAAAGTTGGGCCAAGATTTTTTTAATTTATTTTTTGTTCATTAAAAGGACTGAAACTGTCAAGGTGACTGAAATAATCCATTCATTCAGTAGTCATCTTGATTTTTTTGCTCTTTCTGTTGAATTCTCAAAGAATCCAGATATCGGTTATTTATATATATATACACATATATATATACACATACATACATAACTTATTCAGTGTAAGAACTGGACAACATGATGTTTGGTGACTGCTGCATTATGTGACATAGGAAGATGACTGGGCGAATCAATGTAGGCGTCCGTGTTGGACCATTATGACATTGAAAAAAATTGAGGGATTTTGAACCTGTATACTGAAACTGAAGGACAGGATCTTGCCTCAGCTCCAACCCCACAGTCTACTCCAAACCAACCCCACTACTGCCTCACACCACCACCTCACAGCAAGGCTGCAGTCGCCACCTCCATCTATGCTGGGTTGACCAAATGTCGTAAGCAAAACCTTCAAACCACAGTCTTAAAACCTGGATTTGGATGCACATTGTCATTTTGATTCTTCCCAGTTGTGTACATATTTATGTATATAGATGTACAGAAAGGATATACTCAATAATAATAATTGGGTTGTTTTATCCATGGTGTGCCTTTGTCAGGGTTTTCCGATGTGTATAATTATGTTTCAAATAAAGTGAAGCCTTGGTCTGGAAAAGAACAGGTACTAATTATATAGAGACTATTATGTTGACTCTAGGTGAATGTAGAGGTGCGTTAACTATGTCATGATCATCAAGTATACTATCTCCAATAATACCCTGCTGCCTGAAAGTATTTAACCTGTACAGATAGTCCTCACTAAATATTGAAGCTATTATTTTTTAAACATTTGCCATGCAAGAATATGAATTTCAAGATACTGTATAAACTTGTAAATATTTAAAGGCCTTTATTTTATTGATTTGTATCATTTTTTCACTATATTTCATTTGGATTGGTTTACAGTTCTGACCGTGACTAGGAAAATTAAGTAATATGCCAAACCCCATCAGTATTAGCAACTACTTGAATACTTAAATTGACATAATATACAGTTGAAGTCGGAAGTTTACATACACCTTAGCCAAATGCGTTTAATCCTAGTAAAAATTCCCTGTCTTAAGTCAGTTAGGATCAACACTTTATTTTAAGAATGTGAAATGTCAGAATAATAGTATAGAGTGACTTATTTCAACTTTTATTTATTTCATCGCATTCCCAGTGGGTCAGAAGTTTATATACACTCAATTAGTATTTGGTAGCATTGCCTTTTAAATTGTTTAACTTGGGTCAAACGTTTCGGGTAGCCTTCCACAAGCTTCCCACAATAAGTTGGGTGAATTTTGGCCCATTCCTCCTGACAGAGCTGGTGTAACTGAGTCAGGTTTGTAAGCCTCTTTGCTCGCACACGCTTTTTCAGATCTGACCACATTTTCTATAGAATTGAAGTCAGGGCTTTGTGATGGCAACTCCAATACCTTGACTCTGTTGTCCTTAAGCAATATTGCCACAACTTGGAAGTATGCTTGGAGTCATTGTCCATTTGGAGGACCAATTTGCAACCAAGCTTTAACTTCCTGACTGATGTCTTGAGATGTTGCTTCAATATATCCACATAATTTTCCTACCTCATGATGCCATCTATTTTGTGAAGTGCACCAGTCCCTCCTGCAGCAAAGCACCCTCACAACATGATGCTGCCACCCCTGTGCTTCACGGTTGGGATGGTGTTCTTCAGCTTGCAAGCATCCCCCTTTTTCCTCCAAACATAACGATGGTCATTATGGCCAAACAGTTCTACTTTTGTTTCATCAGACCAGAGGACATTTCTCCAAAAAGTAAAATCTTTGTCCCCATGTGCAGTTGCAAACCGTAGTCTGCCTTTTTTATGGCGGTTTTGGAGCATTGGCTTCTTCCTTGCTGAGCGGCCTTTCAGGTTATGTCGATATAGGACTCGTTTTACTGTGGATATAGATACTTTTGTAAGTGTTTCCTCCAGCATCTTCCCAAGGTCCTTTGCTGTTTTTCTGGGATTGATTTGCACTTTTCTTACCAAAGTACGTTCGTCTCTAGGAGACAGAACGTGTTTTCTTCCTGAGCGGTATGACGGCTGTGTGGTCCCATGGTGTTTATACTTGCGTATTATTGTTTGTACAGATGAACGTGGTACCTTTAGGTGTTTGGAAATTGCTCCCAAGGATGAACCAGACTTGTGGAGGTCTACAATGTTTTTTCTGAGGTCTTGGCTGATTTCCCCATGATGTCAAGCAAAGAGGCACTGAGTTTGAAGGTAGGCCTTGAAATACATCCACAGGTACACCTCCAATTGACTCCAATTAGGTCAATTAGCCTATCAGAAACTTGTAAAGCCATGACATAATTTTCTGGAATTTTCCAAGCTTTTTAAAAGCACAGTCAACTTAGTGTTTGTAAACTTCTGACCCACTGGAATTGTGATACAGTGAATTATAAGTGAAATAATCTGTCTGTTAACAATTGATGGAAAAATGACTTGTCATGCAGAAAGTAGATGTCCTAACCGACTTGCCAAAACTATAGTTTGTTAACAAGAAATTTGTGGAGTGGTTGAAAAAGGAGTTTTAATAACTCCAACTTAAGTGTATGTAAACTTCCGACATCAACTGTACATCAAAATATTGCTGTTGATCACTGTTCAAGTCTACCACCTGTCTTAAGATTGTGTGATACAGAGTTGATTGCATTGAAGTTCTGGTTTGATAAAATTCCAATACGTTTTCCTGATTTCCTACTCACATACACAGAGGTGTCTCTTCTCTCTGGTTGAATGAATTCTACCTGTGAGTTATCTCCTATGGCCAAATGAAAAGTAGTGAGGGGAAATGAGGGCGGCCATTACTTTGTCTGAAAGTCATTGTTCCTCTAAAGTACCAGAGTCATTCACACCCTTCCTCTTGATCATAACTTTTTCATTTATGCATATCAGTAAGGCTATATGGTGGAAGCTCCACCATTACACCGCGTATACCCATCTAGATTCCTGACCCTTAGTGTCTGCAGACATGGAAGGGTTGGGAACGGCTGTTAATGAACAGTCATTGGGACAGGACCTCAATCCCAGATGCCCTTGCGTCAGATCCAAGGGACACTGCACCAAAGACTAGCTTGCACTATGGGAAAGGATAATGATGATATCCATTGATTCAAAACATGTTTTAGAAATGTTGCTCTTAACGAATAATGATTACTTTTGTGTGTGTGTGTGAGTGAGAGAGAGTGTACAAAGCTGTCAAGGCAAAGGGTGGCTACTTTGAAGAATCTCAAATATATAATGGATTTGGATTTGTTTAACACTTCTTTTTGGTTACTACATGATTCCATATGTGTTATTTCATAGTTGTGATGTCTACACTATTATTGTACAATATAGAAAATAGTAAAACTAAATAAAAACCCTGGTATGAGTAGGTGTGTCCAAACTGGTACTGTATCTCAGAACTTAAGAAGGGTACCAAACGCAATTTACACAATTGGATAACAAGGAAACCAAATAAATGAATAAATATTGTTTTTGAATCCATGTGAGAACTAAGATTAGACAACTGTCAGGGCAAATAGCTTGGATGAATTAATCAACAGAGTAACCGTCAGAACATGTCAGTTTTCCATAGGATCTAGAATGGCCTTTTGGTGTCCATTGGGATGACAAGGACATATATRGCGAGTAACCATAGACTCTTAAATGAGTGGTTGGCATGCACTATTCTGATTCACAGGCAAGGGTTTTGTGAAGTTGAATATCATAAAATGTGGCATGTTTTATTTGAGGTGCAAAATATTTTGTCACTGGAGTGTTGTTCCGAATGTTTTTCTTTACGTGGTATATTCACATTTTGTGTACAATTTGAAAATTGTATATTTACTATACTGTAAATACTTGTGATAATATTGTATAATTTCTTTTTTTGTAAAGCAGTAATTTACTGTATAATGTGTATAACACATACATTTAATTATTCCATTGTTAATAAAAGTTTTGCTCTCCACTTAAAAGCCATGATTTGTTAACGCCTACTGAAGTTATTGGTAGTGGAAGTGTTCATGAGGAAAATCTACAATGCAGAGCACAACCAAGGRCTATGGGAGAGTCTCAATTGCATACTCCTCGTGCCCCCGCTCTTCCTCAAACCCCATTGGAGGAAAAGGTCAGAGGGCAGGGACTTCTGGCTTTCTCATCCAATGGGTTTTGAGAAGGTGGCGAGGAGAGAGGACGCAAGGAGAGTGCTATTGAGATAAACCCACATGTTGGCGGCGCACTAATTGGGAAGGACGGGCTATTGGTACTAGCTGTAGCGGAATTTAATGGATTCGTATTTGATGCCATTCCATTTACTCCGTTCCAGACATTATGTGCCGTCCTCCTCCCAGCAGCCTCCACTGGACTTCTCTCGTTGTGTCCAATGAGACAATGTACTGCAAAGACATCAGTTTCATATCAAATTACATTATTTAGTTAAAGGTTAAAGGACTACTGGGAGATAATTGTGTCCTTAATTACGATAAAACTTGACTGCATCTGTCTAACTCCGCGAGACTACCTTCTCTATTGTCGTCTCTCTTCTGCACCATTATCGCGAGGTTTGATCAGCTGTTAGGTCTGTTGTTAGAGTCTAGTGCTTGGACGGTCAACACGTGGGGAGGATAGAGAAAGAGACACAGACACAGTGTAGGGGAACACGTTGGGATTTAGTTGGGCCCGGAAAACGTAACATATCACGATCATTTAATTCACTGTGGCGGCACGGTGGACGTTTAAATACTGTAAGTATAATCCAAAAGTGTTGGTGTAAAATTGACAGCCATGGGCCCACAGATGTCAGATTGATATGTAGTCTGTCTAAATATCTCGGGTTGTTTAGCCGGTTGGCTACAATGTTGCGCTACTAAGTGTTCCATTCCAAGAAATGGAACAGTCGTTGTTTTATTAAATTGGTTTTAAATGGTCTGCCACTTTAGAAATCTGCAGCCCATGTCATTGAGTGTATAATTCACGCAGACATCGAACTATGTAGTTTATTCTGCGTTCTAAAATGACAACGGACTCAAAATATACATTTTATGTTAATTTTGTGGTCTGTAGTCACCATTTTGTGTGTATGAGTTTGCTTGGACGGATCATGTGAATTGCTAGCAAACAAGGTGGCTATCCATCATGTCCAGTTAGCAAGCTAACGTGAAGGTTTCGAGGCCCACGATGCAGAGTTAGCCTAGCATTGCCAGGCTAGCCTACATGGCGACAAGATCATAATGCAAGATATATGCGACGTTTGGTCACGAACTACTGTCTTGATTCTCTGCCAGGACACAATTGAAATGATATTGCCCCTACATTGTAGCGGAACCGTTTGTCGCATGCCTAGCGTCAACACTGAATGGGGTGTCAGTCATAGTTCAGACTCAACGAAGATGGCTAACCGTATTCTAATGGTGGCTTAATGAATTAGGCACGTAAATGCACTGTTTCACCAAGATCTCGACTATATGTTTGGTTAAATCATGAATGTAATAATGTTTTGATTTTTAACTCGTGGTCCATGGGTTTTTAACGGGTTCATCCGTGTTTGTTACAATAGTGTAGGGCTAACTTGATAACGTTACATTGTAAATCATCAAGTGCAGCGGCCTACCATGTTTTTATTACACTCAATGTGTAGGTCATAGCTAGCAAGTTACCATGCCCAGACATTATGCAGCTATTGCTCAAGCACTGGGAGCCTCGAAACTTTGCCAGTTAGCCTACATTTAACCGCGTCATTTGTCAGTCCGCTTTGGAATGACAATGTGTAGCTATAGCCTTGCTGTAGGTTATCAAGTAGCGGTGCATAGGCTATTTCTGAAGCCCCGTAGCAACGTCTAGGCAATTGTAGCCTGACACTTTAATTCAGAGGTCTGGTTTTATGGGACGCTGTCGTTTTGCAATGAAACTGTAATTTAAATATTCGCTATCACAAAATTATTATTATAGGGCCTATAATTAACTATTGATGGTCCCGCATTTTAGAGTACTGCTATGGGAATAATTATCGTAGGATAGCCTACAACTGCGGACCAGAAATCTCTCGACTGGGGGAGAAGCATTATTATCGTAGGTATGCTTTGCAAGGTTGCCTCGTATTCCAAGTGCAGCATCGCTGTGTAATAAACTGCTCGTGCTCGGTGCATTGAATGGTGTGTGAAGTGTGAAGTGTAAAGCAAATGCCGAGTGACCCTTCCCTTGTCTACCTCCAAGGTCGTACATATCTCATCTGGATTCTTTCGAGTCTACAGTCAGGCCTGCTAGGCATGCATATGCAGGCTGTGTGTGGAGTGGAATACGCACACATGGTTGGTGTGCACAGAGCGAAAGACTAACCAAATCCTTGTATTAGGTACTGGAGTAACTGTGTGTAGTTGGCCGTTATTCTAACCTTGTCAAAGGTGAATGTCAGAACAATTTATGACACTGGATTTTCGTTTTTTTTTTTTTTTTTGTATTCCAGAACTTTTCCTGTTGAAAAACAATATCCCAAGTATAAATAAGTACACACACGTAATCGTACCCAAAACGCATACTTCAGGGAGTTGGTCTGATGAGTGCACTCTGATGTCACTGGCCTCCCCTTTGCTTGAGGGAAAAATAGAGGATCACAGGTAGCCTAGTGGTTAGAGCATTGGGCCAGTAACGAAAGGTTGCCAGATCAAATCCCTGAGCTGACAAGGTAAAAATCTGTCGTTCTGCCCCTGAACAATTTGGCCAATATACTACGGCTAAGGGCTGTATCCAGGCACTCGGTGTTGCTTTGTGCATAAGAACAGCCCTTAGCCGTGGTATATTAGCCATATACCACACCCATTAATTTGCTTAAAAATAATATATATATAAAGCCTTTATTACAGAAGACTAAAACAGTTGCATGCATTTTTGAATTGCAGTTAATTTTTTAGGCAAAATATTCAAAGCTCCCTTTGTTTAATTTTAAAACTAAAATGCTTGATTGCATTTCAAAGCATGAATGTCTAGTATGCTGTGTGATGGCATGAATTAATTAATGATTGATTGATACAGTAGCCTTTTTATTGAAATATCAGCCTAAGTAAGGTATTAAGGCTAAACAGGAGACTCTCTTAGGCCTACAACTTGGTGATGGTTATGCTAGGCTGCTATACAAAGCCTACTAATGATAACAACATGACTTATGATAATGAGGATCATGATAATAATTGTAATAAGGAGATCAAGAAAAAGGAGGGTATATGAGTGAGAGCTGCYTGCATATTATGTGACGAACAGGTGCTGTTACAATATTTTTCTGCCTGTTTGGGACAGTGTAAACAACACTAAATAATAAGTAATGCCATTCTGTTCTAACCCCAAAAATTGTAAAGCTTTTATTACAGCATAGCAAAGATTTAAAAACAGCTGAATCTGTGAAATTGCTTTATCTGACATTTTGGCGTTGTGAGAGGCTTGGCGCTGACAGAATCACTAGGATATTAAACAAATACTCAGACAAGCAGGAGCTGTCTTATTTCTTTAGCTATATTTGGAGGATTTTTAAAGCCAAGCACATTTAACAGTTAGGCTATTAGATTATAGACCTGATTAAATTGGAGTTTCCTCTTTACTCAATTTTCTTAGACAATTAGGCTAAGGCAAGAGCTATTTCCTCGTCGCTGCTGCCTCCGCCGCATTGTTGTCAATCCCAATATGCTGGTAAACTTAGCTATTATGCACGTAGCAACATAGGGAAAGGTGCGAATTCTACAGCGCAATGAAGATTGTTTCAGAACCAAGGACGGCGACCATATCTAACTCAGAAGAAAGCGCATTTCTTATAAAATATTAGAATATTTTAGTGTTGCACCATTATTTTTACATAATGCAATTTCACATGTTTTAGGGTGATGGACTGCCATCCCTGTGGCCTCCGCAATGGATTAGTCCACTGAGACAGGTGCCAAMCAGACAGGTGTCTTGTGCACTATGAAAAAAAGGTGAATTGCGACTGCTTAACTGAAGAAATCTTGGTCTACCAAACAGTCAACTAAATTGGGCAGCCCAAATTACATTACACAAACCGTTGCGCCTGGCACCTACAACAATACCCTGTTTAAAGGCACTTAAATATTTTGTCTTGCCCATTGACCCTCTGAATGGAACACATACATAATCCAGGCCTAAAAATCCTTTAACCTGTCTCCTCCCCTTCATCTACACTAATGTGAGTGTGACATCAATAATAGATCATAGCTTTCACCTGGTCAGTCTTTCATGGAAGATCAGGTGTTCTTAATGTTTTGTATACTCAGTGTATGCTAATGATAGAAGCTACACAATAATCTATATAATTTGCCTACAGAGAATATTGAAATGGACAGCAAGGGATGTATAATTTGCTAACCAGGTCCAAGCACCTTGTCATTCACTATGGAACATGCCACCGAGGCTCTGTTTTGATAGAGAAGCTACTGGGTCATGACAAAGGGAGAACAGGTTTTGAAATGGGTTGACACAGGCAATCCTTTTTCCCCCTACTAGTTTGTCTTTTGACCAATCAGATCAGCTCTGGAAATTATCTGATGTGATTGGTTAAAAGACCAAAATTGGTCTCTGTATAAACGCAGCATTGGTGACCATGTCTAAGAAACCCTCATTTTTGATCTCTCTGTCCCACTGAAAACAACCCTGATTTTGGTTTCTCTGGAGGCATTTGAAGGCTACCTGTTTTTCCCCTGCGCATCAACATCTTTACCTGAGTCATTTTTAGGGCAGCCCACCATTCACCTATAATCCTATGTCATTCATCAACAAGCCTCTTATAGGACCCTCCATCAGGTGAAATACGTGATGGACGCATACAAATGGCAGAGGAAAGCCCTCATTTTCTGCCCATTGGAAAGGTCTGTCTGCCTCAGTTTTGGGGTATAAAGAAACTGAAATATGGTTAAAATCCCAGTGACTAGAGCCTCCTCACACACAGTTCACATTCATATAGGCTATCATGGCCCCTGGCTGTCTACCTGTACAGTGTAGACTGACTCTGTCAATTCCAGCTTTACAGTGGCCTGGAACGCGCAGAACACATAGTTCAAAGTCCATGTTCATGGTGATCAGACCTGGCTCGTATGTGTGTGTGTATTGGTGCTTGCTCAGGGGCAGTGGAAGCCCAGCTGCCACACACCCTAGTAGGCTTGGTGAAAGAAGGGAGGGGGGGTGTTCCTTCCTTCTACAGGCTGGACCTGCTCTCGGTCTGTTAAGGAAAGGCATGCACAGACTTCATGTTTTTAGTATGGAGTGCTTTGACCAATCAGCAGTGGAGGAGCTGGACATGCCCAGTAGGTACAGGGAGGTTAAACATTAGCCATGATGGTGGCACAGCCGCTCCTCCTGCTAAAAACTAGATCTTTGTGTTGCAGCTTGTTTTGGTTCACAAGTAGAAACGAATATTACTTCTAAGCCACGGAATTGGGAATTTCTGTCTTTGAACATTTCACAACGAGGCAATAGAAAACCATGGTGTGACCAATGTCTAGTATGGGGCTTTTATAGGCATACATGTATGTTAGGTTCAGGCTGTTGTCTTTCTTCACCYGGAGCTGTTGACAAAAGTGCTGTGTCTTCAGTGTTTTATGTATCCCATAGCATTATGCAGTTCATCAATTCAAGTTGTGTGGCATGAGAAAAAGAATTTGCAGGAATGATTTCACTACTTTACTGTAAGTCATTTGTTAGTCTAGGCCTATTCTCAGGAGTAACGTCTTATCAGGCTTCATTTCAGTAGTTTCTTTGAAGCTCTGCTCCCACCTGTTAACTGCCCTGATAGTTTTTAAAGCATTTATTTCCTTAAAGCCTTTTTGGTAAGTCTTTTTGGCAAAGCTACCATAGGACAGTTTCCTTTTGACCATCACATGTTGTTCTCCCAGTGCCGTGCTTATTGTCAMAGCTGTGTGAACAGGGCTGATGCATTTGGAATCTATTTGCCACTCACACACCCTTCTAGTTGCTGTGGGTGTGATTACACACACTATAGAATACCTGCTATGGTCTTTACACTATATTACCCAGGTTTATTATGCCATTTTTTGGGGTGTGTGTCAAATGAGACACTTAGGCTATTCAAAATGTTAGCCACTTTGTCTTAACTTGAATATCTTGTTTGACACTATAATCCTGCACTCCAAATGAGTGAAACTGAAAGACTCACAGTTCTCCCTCCAGTAAGCTAACCTCAGCCTTTCTCGCTCTCTTTCTCCCTCTCGCTCTACAGGTGTAGCTGCTAGGGTCCTGAGGAGATGCCACTGAGGTTCCGGTCTATTGTCCCGTACACGCTGCCTGGAGTGCTGGCGCTTATAGGCTGGTGGTGGTACATCTCACGCAAGAAAGAGCGAATCACCAACCATGACAGTGAGGAGGGGGCAGCGGCCATGGGCCTGCTGGCGTCCCCGGCCCCCAGTGACGGCAGCAACGGCCTGGTAGAGAAAGGGATAGTGTCCCTCTGCGCCAAAGCCACTACCCCCACAACCAGCAGCTGCAGAGAGAGAACAGGCAGCGGCAGAGTCAGACCATCCAAGGCCAAAGAGCAAAGGTCAACAGAACAGGAGGTCGTAGCACAGATTCACATCCCGGCCATTAAGGCCCAGGCAGTAGAGGTACAGAGTACATGTTCACCTACAGAGAGGACCTCCCACCACCCAGACAGAGCCAACGCAGTCACAGACCCTTGTGTAGATAGGTGCCAACAGACACCCAGGAACAGTTCTTCTCCTGCAGCCTCACCCTTACCAACACAGACCAGGAAGGAGAGCTGGGCTCTCCAGGGAGAACACGGAGCCACTGGGCAGAGACCGCCAGTCGCCATTGCCTATGTTACAAAGCTGGTGAAATCAACGTTTACTGAGCAGGTCCCTGCTTCAGTGAAGGAGGCCACAGCATCAGAAGCACTTGTACTCTCCCAGAAGGCCCATGCCACGACTAGTTCCTCCACAGCAGCAGACCTGATGAATGCAGAGAGGCCTGAGCCAGAGGGGGAGGTGGCAGCAGCACATGAGGCAGCAGTGGCCTTCACCCAGAACCTACAAGTGGAGCTGGTGGCTAAAGATGCCCTCCTGGTCCCCTCCAGCAGTACCAAAGATGAGCTGCCCTCCTCGTCCTTCATCCCAGCTGAGACACCGGCCCAGGCACTGAAAGTAGTCACACATGAGCCTCTTTTCCCAGAGACCCCCACATCTTCGCAGGGCTACCATGCTGTTGTGACTAGTACTTCGGCCTTCCCAGCCCAAGGCCCCCAGCAGGAGAACGGGGCCCCCTGCAGCAGCGAGGAGCTGGAGGACCTGGCAGCAGGTCTGATCACTGAGGTCATCTGGGCAGCCACCCAGGAGGTCCTCAGTGTTACCTCCTGTCCAGAGACCTGGCTCGGCCAATCCGCTGCTGAGCCCTGCTGCAGAAGCACCCCGCTGGCCAATGGGAGGCCATGCTCTGAGCAAGAGCCACTCACAAGGAACATGGAGGAAGGGCCCTCCCCAATAAGCCACGCTGAGACGGAGTGGAGAGCGCAGCAGAAAGAAGGGATGCCCAACGGTTGCCCGCCCGCCCCGGCATGGGAGCCAATGGGGACAGCAAACGCACTGAATAACCCCTGGGCGGCAGCAGCAGCATCCTCGCAGGAGGGGAGGCGTGAGGCCAGCAGCGTACCTGTCAACCTGGACAAACTGAAGGGAAATGAAGGGGCGATGGTGGCCGAGGACTCAGCCTGCAGTACGTGCCACTCTGAGGATGGGGTCAGCATTGAGGACCAGCAGAGCAGGGAGAGCCAGGAGGATCTGATCCAGGTGTCAGGGATGTCTGAGGGGGAGGGTGGTCTGCGCCAGGCCCCAGAAGAGGTAGTGCCCACGGAACAAGTGATGGCAGCCCTACCAGGCCATGTGCTGGGGGCTGTTGGCGAAGTGAAGAGGCTCAACGGGATGGCCCTGAGGAACGGTTCTCACGGGATGAGTGAGACTGAGACCGATCAGTCTGGAGGTAGGATTACAGACCACACCATGTAGTAGAGTCAGGCTCATAGCAGCACTGATCTACACATGGCTTCTCAGCTGCTCAAATTCCCAAACAGCGTGTGATGGAGGCTCAGAACACACTCATTGACTCTCTTCTGTCGTAGGGTCTCTCTTCCCTACGTGGAACTAAGGCCTCCTTTTTCATTATTTGTAGTTTCTCCAGACATTGGGGCAAACTAAGGGCAGAACAAGAGTGCCTTCTGTGTCATCACAGAGAGCCCTTTGTTCAACATTAYKWTACATCTAACAACATTAAAAAGCTGAGGGGAATATTTGATTGCATGGACTATCATTTGGAAAGTCACCGGCTTTGGTCTTAGATCTGGTAAAATAACTATTCAGAAGTAGGCAAGTCTGTGTGAATTGTGGCTAGGGAATTTAATGGTCTCTGCTTCTGTGCTGTACCTTTCCAATTCTAACTAATGAGATCGCAAAATAGTAGCTGTAAGAGTAAATGTCTGAAGTGGGCAACCTGTTTTGGCCCATCTAAGAAATGCTTGCAGAATCATGTTGTGACTACTAGCTAGTCTGCCACCAGCAAAAGAAAAAGCATACAGTTGAGGTGATAGTATTCTTTACTTAATGTTCTTTGCTGTTGATGGTGGCTAATACAGAACAGTGTGGTGGCTAGTTACCCTTCATAGTGTAGGTTGAAGTTAGTCTTTAGATGCTGTTTTACTACTTACCACCCTGAGGATATAGGGACTCTAGCTGTGTTTCTACTAGATACCACCCTGAGGATATAGGGACTCTAGCTGTGTTTCTACTAGATACCACCCTGAGGATATAGGACTCTAGCTGTGTTCTACTAGATACCACCTGAGGATATAGGGACTCTAGCTGTGTTTCTACTAGATACCACCCTGAAGGCTATAGGGACTCTAGCTGTGTTTCTACTAGATACCACCCTGAGGCTATAGGGACTCTGCTGTGTTTCTACTAGATACCACCCTGAGGCTATAGGGACTCTAGCTGTGTTTCTACTAGATACCACCCTGAGGATATAGGGACTCTAGCTGTGTTTACTAGATACCACCCTGAGGATATAGGGACTCTAGCTGTGTTTCTACTAGATACCACCCTGAGGATATAGGGACTCTAGCTGTGTTTTCTACTAGATACCACCTGAGGATATAGGGACTCTAGCTGTGTTTCTACTAGATACCACCCTGAGGATATAGGGACTTCTAGCTGTGTTTCTACTAGATACCACCCTGAGGAATAGGGACTCTAGCTGTGTTTCTACTAGATACCACCCTGAGGCTATAGGGACTCTAGCTGTGTTTCTACTAGATACCACCCTGAGGCTATAGGGACTCTAGCTGTGTTTCTACTAGATACCACCCTGAGGCTATAGGGACTCTAGCTGTGTTTCTACTAGATACCACCCTGAGGATATAGGGACTCTAGCTGTGTTTCTACTAGATACCACCCTGAGGCTATAGGGACTCTAGCTGTGTTTCTACTAGATACCACCCTGAGGCTATAGGACTCTAGCTGTGTTTCTACTAGATACACCCTGAGGCTTAGGGACTCTAGCTGTGTTTCTACTAGATACACCTGAGGATATAGGGACTCTAGCTGTGTTTCTACTAGATACCACCCTGAGGATATAGGGACTTCTAGCTGTGTTTCTACTAGATACCACCCTGAGGATATAGGGACTCTAGCTGTGTTTCTACTAGATACCACCCTGAGGATATAGGGACTCTAGCTGTGTTTCTACTAGATACCACCCTGAGGCTATAGGGACTCTAGCTGTGTTTCACTAGATACCACCCTGAGGATATAGGGACTCTAGCTGTGTTTCTACTAGATACCACCTGAGGTATAGGGACTCTAGCTGTGTTTCACTAGATACCACCCTGAGGATATAGGGACTCTAGCTGTGTTTCTACTAGATACCACCCTGAGGATATAGGGACTCTAGCTGTGTTTTCTACTAGATACCACCCTGAGGATATAGGGACTCTAGCTGTGTTTCTACTAGATACCACCCTGAGGATATAGGGACTCTAGCTGTGTTTCTACTAGATACCACCCTGAGGATATAGGGACTCTAGCTGTGTTTCTACTAGATACCACCCTGAGGCTATAGGGACTCTAGCTGTGTTTCTACTAGATACCACCCTGAGGCTATAGGGACTCTAGCTGTGTTTCTACTAGATACCACCCTGAGGCTATAGGGACTCTAGCTGTGTTTCTACTAGATACCACCCTGAGGATATAGGGACTCTAGCTGTTTTTCGACTAGATACCACCCTGAGGATATAGGACTCTAGCTGTGTTTCTACTAGATACCACCCTGAGGATATAGGGACTCTAGCTGTGTTTCTACTAGATACCACCCTGAGGATATAGGGACTCTAGCTGTGTTTCTACTAGATACCACCCTGAGGATATAGGGACTCTAGCTGTGTTTCTACTAGATACCACCCTGAGGATATAGGGACTCTAGCTGTGTTTCTACTAGATACCACCCTGAGGCTATAGGGACTCTAGCTGTGTTTCTACTAGATACCACCCTGGGCTATAGGGACTCTAGCTGTGTTTCTACTAGATACCACCTGAGGCTATAGGGACTCTAGCTGTGTTTCTACTAGATACCACCCTGAGGATATAGGGACTCTAGCTGTGTTTCTACTAGATACCACCCTGAGGCTATAGGGACTCTGCTGTGTTTCTACTAGATACCACCCTGAGGCTATAGGGACTCTAGCTGTGTTTCTACTAGATACACCCTGAGGCTTAGGGACTCTAGCTGTGTTTCTACTAGATACCACCCTGAGGATATAGGGACTCTAGCTGTGTTTCTACTAGATACCACCCTGAGGATATAGGGACTCTAGCTGTGTTTCTACTAGATACCACCCTGAGGTATAGGACTCTAGCTGTGTTTCTACTAGATACCACCCTGAGGTATAGGGACTCTAGCTGTGTTTCTACTAGATACCACCCTGAGGCTATAGGGACTCTAGCTGTGTTTCACTAGATACCACCCTGAGGATAGGGACTCTAGCTGTGTTTCTACTAGATACCACCCTGAGGATATAGGGACTCTAGCTGTGTTTCACTAGATACCACCCTGAGGTATAGGGCTCTAGCTGTGTTTCTACTAGATACCCCCTGAGTATAGGACTCTAGCTGTTTTCTACTAGATACCACCCTGAGGATATAGGGACTCTAGCTGTGTTTCTACTAGATACCACCCTGAGGATATAGGGACTTAGCTGTGTTTCTACTAGATACCACCCTGAGGCTATAGGGACTCTAGCTGTGTTTCACTAGATACCACCCTGAGGATATAGGGACTCTAGCTGTGTTTCACTAGATACCACCCTGAGGCTTAGGGATCAGCTGTGTTTCTACTAGATACCACCCGAGGATATAGGGACTCTAGCTGTGTTTTTCACTAGATACCACCCTGAGGATATAGGGACTCTAGCTGTGTTTCTACTAGATACCACCCTGAGGCTATAGGGACTCTAGCTGTGTTTCTACTAGATACCACCCTGAGGATATAGGGACTTCTAGCTGTGTTTCTACTAGATACCACCCTGAGGTATAGGGACTCTAGCTGTGTTTCTACTAGATACCACCCTGAGGCTATAGGGACTCTAGCTGTGTTTCACTAGATACCACCCTGAGGATATAGGGACTCTAGCTGTGTTTCACTAGATACCACCCTGGGCTTAGGGACTCAGCTGTGTTTCTACTAGATACCACCCTGAGGATATAGGGACTCTAGCTGTGTTTCTACTAGATACCACCCTGAGGATATAGGGACTCTACTGTGTTTCTACTAGATACCACCCTGAGGTATAGGGACTCTAGCTGTGTTTCTACTAGATACCACCCTGAGGCATATAGGGACTCTAGCTGTGTTTCTACTAGATACCACCTGAGGATGTAGGGACTCTAGCTGTGTTTCTACTAGATACCACCCTGAGGCTGTAGGGACTCTAGCTGTGTTTCACTAGATACCACCCTGAGGCTATAGGGACTCTAGCTGTGTTTCTACTAGATACCACCCTGAGGCTAGTAGGGACTCTAGCTGTGTTTCTACTAGATACCACCCTGGGCTTAGGGACTCTAGCTGTGTTTCTACTAGATACCACCCTGAGGCTTAGGGACTCTAGCTGTGTTTCTACTAGATACCACCCTGAGGCTATAGGGACTCTAGCTGTGTTTCACTAGATACCACCCTGAGGCTATAGGGACTCTAGCTGTGTTTCGACTAGATACCACCCTGAGGCTATAGGGACTCTAGCTGTGTTTTCACGACTAGATACCCCTGAGGCTATAGGACTCTAGCTGTGTTTCGACTAGATACCACCCTGAGGCTATAGGGACTCTAGCTGTGTTTCTACTAGATACCACCCTGAGGCTAGTAGGACTCTAGCTGTGTTTCTACTAGATACCACCCTGCGAGGCTATAGGGACTCTAGCTGTGTTTTCGACTAGATACCACCCCGAGGCTATAGGGACTCTAGCTGTGTTTCTACTAGATACACCCTGAGGCTATAGGGACTCTAGCTGTGTTTCGACTAGATACCACCCTGAGGCTATAGGGACTCTAGCTGTGTTTCTACTAGATACCACCCTGAGGCTATAGGGACTCTAGCTGTGTTTCTACTAGATACCACCCCGAGGCTGTAGGGACTCTTAGCTGTGGTTTCTACTAGATACCACCCTGAGGCTATAGGGACTCTAGCTGTGTTTCGACTAGATACCACCCTGAGGCTATAGGGACTCTAGCTGTGTTTCTACTAGATACCACCCTGAGGC
This sequence comes from Salvelinus sp. IW2-2015, assembly GCF_002910315.2. Classification (NCBI taxonomy): domain Eukaryota; kingdom Metazoa; phylum Chordata; class Actinopteri; order Salmoniformes; family Salmonidae; genus Salvelinus; species Salvelinus sp. IW2-2015. The sequence goes on from NC_036841.1 coordinate 23,521,852, forward strand.
TGTAGGGACTCTAGCTGTGTTTCTACTAGATACCACCCTGAGGCTGTAGGGACTCTAGCTGTGTTTGGGGAGCTGTACTTTTTGCTAAGGGGGCAAGTTGTGATGTCACAAACGGGAAGAACCACACCTAAAGCCTGCTGGGTGTTCCTGAAAAGGTTAGCGGTCACACAGAAGGTGAAGACTCATAACAGTCCAGTGAAGGTGTCATTGTGTTTCTGGTCTGTCAGAGCAGGACTGGGATCAGATATTCCTGGTAAGAGCCATAGTGGTGTGCACGTGTGGGTGGACTTTGGATTAATGTTGGGTTAGTGGCCGTTATGCCCTGTGTGTGATTTGTTTGATTAACAGCTCAATGACTTATGTGTGGGGTGGGTGATCTGCTGTATGTGTCTTAAACTTTGAGTTGTGTGTGTAAATGTGCAGGTGTCTATCTTTATTTWATMTAATTTTTTTACATTTATCCAGTTTTTGTTTTTTAGGGTACATGTTTAGGTTAGACTCCAGTCATGTTTGGATGAGTAATTGTGAGTTGGTAAAAGACCTGTCTGACTCAGGACTGTGTGTGTGTCTGGATGTGTTCAGGCTCGGATGTGAACAGTATGGACTCGGTGGATAGTGGCTGCACCATGGGGGCTAGGGACAGTAGTGGCAGCCCTGCCATGGCTCTGGGCTCTGAACTTATCGTTTGGGAGATTGAGGTGCCAAAGGTGAGCCTGCTCCATCCCAACACCCACACCCAGAGACTTGACTACTATTCAGAGGAAAATCCACTAGTTCCTTAGAAATGAGTCTCTTATCACATTCATTCTAACCCAATATCTCCTTGTAATGTCTTCTTCCGTTTCTGTTCTCTCGCTCTCTCAGCATCTGGTGGGTCGGTTAATTGGGAAACAGGGGCGATACGTGAGCTTCCTGAAGCAAAGCTCTGGTGCAAAGATCTACATCTCCACACCTGCCTTACACTCAAGAGTTCCAGATCTGCCACATAGAGGGTGAGTGGGGTAGTCTCTCCTGTCAGGAGCAAATGAGTCACTTGGCTCTAGATAGTGTACTGGTAGTAGAATTCTGCTGTTTTAATGTGTGCCCTACTAGGCTCCAGCAGCAGGTGACAAAGCATTGTCCCTGATCGGGAAGAAGTTTAAGGATTTGAACCTGACCAACCTCTATGCCCCCCACCTCTGCCGCTCACGCTGCCCTCGCTGCCCATGACTCCTGGGTGGAGCATGGTACCTAGAGAGCCTGGAGGGTTGTGCAGGGTTCCCTTCTCTCCGTCTCTGTCTTTCTGTCTCTCTCCGTCTCTCAAATCTGTTCAAACATGCTTTATTTGCACGACAGTTAAGGTGCTGCTAATTGATTTGAAAGAAAGTGGTTTAACATAAGAATGAGATGTCTGCCTTATGGCTTCCATTTGAAAGTGTTAACTTAACTCTGTTTCTTCTCTCAGCTCCTGCTCCCCAGCGGTGTAACCGTGGAGGTGATCGTAGTGAACATTGTATCGGCGGGTCACCTCTTCGTCCAGCAGCACACACACCCTACGTACCACGCCCTGCGCAGCCTGGACCAGCAGATGTTCCTGTGTTACTCCCAGCCAGAGACACCACCCTGCCCTCGCCTGCTGAGGGTAAGAGACCCCCAAGGAGGACGTGCATGGATGGATGTCTTTTGAACCAGCTTTGTGTGTGTAATCCAGACTCGATGCTTACCCTCTCTCTGTCTCAGTGGGGGTGATCTGTGCGGCGCCGGCCTGGCCCGGTGAGGAAGCCTGGTGGAGAGCCCAGGTCATCTCCTTCTACAAAGAGACCAGCGAGGTTGAGATCCGATATGTGGACTACGGCGGCTATGACCGAGTGAAGATTGACACACTACGGCAAATAAGGTGAGCCCTCAGACTCTGAAGGCTGAAAAAGCATGTCTAGTTGATGCACATTTTCAGAGTTGCGAGCAATTTCTWTCCAACTCAAGTCTATTCAGAGAAAGTTGTCAGAACTGGAATTCAGAAGAACTCCATACTTTTCCATACTTTTTTCATTTCCATTTCCATACTTTCAAAGCTGTTTTCATTCCATTTTCCTTAATTTCTTTCCGAAGTTGACTTGTTTAGGTAAAATAGACACCAGTCCTGCTAGGTATAGTAGCCCGTCATTGTAAATAAGAATGTTCTTAACTGACTTGCCTAGTTAAATATAAGTCCAAAAAAAAAAWATAGTATTCATTCAACCCTTTTTGTTATGAAATTGTGCCCCCCTCTGGTCAAAAAGTTTAGTCATATTTAGAGAGAACAGAATGTTATGTAAGAAGGGATGGTGTGTCTTTCTGCACACTGACTGAATGCTCTAAAATCTGTCTTTTCAGGTCAGACTTCGTAACATTACCGTTCCAAGGTGCAGAAGTATTACTGGACAACATCGCCCCCCTTCCAGGTAACATCAAATAGCTAAATAAAATGACATGGTATCACATCACAATTGATAATGTCAAATAGCTAAATAAAATGACATGGTACAGTTTACTTGCGATAGATGTCTTATTCTCAAGGACACTCTCCAAAATCAAGAAACTTTCCCAATTGAATGTCAAACTGTTCCAAAGTCAGCCTGCCTGTGGAAGGTCATCGAATCTGCTGTTGTCATTTATGTTAACAAGTCTGTAAATGCATCCATCCACAGGAGAGAAGAGCTTTTCAACTGAGGCCTCCTCTGCACTGGAGGAGATGACGAGAGGGGTAGCACTGCTTGCACAGGTACCAAAAATACAGCATCCAGCACCAGGCAGCTAACTGGAAGACACTGTACTATACTGTACTTTAATGCACTGTACTATACTGTACTTTAATATACTGTACTTTAATGCACTACTATACTGTACTCTACTGTACTGCACTATACTGTACTGCACTATACTGTACTGTAATGTACTGTACGCTCCACAGAAGGTAATTGGTTGCTCTTCTGGCTGTTTCCTTTCTTCCAGGTCACAAACTACGACAACAACACTGGTCTCCCATTGGTTCAGATGTGGAACATGGTTGGAGAAGAGGTACGGTGATCATGGGATTTGGCATGAAATTGTTAACTTTTTTGGAAGTTTCGACAAAGTGTTTGAAATATTTCAGTGTAATTGTGAGCATTTCTATTTGGTGAAGTGGATTTTCTTTCATTGTGGTGTATGGTTCATAAGCGTCTGTATTTAACAATGCAAGACATTTTCACCTAAACATTCTGATGGCTGGTAAACCACTCGGTATCAATTGTTATTTTACACTAATATGATGAATCTATCTTTCTCTCCATTTCCATCCAGCTGGTATCAGTTAACCGCACGCTGGCAGAGCGAGTGTTGGGTACCTGGGTGGACAGCTTTTGAACCTCGCTGCCCCCCACCCATCAACCCCTTCTCAGTTTTACCACACCCCTCCTAGATCCCTTCTTCTGACCTAATCTCTGGAGTCTGACCCAACCAGCCCTCCAGAAACACCCATAACACTTCAATGGAACAACACAACCACTGGATTTGGGAATAATTTGTTTTTTGGGGGGGCTTTTTTACACCAGATTTCACAAAGAAATAAAAATGGTTGTATGCAGAAAAAATATGAAGTACTGCTTCAGAATAAGCCAACTCCCCTCCTCTCCTCCCCCACACACCAAAATAACTTAAAGAAGGAAAATAAAGTACTTGTACATTTTAAAAATAGATCTATATTGTAACTAAAGGTCGATCTGATTTTTCGTCCTACCTGACATTTCACTCCACAACTTTGCCTGTGGATTCTCATCATGCTGTGGATGTATAACTCAATAGGAAACAGTGTCAATGGAGAACTAACCTCACTATCAGCTGTAATTACATGTATACACTTGTATAGTGATATGAAAGGAATTGGGCTTTAAAGACTGGGCTGAGTGGGGGGGTTTCTATATTATTGTACGTAGTGCAGTAGCCAGTCCCCATTTGGTCTCATCATGACAGCCGTGGACATACAGGCCTGGGGGGCTAAGAATGGCGTCTGGATTCATGGTTGTGACTGACGCCCTCGTCTGTGGAGACAAATGTAGATCTCAGCTTTTTTGCCGCTAACCACAGTCAAGGAAATGGACAGGGTGGGGGATTCCTTTCTCCGACCACCTGACTTGGGTGAGTGACTGGGAGAATGTGCAGAACCGGGATCCCAGGAGTCGCGTGAAGGCCTGCTCATCTGCCCTGGCCTCTCCAGTCTGTACAACACTGTGGCCTTATGGAGAAACCAAACGGGCTTCCTTTTCTGGGATCTCCAACTGACCTGCAAGCAGACCAGACTGACCCCTCTTTCCCCATGCAATCGCTGGTTGCCTTCAGCGTCTATCCATTGTCCTGCCTGGCATCTCAAGCTGATGCACTCACCACTACATTTCAGATCCACTACTGTTGTCTGGCACTGGAGTTGTTGAGTAGTCTGGGACATGACATGGAAGGGTAGGGGTGCACTACCCCCCCCCCCCCCCCCTTCTTGACTGACTCCAGGGGCCTCGTGCAACTCTTGGTTCAACTGTCTAAGGATTTTGAGAGAGGACACCACTGTGCGGTTAACATTGGTGTGTGTGTGTGTGTGGAAACACTACAGCCACGGACAGGCCTCTGATACCTGACCAGGAACTCTTACAAAGCATCTTACGTTAGCCCTGCTCAGTCAGGATAGGCCCAGTGCTTATATTAAAATCAGTCTGTCTTCTAATATGCATGTTAACCTGCCCAGGTCTGCGTCCCTCTTATCGTCTTCACTGTGTTTTCTTCTACATACTTTTACCCCGTAACATTATTACACTTTACATTTGTGCAGTTGCAGTTTCCATACTTACAAGCAGTTTAATCGATCCAAAATGAAGTCTTGCTGACAACACGAGGGTTGACTGTTTTTGTAGCCCCTTTGCACTGTGGGAAATTAGGTCCTTGACGGTACCGGTCCTCTTCACTCAGCAGCGTATGAAAGTGCAGTATAGAGAAAGTGAGCCATGAGAATCAGTCTCTCACACTGCAGATATTATTGTAAAAGATGGCTTCATACTGTATATCTGCTTTGGTCTTGTTGGGTTTTGCATAGGAATTAATTGCTTTGTCATTTATTGAACAGAATACACTTAAATATTTAACTGCTTATTTTTCCTGATGGGTGGTGTTGTCGTCGCCCCCCCGAATTGAATTGCTCTGGTAATAAGACAGCTTCCGTCCCTCTGCTTGGTCTTATTGAAGTTAAGAACCAGGATAGATTTTGGATAGTACCTAATGGTTTCGCTTGACTATTCCTGCATTACTATTAAACTTGACAGCGTTGGCATGTAAACCACATGACAATACTTACCTCCTATACATATTGATCACATAGGTTAACTGCACTTTATCAACCTTGCTACTAGAGTATATATTTCACACATTTTGTGGGATTGATTGAACCATGTTTCAGGAATGGTTAGTTATGAGGTTGATGCACATGCTGCTAGTTCAGAAGGCAGCTGRTGCAAGGTGTTTTTAAAAGTCAGTTATTAGTCAGTCCAGTGTTTACTGTATCTCCCCTACCTGATAACTGTTAATGTTTCTAGAACCATAGGAAATAAGGCTTCTAGCTACTATACTGAACAAAAATATAAACGTYAAATGTTGGTCCCATGAGCTGAAATAAAATAACCCAGAAATGTTACATATGCACGAAGAGCGTATTTCTCTCAAATGTTGTACACAAGTTTGTTTCCATTCGTGTTAGTGCGCATTTCTCCTTTGCCAAGATAATTAATCCACCTGACAAGTGTGGCATATCAAGAAGCTGATTAAACAGCATGATCATTACACAGGTGCACCTTGTGCTGGGGGACAATAAAAGACCACTATAATGTGCTGTTTTTATTCACACAACACAATGCCACAGATGTCTCAAGTTTTGAGGGAGTGTGCAATTGGCATGCTGACTGCAGGAATGTCCAACTGAGCTGTTGCCGGAGAAGTTTGTTAATTTCTCTACCATAAGCCGCCTCCAACATCGTTTTAGAGAATTTGGCAGTACGTCCAACCGGCCTCACAACCACAGACCACATGTAAACACGCCAGCCCAGGACCTCCACATCTGGTTTCTTAATTTCTTTCTGTAATAGTGCCCTTTTGTGGGGGGGGAAACTATTCTGATTGGCTGGGACTGGTGGGCCTGGGAGGCCTATGTCCTCCCAGGCCCAACAATGGCTGCACCCCTGCCCAGTCATGTAAATCCATAAATTAGGGGCTAATGAATTTATTTAAATTTACTGATTTCCTTCTATGAACTGTAACTCAGTAAAATCTTTGAGATTGTTGCATGTTGGGTTTTTGTTCAGTTCAAGGGATTTACATGTCATGGCTTGCTTGGGTTAGAGTCCAAAGCTGGCGTGGAGCAGGAGCCATATTGTTTGATATTTTCAGCCCCTTAACTTCATGTTTCAAAGAGCCATTTCAATCAATGTCCTCTCCTCTTTGATTCCAGCTTGATTATGTCACAATCAGTATAGATTAATTACTCCATTGATCCAAATGACACCCTTCTGTCCTGTCACCCAAACTCCTATCATGCTTGATCGAACTAGAATTATTTCTTGACTTGTGCAGGTCTGTGTAAATAAGATATTTCACTGGACTTTTGTATAACACTGGAAACAAAGGGAACATGTTTTTGTTTTTTTGTTGTTTTTGGTTCACCCCTTCCAAAACCGCTCATTGTTCTGTTGGTAGGACTGGTTTGAAGTGTTTGCTTAGCTAGATAATTAATCATTTGATTATTTAAATGAGTAAGAAATCCTGCCCAGAGCATTTAACATGTACAGGTCAGTTTTTGCGAGGCTCATCAAAGGTTTGGTTCTTGGTTGTACAGATCTATAAAAAAATAAAATAAAGTTATAAAAAATGCTACTCTTATGTTCTGAAAATGTTTGATTGTCTCTACATTACACCATATATGTGGAGGTGAACATCTAGTATACAGTTTATCATTTTGTCCAAGCAGTGTCGATTCAATACTCCCACATGCACATAATCACATATAGGACTTTATGACAACTGCTGATGTAAAAAGGGATTTATAAAATGTGATTGAAATTTCAAAGCAAAGAGTTAAAGGGCAACTCCACCACTTTTCAACCTAATTTTCATTGTCTCTCATTGTTTACATATGTGAAAACAGTTCATTTCTACATTTTATAGAAAAAAATAGAGCCTGATATAGAGGTCCTGGATGGCAGGGAGCTGTGCCCAGTGAAATACCGGGCTGTACGCACTACTCTCTGCAGCGCCTTGCGGTCGGATGCCAAGCAGTTGCCATACCAAGCGGTGATGCAGTTAGTCAAGATTCTCTCAATAGAGCTGTAGAACCTTTTGAGGATCTTAGGTCCCATGACAAATCTTTTCAGCCTCCTGAATGGTGTTGTACGTTGCCTTCTTCACGACTGTGTTGGTCTGTGTGTGGATCATTAAAATTCCTTAGTGATGTGGACACCGAGGAACTTGAAGCTCTCGACCCGGTCCACTACAGCACCGTGGATGGGGGTGTGCTTAGCCCTCCATTTCCTGTAGTCCACATTCAGCTCCTTTGTATTGCTGATGTTGAGGGAAAGGTTGTTGTCCTCGCACCACACTGCTATGTCAAGTCAAATCAAATTGTATTGGTCACATACACATCGTTTGCAGATGTTATTTCGAGTGTAACGAAATGCTAATGCTTCTAGATCCGATAGTGCAGCAGTATCTAACAGTTCCACATCAAAACTAAATAGAAATCAAGTAAAGGAATAGGATAAGTATCTAACAATTCCACAACAAAACATATCTAACAATATCTAACAATTCCAACAMTATCTAACAATTCCACAACAAAACATAATACAATCTAGTAAAGGAATGGAATAAGAATAAATAAGTATAAAATATATGGATGAGCAGTGACAGAGCGGCTACGATGAATTAGATAGTGAATGATACAGTATACATTATATACATATGAGATGAGTAATGCGAGATATGTACACATTCTTAAAGCCGCATTATTAAAGTGACTACTGTTCCATTTATTAAAGTGGACAATGATATCAAGCAGTCGCCTCTGTGCTAGTGGTGGCTGTTTAACAATCTGATGGCCTTGAGATAGGAGCTGTTTTTCAATCTCTGTCCCAGCTTTGATGCACTTGTACTGACCTCGCCTTCTGGATGATAGCGGGGTGAACAGGCAGTGGCTCGAGTGGTTGTTGTACTTGATGATCTTTTTTGACTTCCTGTGACATCAGTGTTGTAGGTGTCCTGGAGAGCAGGTKATTTGCCTCCGGTGATGCGTTSTGCAGACTGCACCACCCTCTGGAGAGCCTTGCAGTTGTGGGCGGTGCAGTTGTCGTACCAGGCGGTGATACAACCCGACAGGATGCTCTCAATTGTGCACCTGTAAAAGTTAGTGAGGGTTTTCGGAGACAAGCCAKATTTTTCAGCCTCCTGAGGTTGAAGAGGCGCAGTTGCGCCTTCTTCACCARGCTGTCTGTGTGTGTGGACCATTTCAGTTTGTCTGTGATATGAACACCGGGGAACTTAACTTTCCACCTTCTCCACTGCTTTCCCGTCGATGTGGATTGGGGGCTGCTCCCTTTGCTGTTTCCTGAAGTCCATGATCATCTCTTTGGTTTGCTGACATTGAGTGAGAGGTTATTTTCCTGACACCACACTCCGAGAGCCCTCACCTCCTCCCTGTAGACTGTCTCGTCYTTGTTGGTAATCAAGRCTACCACTGTGGTGTCATCTGCAAACTTGATGATTGAGTTGGAGGCATGCATGGCCACGCAGTCGTGGGTGAACAGGGAGTACAGGAGGGGGCTGAGCACGCACCCTTGTGGAGCCCCGGTGTTGAGGATCAGCGAAGTGGAGATGTTGTTTCCTACATTCACCACCTGGGGGCGGTCCGTCAGGAATTCCAGGACTCAGTTGCACAGGGCAGAGTCGAGACCCAAGGTCTCAAGCTTAATGAGGAGTTTGTAGGGTGCTATGGTGTTGAATGCTGAGCTGTAGTCAATGAACAGCATTCTTACATAGGTATTACTCTTGTCCAGATGGGATAGGGCAGTGTGCAGTGTGATGGCGATTGCATCGTCTGTGGACCTATTGGGGTGGTAAGCAAATTGAAGTGGGTCTAGGGTGACCGGTAGGGTGGAGGTGATATGATCCTTGACTAGTCTCTCAAAGCACTTCATGATGACAGAAGTGAGTGCTACGGGGTGATAGTCATTTAGTTCAGTTACCTTAGCTTTCTTTGGAACTGGAACAATGGTGGCCATCTTGAAGCATGTGGGGACAGCAGACTGGGATAGGGATTGATTGAATATGTCCGTAAACACACCAGCCAGCTGGTCTGGGCATGCTCTGAGGACGAGGCTAGGGATGCCGTCTGGGCCGGCAGCCCTGCGAAGGTTAACACGTTTAAATGTTTTACTCACGTCGACCACGGAGAAGGAGAGCCCACAGTCTTAGGTAGCGGGCCGCGTCGGTAGCACTGTATTGTCCTCAAAGCGTGCAAAGAAGTTGTTTAATTTGTCTGGAAGCAAGACGTCGATGTCTGCAACGGGGCTGGTTTTCTCTTTGTAGTCTGTGATTGTCTGTAGACCCTGCCACATATGTCTCGTGTTTGAGCTGTTGAATTGTGACTCCACTTTGTCTCTGTACTGACGTTTTGCCTGTTTGATTGCCTTACGGAGGGAATAACTACACTGTTTGTATTCTGTCATATTTTCAGTCGCCTTGCCATGATTAAATGCTGTGGTACGTGCTTTCAGCTTTGCGCGAATGCTGCRATCAATCCATGGTTTCTGGTTAGGGAAGGTCTTAATAGTCACAACGGGTACAACATCTCCTACACACTTCCTTATAAACTCGCTCACCGAGTCAGCGTATACATCAATGTTGTTGTCTGAGGCTACCCGGAACATATCCCAGTCCACGTGATTGAAGCAATCTTGAAGCGTGGAATCCGATTGGTCAGTCCAGCGTTGGATAGGCCTAAGCACAGGCGCTTCCTGTTTTAGTTTCTGCCTATAGGAGGGGAGCAACAAGATGGAGTCATGGTCAGATTTGCCAAAAGGAGGGCGGGGGAGGGCTTTGTATGCATTGCAGAAGTTAGAGTAGCAATGGTCGAGCGTGTTACTCGCTCGTGTACAGCAATCGATATGCTGATAGAATTTAGGTAGAATTGTTCTCAAATTAGCTTAGTTAAAATCCCCAGCTACAATAAATGCAGCCTCAGGATATATGCTTTCCAGTTTGCATAAAGTCCAGTGAAGTTCCTTGATGGCCGTCTTGGTATCCGTTTGCGGGGGATATACACAGCTGTGACGATAACTGAGGAGAGTTCTCTTGTGAGATAATACGGTCTGAATTTGATTGTGAGGAATTCTATGTCAGGTGAACAAAAGGACTTGAGTTCCACTGACCTTCTCCCTATAGGCTGTCTCATCATTGTTGGTGATCAGGCCAACCACTGTCGTGTCGTCAGCAAACTTGATGTGGTTGGAGTCGTCCATGGCCACGCAGTCYTGGGTGAACAGGGAGTACATGAGGGGACTAAGCACGCACTCCTGAAGGGCCCCCGTGTTGAGGGTCAGTGTGGTGTATGTGTTGTTGCCTACCCTTACCACCTGGTGTGGCCCGTCAGGAAGTCCAGGATCCAGTTGCAGAGGGAGGTGTTTAGTCCCAGGGTCCTGAGCTTAGTGATGAGCTTGGTGGGCAATATGATGTTGAACGCAATAGTCAATGAAAAGCATTCTCACGGAGGTGTTCCTCTTGTCCAGGTGGAAGAGGGCAGTGTGGAGTGCAATACAGACTGCGTCATCTGTGGATCTGTTGGGGCGGTATGCGAATTGGAGTGGGTCTAGGGAGTCTGAGATGATTGTGTTGATGTGAGCCATAACCATCCTTTCAAAGCATTTCATGGCTACAGATGTGAGTGCCACTGGGTGATAGTTATTAAGGGAAAGGGAAAGGGGGATACCAAGTCAGTTGAACAACTGAATGCATTCAACTGAAATGTGTCTTCCGCATTTAACCCAATAAGACAGGTTACTTTGGCATTCTTGGGCACGGGGACTATGGTGGTCTGCTTGAAACATGCAGGTATTACAGACTGGGTCAGGGAGAGGATGAAAATGTCAATAAAGACACTTGCCAGCTGGTCAGCGCATGCTCTGAATACACGTCCTGGTAATCCGTCTGGCCCTTGTGAATGCTAACCTGTTTAAAGGTCTTACTCACATTGGCTATGGAGAACGAAATCACACAGTCGTCTGGAAAAGCTGGTGCTCTCATGCGTCGTTCAGTGTTGCTTGCCTTGAAGTGAGCTTAGAAGGAATTTAGCTCATCTGGTAGGCTCGCGTCACTCCAGATTTTGTATTTATTTCTTTATGATTTTGTGATTGCACATAAAGGAAGATAGTTCGTACATCTTGTGTCCTTTCTGTCATCCTGTGAACCCTGTTCATTGCTGCTCGCAGCTATGTCTGTAAGTGATATTTCATATCTTCATATGAAATACCACTTACAAATATAGCTGCGAGCAGTAAGAAGCAAGGTCTTTAATTTAGGATAAACAGGATATATCTGACATGATTGTCCATGTGTAGGCTATTTTGGACAGAACAGGGTTTTATTGCTCACAATAGATCACATTCCAAAATTATTGCTAAGAGTTAGTTTTAATGAGCCGATAGAAAAACTATACTGTCACTACCTCAGGGTGAGAAATTAACCCACTAGTAATAATCAGTCATTTGAGMTTTTTTCCATATCTATACAGTGTATACTCACATCGATTTAACACTAGCCTTTCACAGGCAATAGATCATACCTTTTGAAGATGTACTGTGCGGTGCTGTTTAATGGAGCTGCCAGCCAGGTAGTATCTATCTCAAAGAGGTCAGTACACTCTGAACAAGCTCCTTTTTGCCTCTCTCTATGAGGTGCCAATGTGAAAGCAAGAGGCCTCTCTAGGTAAAGATTCATGAATTACAAAAAGTGTTCTGCCCTTTGACTCTGGCTGCCAGTGAACTGTTCTTCTTCCTTAACAGAGGAGCAGTGAGGTGGTGCACTGCTGACTGGTTAAGTACAGTACTCCAAACAGGAAGAATAAGTGATTCTCTCTCTGCACAGGGGCTGGGCAAGAAGAGTGGTGCAGAATAAAGAGCAGCTGGGTGACTGACACCTAAAATAATTCAGCTCTGGTTACAAGCAGAATGAGGAGAGCAGAGGGAGTTGGACAGAATGGGTCAGTAGACATCACTAGTTGTGGTGGTGGCTCTTTCTTGGAATTCTGTAATAATGTTGTTGTCATGTTTTTTTTCTGACTAATTCATTAATTTTTGGTCCAGTATCTGTCATCCTATCACCTCTTGTGATATCTGTCTCAGACAAAGGCCTAGAGCAAAACCTAATAGATTAGGGCGTAGAGTCACAAATAGCTTTTTTATTCTGCTTCTGGCATTGTGAGTGCTGTCAATTGATAGCAGCATCTTGATAGTGGGATCTTCCATTGACAACAGAGGCCTCGGGTGAGACATGTGAAATGGCCACAAGATGGTGTAAGAAGTCAGAAGATCAGCCGTAGATAGTGTGCTCCTGACAGCCCAGATATTGCTATGCAAAGAGCTGTTGCTGTCTAGGAACATGATGAGCTTCCAGATCCATTGAAGTCCCAGTCCTAGTCCCAGGCGAGGGAATGAGTTTGGTCTTTTGGATCCACACAAACAGCACATATACTGTATGGTCGATGTAACAGCATAGATAGTCCCAAAAACATATATATTTCATAGCACACCGGCTGGATGCAATTTAARATTATGAGCTCATTCATGTTGCCCATAAATCAAAGCCAAAGTTTTTCCTATTGTACCTCTTAAACATATTTGTTATTTAACCTTAATCTCTGAATTAATGCCACTTAAGCATCTTTACCATGGGTTTGTGCCAGGCTACGTAGGGTGGCAGTTCTCATTGAGATGCAGTTACAGTCTGTCCATAAGTGGGACCTGTCACTGTGAAAGGTCTACTGGGACTGACAAGTCACCCATGAAGACAGCTTAACAACACAGTAGCAAAGCAAAGCCTAGAGATGTCAGTCAACAGAATGGAACAAGTGGCACTTAGCCTACTATAGAATTATAAGTGGGCAGACACAGAAAAAATATATTGATACACAATAACTGAGTGAATAAATGTATATTAAGATAATAACAAACATCAGGTAACCAAAATGAGCATATATGAAAGTATTTTGTGTGTTTTTGTAGTTCAAGTATGAGTGGGTGCTCAACACCATTTGATCTACTAATGTGTCTTGGAGAGTATTACAAAGTAGTGTGGATAGCCTACCTGCTCATGCAGGAGTCTCTCTCTCTACCAGCTGGTGAGAGAAGCTGTGTCTTTGATGCTCAGACCCATAGCTTTTTGATGAAAGTTCATTAGAATGAAAGCTCACAGCTTTTGTTTTAAGGCTTTTCTTGATGTGCCAGGTAAAAAAACACACAAAAGAATAGGATGGATTTTTATTAAACTGAATGTGCCAGTGTGTGTGTGACTGTGTGTGGCTGTCACTGCACTAAAGCTGTTGGCAGCAACAGGCATCGGACAACGCTGACACATCACACTGTAATCAAAACATAATGCACGGAGAGCTTTTTTCATTAGCAAATTATATGTGTTTTAATTAGTAACAAATAAAAACAGATAGGGATTTTGTCCACTTGTGGAAATCTTTCAACATTTAATGAAAACACATAAAAACAAAACAGGATCTTTGCCATGCAATCAGCCGACGTGAAATGATCAGTCTGCATTTAAACAGGATGGAAGGAAAATACACTTGGGACCTGTTCACATGGGGAATTCTGTTCTAACATGTCTTGTTTTTCTTGGTGTTAATTGAGCAGAAAAACAATAAACTGCTGCAGCACACTAATCTGGTATATTTCAGCCATGTCAGTTTGGTCAGCAATATGTTACTATTTGGACACTAATATGTCAGTTTGGTCAGTAATATGTCAGTTTTGCCAGTAATATGTCAGTTTGGCCAGTAATATGTCAGTTTGGTCAGCAATATGTTACTATTTGGACACTAATATGTCAGTTTAGTCAGTAATATGTCAGTTTGGCCAGTAATATGTCAGTTTGGTCAGTAATATGTCAGTTTGGTCAGTAATATGTCAGTTTGGACACTAATATGTCAGTTTGGTCAGCAATATGTCAGTTTGGACACTAATATGTCAGTTTGGACACTAATATGTCAGTTTGGTCAGTAATATGTCCGTTTGGCCAGTAATATATCAGTTTGGTCAGCAATATGTCAGTTTGGCCAGTAATATGTCAGTTTGGCCAGTAATATGTCAGTTTGGTCAGTAATATGTCGGTTTGGTCAGTAATATGTCAGTTTGGTCAGTAATATGTCGGTTTGGTCAGTAATATGTCAGGTTGGTCAGTAATATGTCAGTTTGGCCAGTAATATGTCAGTTTAGTCAGTAATATGTCAGTTTGGCCAGTAATATGTATGTGGTAAAAATGCCATCTCGAAAAGGGTTTATTTCTCTGCTTAGCGGGTTTCTCATTCTCATTGGAATATCTGTCTGCCACGCTATGACAATCCCAAACCATTACATTTATCAGGAGCTGACTTCTAAATGGTATGATATACTATAGATCTGGGGCAGGACAATGGAGTGGCAGACAATAGCATGCTATGCTGCTCATTCTCCCACATAGAAGGAACTCTCTCAAACGTTGTATTGCTTACCTAGTATCATGCAGCCTTGTGAGGACTAGGACTAGTTAGGACTAGGACTAGTTAGGACTAGGCAACATGTTGCTCATTACTTGTAACTACTAAATTACTAATTAGCAAGTAATGATCATATGTTGAACCAATCAAATGTTATTATTTGTCACTTATCAGCAGGTATTATATTATATTTATTAGTAACATTGTGGTTACCACACAGTAATCAGAATCGAC
Source organism: Salvelinus sp. IW2-2015 (assembly GCF_002910315.2). Classification (NCBI taxonomy): domain Eukaryota; kingdom Metazoa; phylum Chordata; class Actinopteri; order Salmoniformes; family Salmonidae; genus Salvelinus; species Salvelinus sp. IW2-2015. Next base: position 23,536,865 of record NC_036841.1, read on the forward strand.
TTTGTTTATTTTCCTTTCCAGTTCATTGTCTTTAGAGAAACGTCTGGTGGTAATATTGCAATGCATACATGGTGATTTAAATGATAGCAGTTGAATATGTTGTCTACAGTCYGTTTTAACAGATTCAGAGGCCATCGCAAAATGTGTAGGGAAATGAAGTGACTCCTCCAAGACCCCAGTTGGTTAATGAAGTCACAGTTTGTCATTTCCTATTATCTTTGGTTTTGATAATGCTACAGTCTCCTCTCCTCTCCTCCACTCATCTTCCCAAGAAGAGAAAGTCTTGGGGGATCCTCTTATCTCCGTTACTTGGTGTGATCTGAGAAAATTGCCTCTTTACAATACATTCTAATAGCAGCTCCAATTTGTCAGAGATCCCTGGGGCTCCAGGAGGCTCCTACTAACTCCAGTCTGCCAGGCCTGTTGCTTTATTTCATTCTGTTCCATCCGTGTTAAAGCCCACCACCAGTGAACCTGTCCTCTCTCTATCTGAGGTAATCAATGCACACATCTGTGTGTGTGTAGCTCTTCAGATAATGTTGACTCACTGATTGAGGAGCTGGCTATTATTTGCTCACCACAGCTGTGTTCAGCTCCAGAGTAGGTTCCTAGATGGCAGGTTGTACATTGTAACCTTTAAACCAAATAGTTTAAAATTAATGTAATAACATTACACTTAAAGCATAAGAAAAGTGTAGTTGATCGATATCAAGATAAACGCTGTGTTTTATGATACATGTAAGTAATATATGGCATATTGTTGTGGAAGTGACCATAGACTCCTACTATAATAAACTGAGCATGTGTGAAAATGAGAGGTCCTTTTAAAGATGTCAAATCACAGGTTGTTGATGGCTGGAGACATTTCTATACAGTGATAAACATACAGTAGAGCTATACTGTTCTGACTCTCTCTATTTTAATAACCTGATTATATCTAACAACAATGTTAGGGCTCTGTCTCCATTGTGTTGTATCCTCATGTCCTCTGGTCCTATCCTCTTCCCACCRCTTTCCCTCGTGTGGTTCTGGAAGTATTCTTAGGATGATTATTATGTTGCATGTTGTGAGGAGAGAACATTATTTGAGGAGAGGAAATGCTTTTTTTTACCCACATGTAGCCATTTAATTGTGTGAAGGTTTATCAAATAGATATTTGGTATTTGGGCAGAACTTTATTTTATGATGCTTGTTTAATAATTGGATGATYCCCTAGCACCCTAAATAACGTATGATAGTCATTAAGTACTGTTCTTGTTACTGTTAATGATATAATTATAAAATATTGTGTAGCTTGAATTACAGCAAGCTACGCTTAATTTAAAATGTCATTATAAACTTAATGAAAGTTAAATAGGCAAGTAGAGGTGATGTTTTTTGTGTGTGAAATTTGAAGATCATTTTTACAATGAGCACATTCTGCTCCATAATGATTATGAAGCCATGGACCTAGATTTTAGCATGTAGCTTTAATACTGAAACCAACCTTGTCTGTCTGTGAGCAGCCTCAGATGCAGATGCAAACATGAAATTCCAACAGGTGCATCCGAGTAAGCAGTCATTAGATTGTAAAGARGAAATGTCAACAACAACAAAAAGCTCCTCAGCAAATATTGTGTTTTTCTGTCTTGCCAACTGGAATCTATCCATCAACAATTAATTAATCCCTTAATGTCAATCATCTYCAATGAATACAAAATAACATTACACTGTCATCTAAATGATTGTGTGAGGTGAACTATGATTTTGGTTGCAGCATAGGATTTTGTTGCGCTCTCACATTGAATTTCTGAGTAAAAAGTAACCAACTGCTAGGGGAGGAAGAGGCCCAGCGGTGCCWCTCTCTGTGTAGTTAGCCAACAGTAAGACAGCTCCTAAGTGCTAGCTAGCCAGTGAGGTGAAACCGCAAGCCTCCACATGCCAATCAATCGGTCAGATTTAAGTCGGCTTTGCCAAATCTTTGGCTTGATGTGTGCAGCCTTTATTTCATGTGGTTTGAAAGCTCTACTTAAGGGGGAAAAACACAAATAAAGTGGGGAAACAAGTGGGAAACAAAAGAGTGATGACCTGCCAATGGGTTCTCTTCTTCCACCCCGTCTCTTTCTGTCTCTGTCTCTGTCTTTCTCACTCTCAGTCTCTTTCTTTCTTTCTTTCTNTCTTTCTTTCTTTCTTTCTTTCTTTCTTTCTTTCTTTCTTTCTTTCTTTCTTTCTTTCTTTCTTTCTTTCTTTCTCTATCTCTTATATGAAGTGAGATTTGTTAAGCTACCCATCAAGCTGCAGAGAACTAATCTGGTGTTTTATGTCAAATTCACAGATGTTACAGACGACTGAGTGACCATCTGAAATATATTCCAGTATCATGATAATCAAGGAAATAGCCTATACCAGGCAAGGACACATACATTCTGTGTAAATGAATAGAACATGTTGTTAGCATGCTCTATAGTTTTCCACCAACTAACTTCACAGTTATGGTGGCATAGTAGAGAAAAGGTTACCCTAAAATGGTTTAGCAAATCATCTGCCAATTGCATTAACCTAATCTTTTTTTTTGGTGGGGGGGGGCAGACATAGCAGTCATCAACTTTGATGCATGGATATGCATTTTATTTCATGCACGCATGCACGATCACATCACACAGCAGAGTAAATATGGATTGCTACAGTAACAGAATTGTTGCTAAATATTCAAATATTACAGTAATGTTACATTTTTATTGGTATATCGATTATGTAATTGTTCCTTGCTCCACGCACGCACAAACGCACGCACGCACGCACACTCGCTCGTACACGCAGACACACACACACACACACAACACACACACACACACACACACACAACACACACACACCCACACACACACACACACACACACACACACACACACACACACACACACAGACAGAGTAATATAGGAGTTGCTACAGTAACATAATTGCTGTTAAATATTCAAATATTACACTAATGTTAAATTTTTATTGGTATATCGACAATGTAATTTGCTCCACACACGCACGCACGCACTTACACGCACGCACGCATACACACACAAATCTAGTTAGCTACATCTGTATATGGGCGGGGAATGCTTAATGACGTCAATTGAATTGGTTAGGTGACGAGCTCTTACCCCGCCCCATGTGGGTCAAGCGAGGGGGAGGGAGCCACAGGCTGAGCTGATCCCACGTGTGACGCTTGCATTCCCGGCTCAGTAAAATTCTCTTTAGCGTGCTTCGTTGTAGTGTTGTGCCGCCTGTCTTCGTTAGTTACTGGCTATAGTTGGGTTAGCTATGGAGGGAGACGGGAGCCAAGCCACATCTGGAGGAAGCCCTAATGATTCGCAACACGACCCGGGGTAAGACTGCGAACAGCACTGACACTTTTATCGTTATAACTACATTGTATCAATATTGCACGGCTTATCTAAGCACTGACATTGATGTTGCCTTCRGGATGCAGTCAACTACACATTTGTTTGATTATATTAGCAAACGGCCTGCCCCCTTTTTCTATAGCAATAGCTCGCTGGGCTTGATAACTAGAGCTCTCTTACTGCTGCTCTGCCTATGTTTTGTTCGCTTTCTGTCGCTATATCAAGTAGTTAGCTAGAGCTAGCCAAGTAGTTAGCTACACGTCAAAATGGCCGATCTGACATCTGGACTCACTTCTCCTGTGTTTTCCCCTTACAGTAAAATGTTTATCGGTGGTCTCAGCTGGCAAACTTCACCAGGTAAGGAAATAATTTGCGGACTACAGTGTGGCATTGTCGGGTTGTGTTCTGTAGTAGCCGAGGCTGCCGGTGCTAGTTGCAACGTCTGATTTTTTGTGTGTGTGTGTGTGTGTGTGTGTGTGTATATACCTACCTACTTCAGTGCGCGCAAGGTTATTTTTATTTGATATCATTTGAAGTCCTCTATTCGACCCCTATGTGCATACTAGTAGCTAGAGGCATTTAAAGCTCATACATATAGTCATTTCTATATTTGAAAGAAGAATGAAAACGACCAGTAACCTCCCGTTTGTGTTTATTTTGCAGACAGCCTTAGAGACTATTTTACTAAATTCGGGGAAATCAGAGAATGTATGGTGATGAGAGATCCAACGACAAAACGCTCCAGGTAATTAGCTAATACATCCCGCCCTGTGTTTGCAATTGTATTAATTGTGGCTTTGCAGTGTCCTTATGATTACGCAWAATCAGTTAGCAAGCAAGCAGCCATTTATTTTTGTCGCACGTCGAGCTTTTACAAGCGATTGAATCAGCGCTTTGCAAAGGTAACGCAATTTGACATTGACCACCACTACAGATAGAATACTGGTGAATCTTTGAATATGCTTGAAAATATGGCAAATAATTAGATGACACTTCATTCACATGATTCTTTTTGCAGCATTAAAAGGAAATGGCATTTACATTTAAGAAATAATTGAATATGATATGAAAGGTAAACTATTTTGATATCAAGTAGCCTATGGATACACCAACATAGCCAACTTTGGTAAATATTTGTTACAATGTAACATTTGGCTGCATTATATATTTGTTAGGCTACAATGTAGCCTGGCATTTGACCTTATTGTTTCTATCAATGTAACAGCTGTAGTTATACATACCACTGACTGATAGGCTGTTTGACCACTCTCCTGCGCCACTGACTGACTCACTGATTACAATGTTTCTTGTTTATTTCCACAGGGGCTTTGGATTCGTTACTTACGTAGATGCTGCCAGTGTAGATAACGTCTTAGCTCAGCCACATCACGAATTAGACTCAAAAACGGTATGTCTCCTCTCTTCTGTCACTTTTTAAGTGTTTGTGCTTTTGTGACCCACCTACCTGGCATGATTGACTATGTTGTATTGAGTTGTGTCTTTTACGGAGTTGTGATATGTTATTTGAATTAGTCACACTCACAGCACATGCAATAAGTAGCCTAGCTAATTATGCGTTCTGAGCATGCCTTCCCCCCCCCCCCCCCCCACCTCCTTGAAATGACAATACCTTCTGCTAAACCTTTCTTTACCATTGAGGGCCATATTACATATTGTGACACCCAATGTAATGAAAGTGGGGACCAGGTCTCGAACCCTCGACCTTCGAGCCCGAGGTCCGGCGCGCTATCGACTGTGCCGCAAAAGCATGCTCGTGCGGCAGAGTCGATTTCCGCGCTTATAAACCCAGGGTCGTTACAATATAGTCATTTGAGCACTGATGGATACTGCAAAGCTTTCTGTCCGGCAACGTCTGAGTGTTTTGAGATGGGGAGCAATTTTATTGTTAAATCTGCATATTATATAAAGTGATTGTCATTCTGTATTTTGTTTTCTGTGAAAATTCATTCCCAGCTGTCTTTTTATAGATTTTAGTAGGCTATATATGCATTGTTGTACGTTTTTGTTTTTCATGCACCGTATTCATGCATCAGGCATTTTCTGTTTAAGAAATGTAGTTATAAATAAATGTGGTTTTTAAAAAACACCCCACCTTGAGTTAGCTTTAATTTTTCATCCTCCCAAGTCTGTTGWCTGCATATTATCCACTTCCTCTGTCTGCATATTATCCACTTCCTCTCTGTCTGCATATTATCCAGTCCCTCTCTCACTGCAAGTCTACTAAAGTGCACACATTCCCACAACCTGACCTATTTTAAATAACAAACCCAAGACTAACTGTTATCCCCAGAGAAAGGCATAAAATATTGGTTAATTTATTGTTGCAGTATATTGATTTTCTGAATCTATGGCTGGATCAAAGGATGCTGGTGGAGGTGCTATAGGAGGACTGCCTCATTGTCATGGCTGGAATGGAATAAATATAATGGTATCAAACATATGGCAACTACATGTTCCACTCCGTTCCATTCAAACCATTACAATGAGCCCATGCTATAGCTCGCCCCACCAGCCTTCTCTGATATTGGATCGCTTAAAACTGACACTTGAATTAAGTTTCATGTTTCTCTGAAGGTGAGAGTTGGTCAGAGTAATGCCTTGACTGCAAAAAATTGTATTGTGATGATTCGCCCTGCATTTAGTGTTTGATTTTCCATATGGGTCAGTTTTCTTGTTTTTGCTGATTCTCGTGCTCTTCTGTTGGCTAATATACATTTTATTGGAATGCCCCTGTGGCATTCTTTATGTAGCATGCAAATACATGGTAGTTACATAGGCAGGTACATTGTAATGTGTGACCTGTTTGAAATGAGAATACACAGAATTTTTTTTTACATGCATTAACGGTACATTTGCAAACAAACTTAAATGTGTTTGCAAAATAACTTCTCCACTTTTCATATCACTTAACTCAATTTGTGAGTTCATAAAATCTATAAAATAGTGCATGACACAAACATTACAGTAGTTGTAGGTTAAGTAATACTGTGTAGCTACACTATAACTGCCTATGTAACTACCATGTAAAGATGTATGGTAATGCGGGACCAAAAAATACTGATTCATTGTAAAGTCACACCGTACTCACTCATGTTCTGTATGTGGTTGTTGTAGTGTATGCTCTAACTTAGCTGTGTGAGTGAGTGCTCAAAGGGCTCGTTCTTTAGAAGCGGTGGAGTGAATACAAGCAGCCTGTATTGTTCTCAAGGACTCACACTAACTGCTCTGACATTGCCAGAAGCTCTAGGTTTATGAAACAGATAGCTGAAGATGGAAAAGGAAATGCCTGTAACTTTCCCCATGTCACTTCTGGAAAAGTACACTAATATTATTTTAAATGCGCACTTCTATGTATTTTGTAGCCTAATGAATTGTTTATAATACAGGGATTTTTATGATTGCAGATTTGAATGTAATGTTGACATGAATTAGTACACCTCTAGGAAGAACCTATTTATAAGGGGAAAATGTAAGTCTTGCTGAAAAGGGAAATCGGTACTTGAGAGGACATGCAGTTTCAGCCCAGCAAAGGAAATAGACACACACACTCCCTAACTCTCAAGGTGTAACTTATAGTGTGCTTTGATGCCATCTCTCCCCTCTCCTTTCTGGACCTGCGTCTACATAGGCTTATTTGAAAACGGCTAATGACATTATCCATGCATTAAGGGACCTAGAGTAGAGTCTTTAGAGGATCTACTGCTTGTGTGGTATAATGTAATAGAGGCAACTCACCTCTCTGTGCCTTGGGAGGTGTTCTACATTAAAGTGCTGAAGTGCAGTGTGAAATGGAGGAGAGTCACATCTCACCTTAAAGATCCAATGCAGACGTTTTTATCTCAATATCAAATCATTTCTGGGTAAAAATTAAGAACCTTACTGTGATTATTTTAAATAAAAATGTGTCAAAAATAAACAAAAATGGCTTCTTAGCAAATAGCAATTTGTCAAGCAAGAATTTTGCTAGAGCTGAAAATTCAAGTCCATGCAACAAAGACATGGTTTGGTTTGTCTGCATGGGGAATTCAATGCTACTGTGTGTTTTGTCCTTTCATCAGGATACAGTCAGTATATATTCCTCTAACATTCAGTCTACATGAATCCCTATTAGAATAGCATATCCTTGCAAAATGTCCTTAAACCCTAATTAATTGTACAACGTTAACTTGTTACAAGTTTTAGTACAGAGTTACTTCACAGGTATACGGGCAGTTAGCATTATTTCAATTGGAGATGCCTGTTGTTTTACATTGTGGCACATGTATTTCCCTCGATTGGATACGCCAAAGCTGCGGCACGTTTTGCATGTACTTGACATGCATCATGTTTTATGTAATCCTTTACAACATGGAAATAAAGGCTTGGGGTTGAATAATGCTCAGTGTCTGTCGACGATAGGATTTCTGCTGATGTCATTTGTGAAAACAATCTCTTGTAGATGGAACACTWTTCTGGCTAAAACATATCCCCACTCCGCTAATGCATTCAGTCAGCTGAATTCAGACAGTCACTTTCTAACAGTGTCTATTTTTGTCCGTCACACACTGACAGCTCTCTCTGTTACATTTCCCTCTGTTCTTACTTTTTTTTAAAGCAATTGACAAGCTCTCAACCTACTTTATGCACAATATTCCACTAATGGTATTTTCCCCCTTTAGCTATGTGGCCTTAAAGTTGAAAATGTGAAAGGAGAAATCCTTTGTTCACAGGAAGAGTGAATGTTGGTGTTGTATTCAACCTTACTGTGACAAATGGAAAATGTGTCTTGAATGTCCTGGCTTGTTTTAATGCACTGACTGTCCCATTTCCCGGGATGTGTTCTTGTGCATGATTTCACCTCTAGAAGTGTGTGTCAGAGGGGAACATTAATAGCCAAATGTAATGTTTCTCAGTTGATTTGCACAAGTTGTTCTTGAGGAAGTCTTGTGGTTGGTTCTAACACCTGACTTGATATCTCACACATTTTAGTTTTGACAAGGTATAAATCTGCAGTTCCGCACACAGAGCAAATCCTGTAATAAATAGTGAAAACATAAATTACTGTTGTGCAGTAAACTGATGCAACAATTAATAATACAATACCTTTTGTTTTCAGGCCTCATTGTATTCAATCCAAACCCAAATGTGCCAATTCACATTGGCTGCCATAATACCCCTTGGATGGAACCAGGAAATAATGACATCTAGCTGTTCTCCATAAAAGCATGCAGCCAAGTAGCCTTGTATGACCCATGTATTTGAAATCCATAATATAAGCTAAAAGAGTAGATGACTCAGGACAGCGTTATGTGTTTAGAAATTAAAATMATGTTTTCCAGGAGGGAAACATTTAGTGGCTTTGAATAGCATTAAATAAAACCCTCTCATTCAATACATATTGAATGGACTTTTGATTTAGACTTAATTACTGCACAATTATAGCATTAAGTGGTCTATGTGCCATCAATAAAAATGTATAATTCTATGGTGCTTTTTTGCTGCTACATTTTTCACATCGTGCTTAAATAGCAACCTGGGCATTAATGCTAGTTATTCATTTTCTTGGTCAATATACGTTGACTAAACCATGTGTGAAGGGCTATTGAGTTATTAATCAGCTATGCTTCTATGGGAGTAATGCAAGATTGTGTGAATTGACAGACCTGGGCTTTTTGATGAGGCAAAGGGGAATTAAAATGGTGCTTTTGATTTAAATCAGCCAGCTTTAATATGACTTGATTAATGTGTGTGAAATCCCACACTGATAATAGTTTACTAGTGTAGGGTGCTTGAGCCCTATGGTTCCCCAGTACAGCTGGTTCTCTTCTCTCCCTGGTAGTTCATTGATTGACTAAAGAAGTCCCAGGTCTGAATCAGTCCTTGATCAGAGGAAATGGATGGAAACCAGCAGTCCTGAAGGGGCCTTGCGGACCTCGAGGCCTGATTTGAATAGCCCTTGTGTAGTGTCTCTGTACTGTCAGTTTTGAGGGTAATCCTAATATTGTTCGCGTCGTGCATGCCGTTATGTGGGATCCATGAGGAATGCTTTAAACCCACACATCCAAGTCCCTGTCATTAGTTGTGTTTAAGTGATTGACAACTTTGATTATTGATATCTAATCCTCTCTCTTCTTTATATTTACCAGATCGATCCAAAAGTTGCCTTCCCTAGACGTGCTCAACCCAAGGTAAGACAACATGCAAAAAAAATGTAACCTCATGGAGAGATGTTTTTGGTTTGTTGGTTGGTTTCTATAACACTGGGTGCATTGCTGACCTGCGGTGAAGAGAGTACTCTGTGGAGCTTTTGTGAGGGTCTGGTCATGAAACAGCAGCTAGAGCTGCCGATTTTTAGTTTTTGTATATAAGTGTCACTGTGAGGCAGGCTGGTCTGGAGCTTGCTACAGGTAGATGACTGGCTGTCTGATTTATCCCATAGCTGCACCACCACCGTACTTGTTTACATCAGCATGTTGTCTAGAAACCGTAGTGAGGTAGAATTTCCCTGGGTGACTGCTCTAAAGGCTTCGCTGCATTTGATCGAATGAGAGAGTATCACATTGTAGTTGTTCACACAATGTTTTTTCCCTGAAGACGCTGAGATTGATTGGGGAATTTTCTTTGTTTGGAGACATAAAAAGAGCCATTGTTACTCTGTTACCAAGATCAGGTTTCAAACTGAGAATTGACGGAGGTAAAGCTTTCCAAGCCGAGGCACATGTTCTCTTAAGGCTGGGTATGACTACAGTATGAAATTGAGAAACATCTAGGGGATGTGCTTGTTTCTTGATACAGTCTCTCTTCTCCCCTTGTTTCCAGCGGCAGGTAGCCTAGCAGTTAGAGCGTTGGGCCAGTAACCGAAAGGTTGCTAGTTTGAAAACCTGAGCCGAAGGTGAAAAATCTGTCTGTGCCCTTGAGCAAGGCACTGTTCCAGGGGTGGCGTACTACTATGGCTGACCCTAGAAAACCACACATTTCACTGCACCTATCCTGTGTATGTGACAATACAACATGTTTATTTTTTTTTATACACCTGTTCATGTCAAGTCTAATGGTGTCCAGTAATAGTGATGATACTGACAGGAGTCCAGTCTGACTGTACAGTACTTAGTTCAAGTGCAGGCTGTTTTGATATTCCAGCGTATGTTACTCTATTCGACAGACTTGTATGGTGCTTTGATATTTTCTGCTCTGTGTGCAAAAAAGAACCCTTGATATAAATTATGCAATCTTTTTTTAATAAACATTAATTTGACTCAAGGCCATTTTTAACAATAAAGAAAGAMGCKTGCACWGTGCAMGCKTATGTAGGTGTTTGTTTCTAAAGACCAATAACACTGTAAAGGAATTTGAAGGTGAAATCACACCTTGAGTTTTCTTTTGACCCTTGAGAGCAGGCTCATTAGCAGAGAAATGGGCTGTATTTGTTTTAAACCTGAGTGGAGAGAGAATGTGGCTGTCAAAGAACATAGGATTGAAGGGCAGTTAAATCAGCATTGCAGGGGGTTTTGGTGCATGTAAAATTTATGAAAGAAAGGTCCTATGTACAGTAATGTTCAAGCCCTCAGGTTATCGTCGTCGTTTAGAGCAAAATGAGTTTTGTTTTCTGTTGGTCAGTAAATCTGGCTCTGGGTTTTTATTGCCCGTGTTGGATTTCCCAGTCAGCGCTTACCTCAGATCATGCTGTCGGCTGCATGCTCATTCTGTCCCACATTTGAGTGTGTACAGTGTGTGTTTTTACAGTGTGTGTGGGACAGCGCAAGAAACATCCACCTCAGGCCTTTAAGGCTGGGTAGGGACGGACTGCCTCTGGCTGGCCGGCAGGCTAAAACTCTGCAATACGGGAATAGCTTCAAGGGTGGCAGGTGTCCACAGCACACTTGTCCAGCTAATTGAAATGAAGAACTTTCCCTGAGTGGACAATCACTGGAGGAGAAATTACGCACTCACTCCCTTGACCGCACACATGCCAGTCCAGTCACTCTGGTCCAAGGCAGCGCTGGCAGGCTGGCTCAGGGCCTGGGGCTCCGAGATGAACAGGCATTAAATTAGGCTGCAGTTCTCAGCTGAAGTCAGAACCCAACACAGCCGCTAAGTGTTTTCTGTTAAGCGAACCACCCAATAATAAGCTTTATGCAAATATACAACTGCCATCGCATACAATCATGTGAAATTATGGCATTGTATTTGTGACTTACTTTCCCCATATTTTGGAGTGTGTTGAATATAACTGAAAGAAGCAGGCGTATGTTGTGTACTGTGGCTAGCTAGGGTGTCAAGTTTAAGTACATGGAAAAGGAAAGCTGAGTTTTGGGGGATTATTACCAAACAGACATACAGTGCCTTCGGAAAGTATTCAGACCCCTTGACTTTTTCTACATTTTGTTAGGTTACGGCCTTATTATAAAATGTATTTAAAAAAAAATAAATCACGTCATTAATCTAAATCAAATCAAATTTTATTTGTCACATACACATGGTTAGCAGATGTTAATGCGAGTGTAGCGAAATGCTTGTGCTTCTAGTTCCGACAATGCAGTAATAACCAACAAGTAATCTAACCTAGCAATTCCACAACTACTACCTTATACACACAAGTGTAAAGGGATAAAGAATATGTACATAAAGATATATGAATGAGTGATGGTACAGAACAGCATAGGCAAGATGCAGTAGATGGTATAGAGTACAGTATATACATATGAGATGAGTACTGTAAGGTATGTAAACATAAAGTGGCATAGTTTAATTAAAGTGGCTAGTGATACATGTATTACATAAGATGGCAAGATGCAGTAGATGATATAGAGTACAGTATATACATATACATATGAGATGAGTAATGTAGGGTATGTAAACATTATATTAAGTGGCAATCTACACACAATACCTCGTAATGAGAAAGCAAAAAACAGGTTTTTAGATATTTTTTCAAATGTATAAAAAAAATCAAATGAAATATAACATTTACATAAGTATTCAGACCCTTAACTCAATACTTTGTTGAAGCACCTTTGGCAGCGATTACAGCCTTGAGTCTTCTCGGGTATGACGCTACAAGCTTGTCACACCTGTATTTGGGGAGTTTCTCCCATTCCTCTCTGCAGATTCTCTCAAGCTCTGTCAGTTGGGATGGGGAGCGTTGCTGCACAGCTATTTTCAGGTKTCTCCAGAGATGTTCGATCTGGTTCAAGTACGGGCTCTGACTGGGCCACTACAGGTAAAACTCCGGACCTTATACAGTATGACGTGATTAATCTGTTGTAAAAAGGCTGAATATGTGCTATGATGGGATCAGAGTTTTTATAATCAGGTCACATGGTTAAAAAAATCTAAAGGAAGWACTCCTGGCTTTGGGCAGGATGAAAACCCTGTTGAACTGCAGCAACCTTATGCATATGAATGATATTTTATAGAAGGACTAGAGGAGTTTCCTAGACACAGAGAAAGCATCATTTGACAATTAAAACTCACAGGGCTGAGCTTGCTTTATGCACGTTTGCATCTTGTAGTCCTGCGCTATGCAACTGAACAACTAATAAACAGTGTACTTAGTCTCAGTTATTGTGTTTACTAATTAATTCCAGTGGATTGAAAAAGTATAGGTAGCCATGTCAGCCTAAATTTGAATATAAACCAAATTTGATCCCATTCATATTTTCTCCCAAACAAATGGGCTATAAATACACAATTTTCCCGCTTCGTTGACCCTGGCCAGAGGGACGGGGCGCATAGTAGGTCAGACTGAAGAATTGTCTCGTTTCCATGCAATCCAGCATGTCAGATCTCTAGTGTTGAGCTGTATAGGCTGCTATATTTCTGGAAGAGTTTTGCTTGTCTGTCGGCAGTGATGTGTTATCACGCTTGCTAAATGAATACCGGAGGAAAGTGTAGAGCGCGCCTTGAGCTTTGTGCCCTGCGATTTGTGAATGTGATTAGTCTAGACACGCAAACAGCCTGCCAGCAGCACTCCGATGTGAAGGACGGATAAATCGGGCGCGAATTGACAAATCGGTCTAAAAAACAGCACTTTCTCCCTCTTTTTAACGCTTTGCGTCAATATATTTTATTAAACTAAATCAAAAGTGGTGTGGCGCTGCCCCACACCTGATTGAAAAGTGCTGTGGCAAATTATAGTCAAGTCAAACCTTGAGTAGTTGGATAGCAGATAGTTAATATACTGCCTGGCAAGTTTGATGTAGTTGTAGCCAACTAACGTTGGGTAACAAGCTAACATACCGGTACGTACTGCTGTAATGCTATGCGGTTCGTAAGGATAGCTTAGCCAAGAAATTGTCAGCCAACATGACYTGTAACGAAACTTATTTGAGAAGTCTTTTATTACATTGCGTAACATTTTTTTTAAGCATTTGTCATTATGTAAAGCAATGAATTTGTATCTGCTCTCGTCGGACTTCGGCTGCATATTTTCCAACATTTTCTTCAAATCTGAAAACGTTGAAAAATATATGAAGAATTGCATTATGGGCCCTAAAAGTACGGAAGAAGTGTCCGCTGCATGTATACTTATATTTTGTTGAATTTAGACGAAATTTGGGAACTTTTGGCATACTAACTATATCCATACTGTAATGAAACAGCAGGGAGCAGGTCTCGAACCCTCGACCTTCTAGCCCAAAGTCCAGCGCGCTATCGACTGTGCCACAAAAGCATGCTACAGCGGCAGAGTTGATATCCGCGCTTATAAACCCAGGGTCGGGTTGATACACAATTTTTAGTTGATTAACACTATTTTGGTTACTACATGATTCCATATGTGTTATTTCATAGTTTTGATGTCTTCTTCTATTCTTCAATGTAGAAAATAATAAAAAATAAAGAAAAACCCTTGAATGAGAAGGTCCAAACTTTTGACCGGTACTGCATATATTAGTGTTATATTTTACATTAGTATTTTGAGTAGATTGTTGACAAAAAAAGTACAATTAAATACATTTGAATCCCACTTTGTAACAAAATGTCAAGCAGTGTGAGTACTTTCTGTTGACGTTGTTTGCCATTGTTTGAACTCTTGAAGTGTGCCATGATTCATGATTGTAAATGCCTGTTCTTGTTCTCTCCCCGGTCATCTAAGAAAATGTTCTCTCTACCACTTTCAGAGCCTGACATCCATTGGTTTTGAGAACCTGTAGATGTCTCTATAATCTCTGTTCATATTTTGTAGGTTGAAAAGAATAATAATCATATGCTGGGCCTGTGACCAAACCACCAGAGAGAGTATCCTCCACAAAATGTTCAACACCCACAATTTGGCCAATAAATGGCTGTTATTTTTMAAAAGAAAGTAAACTATGAATGGTTTTCCAACTCCAACGCACGGTGGGCTCGTGAGAGACCATTCTCTGGGAGAGAGAGAGGGGAAGAAATAAAAATGTTGAGCACACACTGCACAGCATAATGGGCTCCTTGAGTTCCCCCCACTAACACGCACCCTCCCTGAGTGGAGAGGCTTTGGCATTTACTGCCATGAGAACTGTCAAAACAATACCTCAGTGGGTGCTGTTCTCTCTGCACAGCATCCCACATCCAACCCAGGCCTCTACAACAACCCCCTGTGTGACTACTGGAAGTGTGTGTGTGTGTGGAGGGTGAAGTAAGGGTAGGGGGTTGGTGGTAGGTAGGAATTGAGTTCACATTTGTACTTTTACATGTAATTTTACACTTTCTTCTGGTGCCCTGGTGTGAGAGCGGTGTGTACTGAGAAGTAGCTGAGCCGTTAGCTCTGGCCGTGAGGGGGTGGGTGGAGGGTGAGTGTGTTGCAGAGTGTGAGAACTCCTGGCCAKGTTTTTAATGAAGTCCAAAGGTGAGGATGTGTGAAGTGCTGAACTCTCCGTCTCTCCGTCCTCACAGTGGACGCTTGGCCCTCACCAGGAGAGGGGCACCGGTCCAAGAGCCCAGTTCTCAATCTCCTGTGTGGCCCAGCACTCCGACACCAATTAAGAACCCAGCAAACCACTGCTTAGTCCTATTCAATCTGATCTCCCTTCCTTTCTCTGCCTCTCTCCCCCTCCCACTGCAGTTTTAGCAGTCTAAGTTTTTTCTGTTGACCTGGCAAAGTAGTTCCTCTCCTTTTTTTTTCTCAGTTCTCTGATATTTGCAGCAGGTGCTCGCTCCACTTTTCTGCTGTTGGAGTAATTGAATTGGACAAGAAGGCTTTGGTTAAACCTGACACCACTCTGATTCTTTGAGGGTCTTGACATATACATTGCATAGACCTATAGATGTTTGATGCTCTGAGATGAAAGGTAGGATCATACAAAGAAATGAGCCTGCAGTCTACCTTTGACATCACAACAACGAGTTGTTTCGGACTAAGAAAACTGCTATCTACAATGTACAAGCAACACCAACTGTAGTAGGGACTTATTTCTTTGTTTTGAAGTGGGGTCATCATCAGCGGTCAGTAATTCTGACTAGGCCCTGTACTATATGTGAAATTCCAGCAAAGTGAGGCTGAGACTCAGATTTTTCACCCTAAAATATATTTCAAACAAAAACCTTTTGATTTAAAAGTTAAACAAACCATACAACTCTATGCATAAGGACTACTTTTAATAATTTACACAGAACATTTTATGAAAACACATTTACTTAAAGAACAGTGCAGATGCAAAGTTTGGTAACCGTATGACGGCACAAAACAGAAACACAAAAAGCACACACTTAGTCTCCACTGTTCTTCAATTCATGTGTTTTTGTTAAAAGTAGTCCTTTTAAAGGAAGAAGGGAAAAAATATAATATAAAAGCAACATGCAACAATTTAAAAGAAAAATATAAATGCAACATGCAACAATTTCAAAGCTTTTACTGAGTTACAGTTCATAMAAGGAAATCAGTTAAATTAAATACATTTATTAGGTCTTCATCTAAGGATTTCACATCTGGGAATACAGATATGCATCTGTGGGTCACAAAACTTGAGACATCTGTGACCACCATATGCCTCATGCAGGGCAACACATCTCCTTCACATAGAGTTGATCAGGCTGTTGATTGTGGCCTGTGAAATGTTGTCCCACTCTTCAATGGCTGTGCAAAGTTGCTGGATATTGGCTGGAACTGGAACACGCTGTCGTACACGTCGATCCAGAGTAGATGTCGACCGATTAATCGGAATGGGCGATTAATTAGGGACGATTTCAAGTTTTCACAACAATCAGAAAATCTACTTTTTTTTTTTACACCTTTATTTAACTAGGCAAGTCAGTTAAGAACASATTCTTATTTTCAATGACAGCCTAGGAACAGTGGGTTAATTGCCTTGTTCAGGGGCAGAACGACAGATTTTTACCTTGTCAGCTCGGGGATTCAATCTTGCAACCTTACGGTTAACTAGTCCATCGCTCTAACTACCTGCCTCACGAGGAGCCTGCCTGTTACGCGAATGCAGTAAGAAGCCAAGGTAAGTTGCTAGCTAGCATTAAACTTATCTTATAAAAATCAATCAATCAATCATAATCACTAGTTAACTACACATGGTTGATGATATTACTAGCTTATCTAGCGTGTCCTGCGTTGCATATAATCGATGCGGTGCGCATTCGCGAAACAGGACTGTCGTTGCTCCAACGTGTACCTAACCATAAACATCAATGCTTTTCTTAAAATCAATGCACAAGTATATATATCTTTTTAAACCTGCATATTTAGTTAATATTGCCTGCTAACATGAATTTCTTATAACTAGGAAAWTTGTGTCACTTCTCTTGCAACAGAGTCAAGGTATATGCAGCAGTTTGTGCCGCCTGGCTCGTTGCGAACTGTGTGAAGACTATTTCTTCCTAACAAAGACAGCCATGTTCGCATTTGCGAAAAAAGCACAATCGTTGCACGCCTGTACCTAACCATAAACATCAATGCCTTTCTTAAAATCAATACACAGAAGTATATATTTTTAAACCTGCATATTTAGCTAAAAGAAATCCAGGTTAGCAGACAATATTAACCAGGTGAAATTGTGTCACTTGCGTTCATTGCACGCAGAMRCAGGGTATATGCAACAGTTTGGGCCGCCTGGCTCYTTGCGAACTAATTTGCCAGAATTTTACGTAATTATGACATAACATTGAAGGTTGTGCAATGTAACAGGAATATTTAGACTCGTGGATGCCACCCGTT
The DNA here is from genome assembly GCF_002910315.2 of Salvelinus sp. IW2-2015. NCBI lineage: Eukaryota > Metazoa > Chordata > Actinopteri > Salmoniformes > Salmonidae > Salvelinus > Salvelinus sp. IW2-2015. The sequence goes on from NC_036841.1 coordinate 23,554,382, forward strand.
AGATAAAATACGGCACGGTTCCGTATTTCACTGAAAGAATAAATGTTTTGTTTTCGAGATGATAGTTTCCGGATTCGACCATATTAATGACCTATGGCTCGTATTTCTGTGTGTTATTATGTTATAATTAAGTCTATGATTTGATAGAGCAGTCTGACTGAGCGGTGGTAGGCACCAGCAGGCTCGTAAGCATTCATTCAAACAGCACTTTCATGCGTTTTGCCAGCAGCTCGTTGCTGTGCGTCAAGCATTGCGCTGTTTGACTTCAAACCTATGAACTCCCAATATTAGGCTGGTGTAACCGATGTGAAATGGCTAGCTAGTTAGCGGGGTGCGCGCTAATAGCGTTTCAAACGTCACTCGCTCTGAGACTTGGAGTAGTTGTTCCCCTTGCTCTGCATGTGTAACGCTGCTTCGAGGGTGGCTGTTGTCGATTTGTTGCTGGTTCAAGCCCAGGTAGGAGCAAGGAGAGGGACGGAAGCTACAGTGGGGCAAAAAAGTATTTAGTCAGCCACCAATTGTGCAAGTTCTCCCACTTAAAAAGATGAGAGAGGCCTGTAATTTTCATCATAGGTACACTTCAACTATGACAGACAAAATGAGAAGAAAAAAATCCAGAAAATCACATTGTAGGATTTTTWATGAATTTATTTGCAAATTATGGTGGAAAATAAGTATTTGGTCAATAACAAAAGTTTATCTCAATACTTTGTTATATACCCTTTGTTGGCAATGACAGAGGTCAAACGTTTTCTGTAAGTCTTCACAAGGTTTTCACACACTGTTGCTGGTATTTTGGCCCATTCCTCCATGCAGATCTCCTCTAGAGCAGTGATGTTTTGGGGCTGTTGCTGGGCAACACAGACTGTGTTTCCCCGTTAGCTTTCTTACATGGCACATATTGCACTTTTACTTTCTTCTCCAACACTTTGTTTTTGCATTATTTAAACCAAATTGAACATGTTTCATTATTTATTTGAGGCTAAATAGATTTTATTGATGTATTATATTAAGTTAAAATAAGTGTTCATTCAGTATTGTTGTAATTGTCATTATTACAAATACATTTTAGCTTTTTTGGCCCTCCAATAATCGGTATCGGTATCAGCGTTGAAAAAGCATAATCGGTCGACCTCTAATCCAGAGCATCCCAAACATGCTCAATGGGTGACATGTCTGAGTATGCAGGCCATGGAAGAACTGGGACATTTTCAGCTTCCAGGAATTGTGTACAGATCCTTGCGATATGGGGCCGTTCATTATCATGCTGAAACATGAGGTGATGCTGATGGATAAATGGCACAAGAAGGGGCCTCAAAATCTCATCAAGGTATTTCTGTGCATTCAAATTGCCATCGATACAGTTGTTTGTCTAGCTTATGCCTGCCCATACCATAACCCCACCGCCAACATATACACTATCGGCCTTGTACAGTTGAAACCTGGACTCATCTGTTAAGAGCAAACGTCTCCAGCATGCCAGTGGCCATTGAAGGTGAGTATTTGCCCACTGAAGTCAGTTACAATGCCGAACTCTAGCTAGCTCAAGACTCTGAGTATGATGATCACGCAAATGAGCTTCCCTGAGATGGTATTTGACAGTTTGTGCAGAAATTCTTTGTTTGTTCGAACTCAGTTTCATCAGATGTCCGGTTGGCTGGTGTCAGACGATCCTGCAGGTGAAGAAGCCGGATGTGGAGGTCCTGTGCTGGCGTGGTTACACACGGTTTGCGGTTGTGAGGCCGGTTGGACGAACTGCCAAATTCTCAAAAACAATGTTGGAGGCGGCTTATGGTAGATAAATTCAAATGTAATTCTCTGGCAACAACCCTGGTGGACATTCCTGCAGTCAGCATGCCAATTGCACGCTCCTTCCAAACTGGAGGCATTGTGTTGTGTGACAAAACTTCATWTTGTAGAGTGGCTTTTTATTGGCCCCCAGCACAAGGTGCACCTGTGTAATGATCATGCTGATTAATCATCTTCTTGATATGCCACACCTGTCAGGTAGATGGATTATCTTGGCAAAGGAGAAATGCTTACTAACATGGATGCAAACAAATTTGTGTACAAAACTTGAGAGAAATACGTTTTTTGTCCGTGTGGAACATTTCTGGGATCTTTTATTTCAGCTCCTGAAACATGGGACCAACACTTTACATGGGGCATTTATATTTTTGTTCAGCATAGTTTAACTTTGCAATCATTGGTTTTTGTTTGACGTACATTTTAAAGTGAAAACCTGAGTCTTAGCATCACTCTTTTACCGTGTAATTACCAACATGTTTTTCTGAAACTAAATAGTCTTGGACTGAAGCTCTAGGTTGAACCACTGTGTCTCCTACTCCGGGTCTGAAATGACATGACTGGCCGCAGTTGTTCAAGCCCTGCCTCCCTCTGCTCTCAGCTCACTGCCTAGGCATGCGTCACAGAGGCCTGCTGAATGTATCCCTACCKTGCTGCTGCTGCCCTGGCGGCTGGAGGGGGTTTGTTGGGGAGTCAGTCAGTGTGTTCGTGTGGAACAGAACAGGCAGGCAGCAGGACAGGAGAGGGTCAGGACCCGGGAGTGGAGGCTGCTGGGGTTGGCCTTCCCCAAACTGATCCTGAGTGACGTTAATGAGGAGCACGCCAGAAGAGAGAGAACCATGCCGGGTAAAACAAAAGTCGCTGGTTCTCAACAGTCAACATGGCTGCTTCCAAAGCCCTGCAGTCTACCTCTACTAGACATTCTCTAGTCTCTGGAGGCAGGAAGGACTCCTTCCCTTTCACTCTACCCCTGTCCTCCCTCCTTCACCTCTTCATCTTCAAACAGAGCAATGTAAACATGTATCTCATGACAAGCCTTTCTCTGATTGTCCTCTTGTTGAGCTGCGCATGAGGCTGTTGAGGCTGTAAAAGCATGGAGTTGAATGAAAAGGACAGAAGACATTGTTTTGACAGGTATTTTTTTCCGTCTGTCTATTTAGTATGCACTGATAGTATTGTACCAGTCACCATTGATTTGCATCCTTTAATCTATTGTTCTAACTGCACTCCTCCCATCCCTCCTTTTCCCCACTCCTCCCACCCAGGCACAACCCCATCCGTATAGCATCACTTTCTGTGTTTCCGCACAATACACTATATATACAGAAGTATGTGGACACCCCTTCAAATTAGTTGATTTGGCTATTTCATCCACAAACTGCCTCTGGAAGCAACGTCAGCACGAGCTGTTTATCGGGAGCTTCACGAGATGGGTTTCCATGGCCGAGCAGCTGCACAAAAGCCTATGATCACCATCCTCAATGCCAATCGTCGTCTGGAGCTGTGTAAAGCTCACCACCATTGGACTTTGGAGCAGTGGAAACGCGTTCTCTGGAGTGATGAATCTCGCTTCACCTTCTGGCAGTCTGACAGAGGAATCTGAGTTTGGCGGATGCCAGGAGAAAGCTACCTGCCCCAATGCATAGTGCCAAACCTTTAAAGTTTGGTGGAGGAGAAATAATGATCTGGGGCTGTTTTTCATGGTTCGGCCCCTTAGTTCCACTGAATGGAAATCTTTGTTACAGCATACAATGACATTCTAGAAAATTCTGTGGTTCCAACTTTGTGGCAACAGTTTGGGGAAGGCCCTTTCCTGTTTCAGAATGACAATGCCTCTGTGCACAAAGTGAGGTCCAAGCAGAAATGGTTTGTCAAGATTCGAATGGAAGATCTTGACTGGCCTGCACAGAGCCCCGACCTCAACCCCAGGGAACACCTTTGTGATGAATTGAAACGCCGACTGCYAGCCAGGCTTAATCGTCCAACATCAGTGCCTGACCTCACTAATGCTCTTGTGGCTAAATGGAAGTAAGTCCCCGCAGCAATGTTCCAACATCTAGTGGGAAGCCTTCCCATAAGAGTGGAGGCTGTTATAGCAGTAAAGAGGGGACCAACTCCATATTAATGCCCGTGATTTTGGAGTGAGATGTTCGGAGAGCAGMTGTCCACATACTTTTGGTCAAATAGTGTAAATGGATGGAAAATTGGTGCAATTCTTTACTCTAAACTTGACTCCTCACGGTGCAGTGCTGTCAGACATATTTCAAACCCCCTGTGGACTGAGACAGGTTATTAAACAGTGACAAACTGGGTTTGGAGCAACCTCTCCTTTACCACGGTGATGTCTGCCAGAGAGAGAGAGCGATGCTGTTGTAGGAGCGGGGAGAGAATGATACCGTGTAGGAGCTAGGAGACGGCATGCCAGTCCACTCCCTTCTCTTTGATACTGGTGCTATTTCGTCAAAAGTATAGCACTTTTAGTGGCATCTTCTACTAGGATTTCTTAAGTCAATGAACAGCGATCCACTTTTTAAAGGGGTTTTGGGAATTAGAATGTGTATAAATATATTTATACAAGCTTATAAAAAAGTGTGTTGCCATTCAATTTTTGTATATTACTGTATGACACTGGAGCAAGGCAACCTTGAACTGCTTCTGAATTTTAAATATCCATTGTAAATTGGGACATGGAATTAAAGTCTGCCTGTAGCCAGCTATTATGACTGTGAGCTTAGACATTGCTTATGGTGCTTCATGCTAGCAATCGGACACTAGCCAGTCAGTTGTCAGTAACAGTGGAGTCAGAAACCTTTAACGCCACTGCGCCCTGTTCCTGTCCGTCTGTCTCTGTCTGAGGCACTGGATATTTTTTCGGAAGGCATGACTAATCAATCCTGTTTGTGTGTGCCACAGAGAGTGAGAGCAGRCCAAATAACAAGGGCTGGCTGACCTGACGCGTCGGCGTCCTTGCCTGCCGATTGTCCTTCAGCCGGCTGCTGAGCTGTGCTGTGTTGGAGCCTCACCAACACCACAACACTTATCTGACTGGGTGACTGTGGAGGCAGCTCTGCTCTGCTCCTCTTTTCTCTGCTGCTCATTCACTGCAGCACAGAATATACCCTTTTTGTCTGGCAACSTAATCTCTCTCTCTGTCTCTCTGTCTCGGTCTCTCTGTCTCGATCTCTCTCTCTCTGTCTCGGTCTCTCTGTCTCTCTCTGTCTCTCTCTCTCCCTGCCTCTCGTTTGCTCCAGCTTTTCCTACAGCATGATAAATCTGATGCTAAATTTAGAGGCCATTTTTATTGAGCAGTGAGGGATTACTGGCACAGAGAGAGAGCGGGTGAGAGAGAGTGTGTGAGAGATGAGGGAGGGGGAGGGAGAGCGAGGGGGAGAGAGAGTGTGTGTGAGAGATGGGGAGAGAGGGAGGAGAAGGGAGAGAGAGAGAGAAGAGTGAGGGGGAGAGAGGGAGGAGAAGGGAGAGAGAGAGGGAGACAGTTGGAGGGAAAGAGTGGCAGGCTTTCTATCTCCAATAGGCCTATCAGGAGGAGCTTACGTTCTGTTTTAAAGCACCCTTTGTGTTTATATGTAGTACTGTCACATCAGTACACCTGTCTAATAGCTACATGGTTTGGTCTCCCACTATCAATCATTCCTGTTACAAAGAATGGGTTCGGTTAAAGAAGACACATTTCTGTTGGACATTCATGTATACATTACACAATATTGTAATCTTCTAAAGCCTGTTTTCTGATATCTATCTTATTTTCTAATGTGTAGGCTGTAGTTTCTCAGAAGATGATGGTAGCCCTTCCATGGTGCTGACTCAGCACCCCCCATGTTAACTTGTTCCTGGTGCTCTGACACAGWGTGAGGGTGGTACAGATGSTGCTGGTCTTTAGGTCCTAGACATAATGCTGTGCTTCAGGAGGAAGGCAGAGCAGCAAAGCACTGCTCTATAATCTCACCACACATAGAACAGGGTCCTGGCCTCTCCCAGATGTTGATGCATAAGAATTTATAGCCCTCTTCCCAGTCTCTCCCCTCCACCCATCGTATACACATCTTCACATTGTTACCCACTCAAACACCTTGGCTTTCCTCTGGAAAATACACTGTTACCCACTCATTCACCTTGGCTTTCCTCTGGACACATACTGTTCAGTATAATTAGTTACCTGCTAAGATGAATAGAGTAATAACTACCTACAAGATGCAACAGCGGTTAAGGTGCCTTTTAAGACAGGTAGTGAGGGTTTTAAGAAGGCAAAAAGCTATCGTCGGTCAAAGGACCTGATTGGCCTATTTTTGTTGATTGACAGCCTGAGATGGTGTTTTCTTCATCCTTGTCAACAGCAGACAGACCCACCCTCTTCACAGAGGTGGCATTCTCACAGCTTGTTGATACCATCCGCTCCACTTATAATCACCATTGTTTTAGTCAAATCTCTTTATTTGACTGTTGTGTGTTTCTTAGGCCTGTCATTGTTTTTTCCCTTCTTCCTTTAAAAGCCTGTGAGGCCTTGAGAGCCTGTTTGAGTTGATCCGACTAAACCACTATAATCAGCCTCACAGAGCAGGCAGAGAGTGGGAGGGAGGGACGGAGAGGGAGAAACAGAGAGGGAAAAAAGGGAGCACTTACACTGCAAACCACTCCTCTCCCCAACGCTTCTCTCCATCAAAGACAAAAAAAAGCTATTAAAGTCATAAGCCACACAAGGAGAAAATGACGGCAGGCACAATAGGCTTTACCCAGAGAGAGGAGCGCCCGTAGGAGTAAATGTCAACTCCTMCGGTGAGCCCAGGTTATGTTCTGGGTTGCTATGGCACTGTCTCTCTGGAGCCAGGCTACAGCCAGTTCTCTTCTCCTCTAGTCTCCTCTCTTCTCTGTTCGGGGTGAAAAGTCTGTGTTTGCATTGGCTTTGCAGTTGTGTACCACACGTATGTCGTCTATTGACTGTGTGGTCATGTAGGGCACTGTAACACTACTGTACAGTGTAGTGTAGGGGCTGCAGTGTCCGTTATTGATTTGGACTTCAATATTGCACCATGGATCCCCTCTATACGCCATCAGTGACCTGGCTACCTCCAGGCAGTCCCCACAGCTGTGACCTCTCTCGCCCTCTCAACCCTCCCCACTTCTCCCCCTTCTCTGTCCTAGGGCATTGGTACCCCAGCCTCTCTCAACATGGTATTGTGAAGCGGTGGACTCTGGGAGACAGCTCTCTGGAGTGTGTTGTTTCCACAGCTGCCACATCACTGGTCAGTCCCGTCATGTGCCTCACCACACTGACCTTGGGGACCAGTGGCAATTGATGTTCCCTCAAACAGGGACACGGCCAGCATTAACAACATTTACCATCACTGCAATGCTGTCAGATACTGTTCAACAAGCCAAGGCAAAGAGCTATTGTTTGCTGTATGTGTAACTAAGCTACAGGGAATCACGGGGTGTATGATTTGAGTTATTTTGAAATACTTTAGCAGGAATTAAATTTGGGACACTTCTTTTGCAATAAAGAAAACAAGCAAACACCGAAGTATTACAGTTGCATAATATGATGAAGTAACAAATGTAAATGGCTGGACAAAAGCTGAGTATAAACCTAGACTAGAGAACGTATTCTGCCAGTCAGAGATTACAGTCAACCGTCTTTCCTGTTCTTTGTTTTGGATTCCTTTGTCCTCACACCTACTACGTCCCCTCAACACCACACTGCCACAAATCCTTGTGCTCCTCTGTCTGGTGTGAACGCAGCACTCAATCTCACAGCTCTGCTTTCTTCAGACATGCTTTACCTTTATAAATGCATAGGGGAGTAGGTGGAGAAGCCAGCACTATGCTCAGAGGACAAGGGAAGGGCATAGGTGGAGGGAGAGAAGGGCGTAGGTGGAGGGAGAGAAGGGCGTAGGTGGAGGGAGAGAAGGGCGTAGGTGGAGGGAGAGAAGACAATTCAGTTATTTATTTGATCAGAGTACAGGCTAGGCAGCCATTGGTGAATGAATGGGATTTTATTGTGATTCGATCTTCCAAACGTACTGCTCACCATATGTCTGCTGCAGAGGGACGAGAGAGACCATGAGAAAGCGAGTTTTGATCCGTCATGGAAATAAAAYTGCTGAAAACCAATGGAGCTATGAAGGTAAAATACTGGAGTTTTGGTGCAGGTACAACAACCTAGTGCAAAAATAATATTGTGATATTGTCAAAATGATACAATATATCYTCAACAATAATATCCCGATATGTAACTATCAATTTCTTAATCTCATCACTAGTAAAAATCCACCACAGATAAAAATGTTGCAACTTTACAGGTGGTTTGGGAACAGTAGAGTGTGCAGCCCTTTATTCTTCTTCAAAGATAATATATTCCCAACTATTTAATGCATGATTGTGTTTATCCACAGCCTTAAGAGGCATCTGTCCTTACGCCTGTTCTCTCACTAACATGGCAGAGAGGAATAGCTCAGAGAGCGGAGACAGTCAATGAGAGGTGATTTATAGATGTCTATAGTACAACACACTGGCTCTGCCTGCCGCTCACACAATTACACACTGGTTTAATATGGCCACGTCTATCAAAGCAGCCAGCTAATGGAATAGAAATTATACAAAGTCATTAACATTGAAAGAGCACAGCTTTTATAAATGATCTGTCTGTTCGCTCAGTCCGGACTGCAGTTCTGTATGGCTTGCGGAGTGTGAGGGAAGGGAAAATGAGAGTGGGAGAGGAGAAAGGCTAGTGCAGAGTGATAAACTGTGTAAAGATGGTGCTTGAAATTTCCATTCTCTCCATGCAGTTATTTAAGTGTGTTAGAAACGGCAGGTTGAATGGTTGTGTGTTAAAGGATTGTGAATGATGACACAGGGTCCTCTACAGTGATTAGCCTATTTGATTTATTTTTCAAATTCATTGTAGGTTGTACTAAGGTATTCATTCAGTGCATAACTTACAATGCGATTCAAGACTGATTTTACTTTCCTTATTGAGTAAACGGGATTCATGATAGGTTGATGTAGGGAAGTTTTCAAGACGTGCGTGTTTCTGTGTGTGTTGGTGGAGCTGATGTCTTAAAGGAGCAGTCCTGGTGGTGAGGAGGCCGATGAAACGGTGAAGAGTTCTTGGTGGCTCTGTGAACTGCGGAGAACTGACCATCTAAGGTTAAGGTAAGGCATGAGGGGGCTCTCTTGTTCATGCTATCGTGGGCTCTGTATTAGGACTACCATCAGTGGGTCTGAAGGGTCCTCTTGGTTACATAAGTGTTCTCTGGTAACACGGAGGGGAAACTATCAATCGAGAGTGTCTGCAGGGCTCATCTAGATGTTACCCTGAGAGATACTCTGTGAACGCGACTACATCCTCAGTGTACTGGGGGCTCGTCTCTTATACGCTTAGTAGTCTCTGTAAAGGAACTAAGCATCCAGTGGTCTGAAGGGACCTCTCTCTCATACTGTTGACCGTAGTAGCTCTACTACGTGGGAATGGGACTACAGTCAAGCACGGTCTGAAGGCTCTCTCTTGATTACCTATGGTGGTCTCTGTAATGGGACTACATCAGTGGCTGAGGGCCTCTCCCTTGTTACCTAGTGTCTCTGTGAATGGGACTACATCGTGTCTGCAGTGAGCTCTCTCTTGGACCTAGTGTCATGCATGTCCGTAACAACGAGAGAGCCTCTCAGACCTCTGATGTAGTCTCCCATTCACAGAGCCACTACTACGGTAACAAGGAGAGCCCTCAGACCACTGATGTAGTCCCCATTACAGAAGCCACTAGATAACAAGAGAGCCCTTCAGGACCTCTGTGTAGTCCCCCATTCACAGGAAACTAGGTAACAAGCAGAGCCCTCAGACCTCTGATGTAGTCCCATTCACAGAGACACTAGCGGTTTCAAACAAGAGAGAAGCCCATCAGGACGCTCTGATGTAGAGTCCCCATTCACAAGAACACTACGGGTTAACAAGCAGAGCCCTCAGACTACTGATGTAGTTCCCCCATTCACCAGAACACTACTTGGTAACCAAGAAGACGCCCTCAGACCTCTGAGATACGTACCCGATTACAGACGACACTACGTAGTACAAGAGAGCCCTCGACCACTGATGTAAGTCCCATTCACAGAGGACTAGGATGTGTGGTACAAGAGAGCCCTCAGACCACCTAGAGTATATAATCCCTTTACAGAGACACTACCGTAACAAGAGAGCCCTCGTGATCTCTGTAGGTAGTTGCCCATTCACAGAGACATCTAGGGTAACAAAGAGCCTCAGACCACTGAATGTAGTCCCCATCTCACAGAAGGACACTCGCCGTAAACAAGAGAGCCTCGAACCACTGATGTGAATCCCATTCACCAGAGCACTACGGTAACAAGCGCCTCAAGACCACTGATGTAGTCCCCATTCACAGAGACCACTACAGGACATGGAGAGGCCCCTTTCCAGACACTGACTGTAGTCCCATTCACAGACGACACTTTAGGTAACAAGAAGCCCTCCAGACCTCGATTTCATCCCCATTCACAGACGAACCACTAGGTGAATGGGGTGAACAAAAGCCCCTCAGAACACTGATGTAATCCCGTCCCAATTTTCTCCAGGACAACTAAGGTAACAAGAGAGAGCCCTCAGACCACTGATGTTGTCCCATTCACAGAGACACTAGGGGTAACAGAGAGAGCCTCAGACCACTGAATGTCAGTCCTCAGTCCCCTATTACCAGAGACACCTTAGTAACAAGGGTGAAATGGGCCTTACTACATCATTAGCGAATACCTCCGTGAACCTAAGAGGCGTACCTTGTTAACCTAGTCATGTCTCTACCGAAATGGAATGAAAGAGAGACTACATCAGAGTGTCTGAGGGCTCTCTTGTTGTACCTAGTGGTCCTGTGATGACTCACATCAGTGGTCTGAGGGCTTCTCGTTGTTACCTGGTGTCTCTGTGAATGGAGGGACTACTATCAGTGGTCTGAGGGCTCTCTTGTTACCTAGTGTCTCTGTGAAGGGGACTACATCAGGGTCTGAGGGCTCTCTTGTTACCTAGTGTCTCTGTGAATGGGGACTACATCAGTGGTCTGAGGGCTCTCTTGTTACCTAGTGTCTCTGTGAATGGGGACTACATCAGGGTCTGAGGGCTCCTTGTTACCTAGTGTCTCTGTGAATGGGACTACATCAGTGGTCTGAGGGCTCTCTGTTACCTAGTGTCTCGTGAATGGGACTACATCAGTGGTCTGAGGGCTCTCTTGTTACCTAGTGCTCTGTGAATGGGGACTACATCAAGGGTGAGGGCTCTCTTGTTACCTAGTGTCTCTGTGAATGGGGACTACATCAGGGTCTGAGGGCTCTCTTGTTACCTAGTGTCTCTGTGAATGGGGACTACATCAGAGGGTCTGAGGGCTCTCTTGTTACCTAGTGTCTCTGTGAATGGGGACTACATCAGTGGTCTGAGGGCTCTCTTGTTACCTAGTGTCTCTGTGAATGGGGACTACATCAGAGGTCTGAGGGCTCTCTTGTATCTAGTGCTCTGTGAATGGGGACTACATCAGTGGTCTGAGGGCTCTCTTGTTACCTAGTGGTCTCTGTGAATGGGGACTACATCAGAGGGTCTGAGGGCTCTCTTGTTACCTAGTGTCTCTGTGAATGGGGACTACATCAGAGGTCTGAGGGCTCTCTTGTTACCTAGTGTTTATCTCTGTGCGGGGACTACATCAGAGGTCTGAGGGCTCTCTTGTTATCTAGTGGCTCTGTAATGGGACTACATCAGTGGTCTGAGGGCTCTCTTGTTTCCTAGTGTCTCTGTGAATGGGGACTACATCAGAGGTCTGAGGGCTCTCTTGTTACCTAGTGTCTCTGTGAATGGGGACTACATCAGAGGTCTGAGGGCTCTCTTGTTTACCTAGTGTCTCTGTGAATGGGGACTACATCAGAGGTCTGAGGGCTCTCTTGTTACCTAGTGCTCTGTGAATGGGGACTACATCAGAGGTCTGAGGGCTCTCTTGTTATCTAGTGTCTCTGTGATGGGGGACTACATCAGGGTCTGAGGGCTCTCTTGTTACCTAGTGTCTCTGTGAATGGGGACTACATCAGAGGTCTGAGGGCTCTCTTGTTACTAGTGTCTCTGTGATATGGGGACTACATCAGAGGTCTGAGGGCTCTCTTGTTACTCTAGTGTCTCTGTGAATGGGACTACATCAGTGGTCTGAGGGCTCTCTTGTTACCTAGTGTCTCTGAATGGGGACTACATCAGGGTCTGAGGCTCTCTTGTTACCTAGTGTCTCTGTGAATGGGGACTACATCAGGTCTGAGGGCTCTCTTGTTATCTAGTGTCTACTGGCAATGGACACATCAGTGGTCTCATGGCTCTCTTGTTACCTAGTGCTCTGTGAATGGGGACTACATCAGAGGTCTGAGGGCTCTCTTGTTACCTAGTGTCTCTGTGAATGGGGACTACATCAGTGGTCTGAGGCTCTCTTGTTTCCTAGTTGTCTTGACATGGGGACTACATCAGTAGGTCTGAGGCTCTCTTGTTACCTAGTGTCTCTGTGAATGGGGACTACATCAGTCAGGTCTGAGGGCTCTCTTGTTACCTAGTGTCTCTGTGAATGGGGACACATCAGAGGTCTGAGGGCTCTCTTGTTACCTAGTGTCTCTGTGAATGGGGACTACATCAGAGGTCTGAGGGCTCTCTGGTATCTAGTGGCTCTGTGAATGGGGACTACATCAGTGGTCTGAGGGCTCTCTGTTACCTAGTGCTCTGTGAATGGGGACTACATCAGAGGTCTGAGGGCTCTCTTGTTACTAGTGTCTCTGTGAATGGGGACTACATCAGAGGTCTGAGGCTCTCTTTTACCTAGTGTCTCTGGGAATGGGACTACATCAGAGGTCTGAGGCTCTCTTGTTACCTAGTCTCTGTGAAGGGACTACATCAGGTCTGAGGGCTCTCTTGTTACCTAGTGTCTCTGTGAATGGGGACTACATCCAAGGTCTGAGGGCTCTCTTGTTACCTAGTGTCTCTGTGAATGGGGACTACATCAGAGGTCTGAGGCTCTCTTGTTACCTAGTGTCCTGTGAATGGGGACTACATCAGAGGTCTGAGGGCTCTCTTGTTACCTAGTGTCTCTGTGAATGGGGACTACATCAAGAGTCTGGAGGCTCTCTTGTTATCTAGTGGCTCTGTAATGGGACTACATCAGTGGTCTGAGGGCTCTCTTGTTACCTAGTGTCTCTGTGAATGGGGACTACATCAGAGGTCTGAGGGCTCTCTTGTTACCTAGGTCTCGTGAAGGGGACTACAGTCAGTCTGAGGGCTCTCTTGTTACCTAGTGGTCTCTGTGAATGGGACTACATCAGTGGTCTGAGGGCTCTCTTTTCTAGTGGCTCTGTAATGGGACTACATCAGTGGTCTGAGGGCTCTCTTGTTATCTAGTGGCTCTGTAATAGGACTACATCAGTGGTCTGAGGGCTCTTCTTTTCGTGTCAGTGGCTCTGAAATATGGACTACATCAAGTCTCGTGCTTGGTCTGAGCTCTCTTTGTTCTCTTGGGCTCTGTGAATAGGGGATACATCAGTGGTCTGAGGGCTCTCTCTTGTTCTCTAGTGGCTCTGTATTAATGGGACTACATCAGGTGTCTGAGGGCTCTCTTGTTCTCTAGTGGCTCTGTAATAGGGACTACATCAGGTGTCTGAGGGCTCTCTCTTGTTCTCTAGTGGCTTCTACTTGAATAGGGACTACATCAGGTGGTCTAGGGCTCTCTTGTTCTCTAGTGGCTCTGTAATAGGGACTACATCAGGGGTCTGAGGGCTCTTCTTTTCTCTAGTGGCCTCTGTAATAGGGGCTACATCAGTGGTCTGAGGCTCTCTCTCTTTGCTTCTCTCTAGTGGCTCTGGTGATATGGGACTACATCAGTGGTTCTGAGGGCTCTCTCTGTTCTCTAGTGGCTCTTTAATGGGACTATCATCAGTGCGTCTGAGGCTCTCTTGTTCTCTTATGGCTCTCTGTAATAGGACTACATCAGTGGTCTGAGGGCTCTTCTTGTTCTCTATAGGCTCTGTAATAGGGACTACATCAGTGGCGGGCTCTGATGCGGCTCTCTCTGTTCTCTAGTTGCTTCATGTTATGGATACAGCTCAGATAGGTCTGAGGGCTCTCTTGTTCTCTAGTGGCTCTGTAATGGAGCTACATCAGTGTCTGAGGGCTCTCTTGTTCTCTAGTGGCTCTGCTAAGTCAAATCCAAATCAAAGTGTATTTATATAGCCCTTCTTACATCAGCTGATATATCCAAAGGGCTGTACAGAAACCCAGCCTAAACCCCAAACAGCAAGCAATGCATGTGTAGAAGCACTGTGGCTAGGAAAAACTCCCTAGAAAGGCCAAAACCTAGGAAGAAACCTAGAGGAGGAACCAGGCTATGAGGGGTGGCCAGTCCTCTTCTGGCTGTGCCGGGTGGAGATTATTAACAGAACATGGCCAAGATGTTCAAATGTTCATAAATGACCAGCATGGTCAAAAATAAGTAATCACAGTGAACAGGTCAGGTTCCATAGCCGCAGGCAGAACAGTTGAAACTGGAGCAGCAGCATGGCCAGGTGGACTGGGAACAAGGAGATCATCATGCCAGGTAGTCCTGAGGCATGGTCTAGAGCTCAGGTCCTCCCGAGAGAGAGAGGAGAGAGAAAGAGAGAATTAGAGAGAGCATACTTAAATTCATACAGGACACCAGATAAGACAGGAGAAAAATACTCCAGATATAACAGACTGACCTAGCCCCCCGACACAAACTACTGCAGGCAAATTACTGAGCCTGAGACAGGAGGGGTCAGGAGACACTGTGGCCCCATCCGATGATACCCCCGGACACGGCCAAACAGGCAGGATATAACCCCACCCACTTTGCCAAAGCACAGTCCCATACCACTAGAGGGATTCCTTCAACCCCCAACTTACCATCCTGAGACAAGGCCGAGTATAGCCACAAAGATCTCCGCCACGGCCAACCCAGACAGGAAGACCACGTCAGTGACTCAACCTACTCAAGTGACGCACCCCTCCTAGGGACGGCATGGAAGAGGCACCAGAAAGCCAGTGACTCAGCCCCTGTAATAGGGTTAGAGGCAGAGAATCCCAGTGGAGAGGGGGGAACCGGCCAGGCAGAGGCAGCAAGGGGCGGTTCGTTGCTCCAGTGCCTTTCCGTTCACCTTCACACTCCTGGGCCAGACTACACTCAATCATAGGACCTACTGAAGAGATGAGTCTTCAATAAAGACTTAAAGGTTGAGACCGAGTCTGCGTCTCTCACGTGGGTAGGCAGACCATTCCATAAAAATTGAGCTCTATAGGAGAAAGCCCTGCCTCCGGCTGTTTGCTTAGATATTCAAGGGACAATTAGGAGGCCTGTGTCTTGTGACCGTAGCGTACGTGTAGGTATGTACAGCAGGACCAAATCGGAAAGATAGGTAGAGCAAGCCCATGTAATGCTTTGTAGATTAGCCAACCCAGACAGGAAGACCACGTCAGTGACTCAAACCCACTCAAGTGGGACTACATCAGTGGTCTGAGGGCGCTCTTGTTCTCTAGTGCTCTGTAATAGGGACTACATCAGTGGTCTGAGGGCTCTCTTGTTCTCTAGTGGCTCTGTAATAGGACTACATCAGTGGTCTGAGGGCTCTCTTGTTCTCTAGTGGCTCTGTAATAGGGACTACATCAGAGGTCTGAGGGCTCTCTTGTTCTCTAGTGGCTCTGTAATAGGGACTACATTCAGCGGTCTGAGGGCTCTCT
The DNA here is from genome assembly GCF_002910315.2 of Salvelinus sp. IW2-2015. NCBI lineage: Eukaryota > Metazoa > Chordata > Actinopteri > Salmoniformes > Salmonidae > Salvelinus > Salvelinus sp. IW2-2015. Next base: position 23,569,962 of record NC_036841.1, read on the forward strand.
TGTTCTTTAGTGGTTCTGGGATTGGGGACTACATCAGTGGTCTGAGGGCTCTCTCTKACTCTCTCTCTCTCTGATCAGAGCTGGGCTTTATCTCCCACATCATCTGTAGCTTAAACATACATTGGCACTCTTACAGAGCTTTTAAACAACTATTGACTGGATCCTGGCAGGAGTGGGGAAGGAAACCCATCTCCGATACTAACAGGGTAGGAAAGGATATCTTTAAATAAAAACTGTAACATAGAGGCGTCAGATTAAGTTAGTTGGAAAACAAAAATAAATGGATGAACTTGTTCAAGAAAGATCGAGTTTGGCCTCCCGAGTGGCGCAGCGGTCTAAGGCACTGCATCGCAGCGCTAGAGGCGTCACTACAGACGCGGGTTCAATCCCAGGGCTGTGTTGCAGCCGGCCGTGACCGGGASACCAATGAGACGCCTRACAATTGGCCCATCATCCGGGTTAGGGGAGGGTTTGGCCGGCCGGGATGTCCTTGTCCCATAGCGACTCCTTGTGGCGAGCTGGGCACATGCACACTGACTAAGATCGCCAGCTGTACGGTGTTTCCTCCGACACATTGGTGCGGCTGGCTTCCGGGTTAAGCGAGCAGTGGTACTTTTTACTCCCATGCATGCACCCGGCCTGCCACAAGGAGCCACTAGAGCGGGATGGGACAAGGACATCCCGGCCGGCCAAACCCAATCCCCTAACCTGGACGACACTGGGCCATTTGTGCGTAGCCTCATGGGTCTCTTGGTCGCGGCCGGCTGCGACACAGCCTGGGATCGAACACGGGTATTGAGTGACGCCTCAAGCACTGTACCACTCGGGAGGCTATAATAATACTTTTAGCAAAAAAGTGTATCTTTAATTTACAATCTGTAAAAACTATGACAATAGAAAGGTTCAGAACCTTTTTGAAGCAGCACAGCACAGTTGAAAAATATATGTCAAATAGAAATCGAAATATGGATGGTGTTAAGAGATAAATGGGAGGGGTTGAATGGAGCTGAAGGGTGGGACTAATAACAACAAGATAACATGTAAAATATACTGTGTCTGTAAAATGTATATAGGTTCAGAACTTTTGTGAAACATCACAGTTAAAAATCTATGGCAAATAGAAATCAAGRTGGATGGACATCAGAAATAGATGGTAGAGGTTGAGGGTAGAGGAAGGACAGGACTAAAAACAAACAAAATATAACTATTGTAAAATAGATTGTGTCCGTAAAATGTATATAGTATGTATAAGCTGGAAGTAGAAGCCTAAGTGTTATTGTTCATTCATTTACTCCAATTAGGGGAGGGGTGGTAGGGTTAGTGGGGAAAAAAAAATATATGTATGTATGTATGTATATATATATATATATATATATGTATGTGTGTGTGTGTGTGTGTGTGTGTGTATATATGTGTGTATATATGTCTGTCTGTCTGTCTGTCTGTCTACAGTTGAAGTCGGAAGTCTACATACACATTAGCCAAATACATTTAAACTCAGTTTTTCACTGTAGACAGTATTTGGTAGCATTGCCTTTAAATTGTTTAACTTGGGTCAAACGTTTCGGGTAGCCTTCCACCAGCTTCCCACAATAAGTTGGGTGAATTCTGAGTGAATTTTGGCCCATTCCTCCTGACAGAGCTGGTGTAACTGAGTCAGGTTTGTAGGCCTCCTTGCTCGCACACACTTTTTTCATTCTGCCCACAAATTTTCTATGGGATTTAGGTCAGGCTTTTGGTGATGGCCACTCCAATAGCTTGACTCTTGTTGTCCTTAAAGCATCTTGCCACAACTTTTGGAAGTATGCTTGGGTCATTGTCCATTTAGAGATCATTTGCTTTAAGCTTTCTTCCTGACTGATGGTCTTGAGATGTTGCTTCTCATATATCCACATCATTTCCATCCTCAGGAATGCCCATCTATTTTTGATGAAAAGTGCAGCCAGACCCTCTGCGAGCAAGCCCTCCACACTGATAGCTGCCACCCCGGCTTTTACGGATGGGATGGTGTTCTTCGGCTGCAAGCCTCCCCTTTTGTCCCTCCAAAACATAACGATGGTCCATTATGGCCAAACAGATTATATTTGTTTTCATCAGACCAGAGGACATTTCTCCAAAAAGTACAATCTTTGTCCCATGTGCAGTTGCAAACCATAGTCTGGCTTTTTTTTATG
>NC_036841.1:23572687-23581738 GCF_002910315.2 Salvelinus sp. IW2-2015
AATTATAAGTAAATAATCTGTCTGTAAACATCGTCTTGGAAAATTACTTGTGTCATGCACAAAGTAGATGTCCTAACGACTTGCCAAAACTATAGTTTGTTAACAAGACATTTTGGAGTGGTTGAAAAATGAGTTAATGACTCCAACCTAAGTGTATGTAAACTTCTGACTTCAACTGTATATATACAACACACACACACACACACACACACACACACACACACACACACACACACACACACACACCACACACACACCACACACACACACACACATATACACATACATATACATATACATATACATATACATATATATATAAATAAAATATGGGGATTAGAAATTATGCAGACAATTACATTCATGGAAGCTACAAACTATTTTATTTTTTTTGCTGATCAACCCCCTCAAAAAAAATAGCCTGTCTGCCGATAACTTTGTGCTCCTAATCAAGGAGAAGCTCTTAAAGCTCATTTAGCTTTCCAGAGGTTTTGATGGTGCCTGACCACTGAATTTAGACTGGTGTGTGTCTTGTGTCTACTGTGGTCTGTCTCCAGCAGTGTGTGTGCTGTATTTGGCCGTCACCTTGCTGGAGGGTGGGTGTGTTCGTGAAGGAGGCATCTCTCTATTTTCTTTTGCAAAATCTACATCATCCATTGACCATTTCTATGAAAACAGTAACCAAAATGAATGTTTAAGCGCTTGCTCACACTTTTCTCACTCTCACTCAGTCAATGACCTTCCCATCTCTCTCCTGATCATTTCACATTTTGCTCCCTAGCACTCTCCTGAGCAGCCTCTATAAGGGAGAGCAGCCTCTTCTCACTTCCAGACCCATTATTCTCCTTCACCTAATAGAGGATACTTAAACCTCTCTGTTGTGTGTGTGTGTGTTTGCCCTCCTTCTCCATACATTAGTCAGGAGTACCTCTTTTTCTCAGGATGGGCAACAACTGTGTTTAACCTTTGCACCTAACCTGTTGTGCAGTCAGCATGTTGTCTCAGTTCAGGGAATGCCATCTTAGCAAGATGCTTACTGCGCAGAAAGAATAACTAGTGTTTGCTGGAGACTGAGGTTGTCTAAATCAAATCAAATTGTATTTGTCACATGCGCCGAATACAACCGGTGTAGACCTTACAGGGAAATGTTTACTTACAAAAGAAATGCTTACTTGGTCAACCCACGCTCGGAGTACACGTCCTGGTAATCCGTCTGGCCCTGCGGCCTTGTGAATGTTGACTTGTTTAAAGGTCTTACTCACATCGGCTGCGGAGAGCGTGATCACACAATCGTCCTGAACAGCTGATGCTCTCATGCATGTTTCAGTGTTACTTGCCTTGAAACAAGCATAGAAGTTATTTAGCTCGTCTGGTAGGCTCGTGTCACTGGGCAGCTCTCTGCTGGGCTTCCCTTTGTAGTCTGTAGTAGTTTGCAAGCCCTGCCACATCCGACGAGCATCGGAGCCGGTGTAGTACGATTTGATCTTAGTCATGTATTGATACTTTGCCTGTTTGATGGTTCYTCGTAGGGCATAGCGMGATTTCTTATAAGCTTCCGGTTTAGAGTCCTGCTCCTCGAAAGCGGCAGCTCTACCCTTTAGCTCAGTGTGGATGTCGCCTGTAATCCATGGCTTCTGGTTGGGGTGTGTACGTACAGTCACTGTGGGGACGACATCCTCGATGCACTTATTGATAAAGCCAGTGACTGATGTGGTGTACTCCTCAATGCCATCGGAAGAATCCCGGAACATATTCTAGACTGTGCTAGCAAAACAGTCCTGTAGCTTAGCATCTGCTTCATCTTACCACTTTTCAACAGTGCCGTAAWATAATWMAATTAGTTTAGTATTATTTGCTCATTGTTCTCAACAATTTTCCTCGCTCAGGATCTGCAGCATAATGTTCTCTGTCTTAACTGGGAAGCAAATAGTGTCGAAAAATMAGAAATTGTGTGCTGTCATAGGTTGCTAGTCTATTAGCATTAAACACCAATGCATTCCCATTGGTTCTGTCAGCTCCTATTGCTCTGGCTCTTAACAAATAGATGGGCTTCTCCTTTTTATCTCCTTTGTCATGATACATTAAACAGAGTTGTATATTAAGATTTACCAGCTATGTTTCTCTGGGATTTTCTGCTTCTCCACTTGCCTGTTACTCTGTCAGGTTTTTATTGAAAAACAAGGTGCACATTTAACATACTGCAGGAGTCATTCGACAGCTGGAACAGTGTAGGTGACAGCMCATGATTTATTCAATAATAGTCTGCTTTTATTTATTTATTATTTTGTCAGAGAATTATACTTTTGAGTTAGAGGATTTACTGATTTGAGTGTACTTCTCTTGGTGGAGTTAGTCTGTCATCTGTCTGCGGCCATGTTTAACACCCACCAATCAATATTTTTTTCWGTTTTTCTCAGTCAAGTTGCAGCAGAGATGACTTTGTTCCCATTTTTTCTCTGTCTATCTTACACTAATGCATTTCCATGTTAGATTGACGTTCCTCATCAATGGTTTCTCTCCCAACATGGCTCCCATCAGGTTGTACTGTATTGTGAGTGATGGAGATAGTAACACGTCTGCCATTATTCAGTCAAATAACTGACGTTGAGCCATTTGTATTGGCACATTTGCTCTGCCTATTTGAAAATAAATAAATGTTTCTGTTTGCCAAACATGACGTTAAATGTGAAAGCAGCAGAGTGTTATAACCAGTCTGTCTGTCTGTGTATAACCAGTCTGTCTGTCTAACCTTCTGTCTGTCTGTGTATAACCAGTCTGTCTGTCTGTGTATAACCAGTTAGTCTGTCTAACCTTCTGTCTGTCTGTGTATAACCAGTCTGTCTGTCTAACCTTCTGTCTGTGTATAACCAGTCTGTCTGTCTAACCTTCTGTCTGTGTATAACCAGTKTGTCTGTCTAACCTTCTGTCTGTCTGTGTTTGTTTAAAGGGATGAACCACCACTGCTGTCATTGTTAAAGCTGCAATATGTAACTTTTTGGAAGACCTGACCAAATTCACATAGAAATGTGTGTTATAGATCTGTCATTCTCATTGAAAGCAAGTCTAATATGCAGTAGATATGTTCAATGTGAGCTATTTCTATACTTCCCATTCTTAAGTTTCGTTTTTGCGTCGTTTACTGTCAGTTTTGTCAACCAGCTTCAAACGGCAGAAAATACAATATTTTTGGTTATTGAAAATATATTTCACAGGGATTTAGATGGTACAATGATACTCTACACTATACTTGCTTGTTTTGTCACATAAACAATTCGTAAAACTATTAGAATTTTTGCCCTCGGAAATGGCGGAGCCATTTCTGCATATTCCACCTTTAAGTTAAAATCCGTCTCAGGCAATTTCATCCTGGGTATTCACTCAGGCTCATGTTGAATTCCAGTGGAATTTTATCAAAATTGTGCAGTAATGTTTGTCATACATTTAAAAAATAAAGTGGTATTAGGAAGTTGAGGGAAGCTGGTATGTGAAGTGTGTTTGAGTGGCATGTTGGTGTTTGTTATCCTTGTGGGTGAGTACTGAACCCTTACAGACCTGTTGTTTCTAATCAGCTATACCTATGCCGTCTCCTCTCCTCTGCCCACAGTGTGTGCTATCCTCTACTGCTTTCTTCCCTGGGCAGTCTTTATAAACACCAACCCAGGGATGTTTCAGGTAATTGGTGTGCACCACAGTCATGCGTGTGTACAAGGATCCCTGAGCTGACACTTGACATTCTAATCCTGCTGTGTTTGGCGTGGCTCAGTGTRTCAGCACTGATATGAAAGCAAAGATGGCGTCTCGGGGTATGCATTTGTCTCTGCAGGGTGCAAACATTGGACGACTCCGGTTGTTTGCTTTTCTTCAGGTGGCCATTTACATCCTGATTTACATGTTTTCCCAGCATGCTCTCTGTGTTGCGATAGGGGGGGGGGAAAGAGTGTTTTCTGAGCAGGCAAATTTCAAAGTGAAGTGGTCTGACAAATACCCAGTTAGTATACAGTGTTACACTTTTGCAGAGCAGTGTTTGGATTTGAACCTATGCTCGCAGCAGTACACAGTACAAGTGATCCAGAGACTCAGCAACCCAGCTGTTGCAGGAGACCAGGGGGAGTGTGACACTTTCCATCCACAGGTGCAGGCAGCCAGGCCTGTCCTCTTCTCTCCTCTCCTTAGCTTAGACAGATAGCATGCTGCTCCAGCAGTTTGTTTTGCTGTTGTTTTAGTAAAGCAACACTATGTTTCCCTCTGTGTCAGCTGTCGTGTCTCTCAGCATCAAAGTGAGAGGGGCCTCCTTGAAGTTCACTTCTCTAAGATAGAGCAGCTCCCTCCCTCCCAGGCTGGAGCTAGACAGAACCTCCATGTTCAACAGATTTATACCCCCTCCTCCCATCCTTCCGTTTTATTTACCTATCTTTTACAGTTGTTACTTTGGGGAAATTGGGGATGTTCAAAGGGGGGACAGACGGGAACAGGACGAGGTCCAACTTCTTCTCTCCACTCCAATCTCCTCAATGATAGCTAATGGAGCTTTGGGCTTCAAAGGCTCAGAGCCGCAGACTGATAGACTGACTCCTGAGTCTCCACTCAAGCCACTCAATCAGGCTACACCACCAAGATTAAAGGTAGCCTGCATCGGCCAGGCCTGCTCTGCCCTAGCCCCCGACCCAGACCAGCTGCTTCTCTCTGCAGGGAAGAGGAGGAGGCAGGAGACGGGGAACCAGCAGCACCTGGTTGTGTAAAAGGGGGCGTGGGCGTTCGTCCCACACCTGAAAACAGATGTCCCTCTCTGAATCCTTTAGATTCAGCTCCTTTGATAACAAGCCACTCGGCATGGAGAAGGGGATTCATATTCTAATGAAATGGTCAGTAAGGAACAGGCGATTGGACACTTAAAAATGATTGTCATGTGATTGTATTTGTGTAACAAAGTAAAACATGCAACATGATGATAGTAATATAGTAATGATGATATAATTATAATAAGTGTATTTTATCCTATTTTGAGAATATCTATGAATAATGTATTTCCCAGCTTAATTAGCAACGACAACCTTTTATTTCTGCATGTTCCTTCCAATGGAGTCCCAAAGCCCATTGTGAAAATGATCAGAGGTTACGCAATTGATGATGTTCTTCCCAAATAAATCTTATCATCAGTAAGTAGCTCTATTTTGAATGACTATTGAAGTGCAGCAGCAGCGGCTAGGCAGCCTGTCCTGAGACGTGAGTACTGGTCCGTAGTGCATTGTCTGTCAGTCAGTCTGTGGATAGCTGGATCTACAGTACCAGCCAAAAGTTTGGACACACCTACTCATCCCAGGGGTTTTCTTTATTTMTACTATTTTCTACATTCTACATTCTCTACATTTGGAATCATGAATTAATCAAAAAGTTTTAAACAAATCAAAATATATTTTATATTCTTCAAAGTATCCACCCTTTGTCTTGATGACAGCTTTGCACACTTGGCATTCTCTCAACCAGCTTCACCTGGAATGCATTTCCAACAGTCTTGAAGGAGTTGAGCACTTGTTGGCTGCTTTTCCTCCACTCTGCGGTCCAACTCATCCCAAACCATCTCAGTTAGGTTGAGGTCGGGGGATTGTGGAGGCCAAGTCATCTGATGCAGAACTCCATCACTCTCCTTCTTGGTCAAATAGCCCTTACACAGCCTGGAGGTGCGTTTTGGGTCATTGTACTGTTGTAAAACAACACTAAGAGCAAACCAGATGGGATGGCGTATTGCTGCAGAATGCTGTGGTAGCCATGCTGGTTAAGTGTACCTTGAATAAATCACTGACAGTATTACCAGCAAAGCACACCCACACCATCACACCACCTCCTCCATGCTTCACGGTGGGAACTACACATGAGGAGATCATCCGTTCACCTACTCTACGTCTCACAAAGACATGGCGGTTGGAACCAATTTGGACTCATCAGATCAAAGGACAGATTTCCACCGGTCTAATGTCCATTGCTCGTGTTTCTTGGCCCAAGCAAGTCTCTTCTTCTTATTGGTGTCCTTTAGTAGCGGTTTCTTTGCAGCAATTCGACCATGAAGGCCTGATTCACACAGTCTCCTCTGATGAGTTGATGTTGAGATGTGTCTGTTACTTGAACTCTGAAGCATTTATTTGGGCTGCAATTTCTGAGGCTGGTAACTCTAATGAACGTATCCTCTGCAGCAGAGGTAACTCTGGGTCTTTCCTGTGGCGGTCCTCATGAGAGCTAGTTTCATCATAGCGCTTGATGGTTATTGCGACTGCACTTGAAGAAACTTTCAAAGTTCTTGAAATTTTCCGTATTGACTGACCTTCATGTCTTAAAGTAATGATGGACTGTCGTTTCTCTTTGCTTATTTGAGCTGTTCTTGCCATAATATGGACTTGGTCTTTTACCAAATAGGGCTACCTTCTGTATACCACCCCTACATGTCACAACACAACTGATTGTCTCAAACGGATTAAGAAGGAAAGAAATTCCACAATTTAACTTTTAACAAGGCACACCTGTTAATTGAAATGCATTCCAGTTGACTAGCTCATAGGCTCCCAAGTGGCACTGCGGTCTAATGCACTGCATCTCAGTGCTAGAGGCGTCACTACAGACACTCTGGTTCGATTCCAGACTGTTTCACAACCGGCCGTGATTGGGAGTCCCATAGGGCGGCGTACAATTGGCCCAGTGTTGTCGAGGTTTGGCCAGTGTTGTCCGTCATTGTAAATAAGAATTTGTTCTTAACRGACATGCCTTGCTGGTTGAGAGAATARGAAGAGTGTGRAAAGCTGTCATCAAGGCAAAGGGTGGCTATTTCAAGAATKTAAAATATAAAATATATTTTGATTTGTTTAACACTTTTTTGGTTACTACATGATTCCATATGTGTTATTTCATAATTTTGATGTCTTCACTATTTTTCTACAATGTAGAAAATATAACAAATAAAGAAAAACCCTTGAATGAGTAGCTGTGTACAAAGCTTTGACTGCTACTGTATGTGTGAGTCATTTGCAGACCTTAAACACAGTGTATCTATCCAGTCAATGAACCCTCTGGATTCCTTACCCACAGTGCACCGAGCAGCAAGCTGCAACAAGCTGCAATAATTATATTGAACAAAAATAGAAACACAACATGTAACAATTTCTCTGGTTTTATGGAGTTAGTTTATAGAAGGAKCTCAGTCAATTGAAATAAATAAATTAGGCCTTAATCTATGTATTTCACACGACTAGGCAGCGGCGCAGCCATGGGGGGGTCTGGTAGGGCGTAGGCCCACCCACTGGGGAGCCAGGCCAAACCAGTCCGAATGAGTTTTTCTCCACAAAAGGGCTTTATTTCAGACAGAAATACTCCTCAGCACCGCCTCACACGATCCCACAGGTGAAGAWGTCGGATGTGGAGGTACTGGACTGGCGTGGATACACGTGGTCTGCGGCTGTGAGGTCGMTTGGACGTACTGCCAAATTGAATCAGGACAGTTTCCTTGGATGCTTTCTCTTTCTTGCTCCCTCGCCCAGTTTCTTATGGTGTACATCTGTAATTGAGACGAGAAGCTTTTTGCTTTGAATGTTTCTCTTGTAAAGGCAAGATAGTGTTGCTGCTGTATTGTTCCTTAACCCTGTTTCAGTGTCAGTGCTGGATGCCAGCCATCTCAGGACATGAAATGTGATTACCCATACTCCTCAGAGTATTTAGTAGTCTTTACAAACACCCAGTGCACACACACAACATCCGAACACACTCCTGTTATGCATATTGATATTGTGTATTTATATTTAGAGTTGTGTGTGTTGGTTTTACTTTGAGCGTCAGCCAGATATGATAGTGTGTGGTGTTTGTGGCTCAGTCCTCTACGCATTGTGACTGACATGGAGTTTCCTCCCTGCGGTGAAAGTGMTGCATGCATGGTTTCTTCTCTGGTTCTTATCGTATGATTGTTTGGGTCTAATGCTATAGATTTCCAGCTCTGCAGTGTTTACAGTGATAATGACTGCAGGAAGCCACAACAAGGTTATTCTGGATCTAGTGTTTGCTTCTCCGAGCTGCATGGGTGTCTTTCCTCTGTACCAGAGAATGCATTTTCTTCTTGCATGTGTTTATCAGAAGGATGCTCTAAAGTTGGAGATGCTCTGAATGTCAATTATTTTTGGGCTGCAAAGGWATTGCAATCAGCCTGCATTTGATACACTATTTGAAAAAGCTATATTGTATGTCTATGTTTGGGGTCAATTAGCAAAGGTTTTGCCATTTAATAAAATACATTTTACTCAATGTGCTGTATCTGCAGTCGTTTTGGGAAAAGCAAACAAAATGTGTTTATTCAAAGTTCCTGTAGAGGAACTTTCTGTCAGGATGGTGCATATAGACGTAAGAGGTAGGAAACGGCTCAGAGAAGAATAATTCAAGATTTTAAAAGCCATTGAAGTATCACAAAGCCGGGCTTTGATTGCCATTCTCTGTTAAGTGTTCTACCCCGGTCCCTCAGGACAAGAGAGAACATTCTCTGTAAGTGTTGTCTACCCCGGTCCCTCAGACAAGAGAGAACATTCTCTGTTAAGTGTTGTTCTACCCCGGTCCCTCAGACAAGAGAGAACATTCTCTGTTAAGTGGTTGCTACCCCGGTCCCTCAGACAAGAGAGAACATTCTCTGTTAAGTGTTGTTCTACCCCGGTCCTCAGACAAGAGAGAACATTCTCTGTAAGTGTTGTTCTACCCCGGTCCCTCAGACAAGAGAAACATTCTCTGTTAAGTGTTGTTCTACCCCGGTCCCTCAGACAAGAGAGAACATCTCTGTTAAGTGTGTTCTACCCGGTCCCTCAGAAAGAAGCATTCTGCTAAGTGTTGTTCTACCCCGGTCCTCAGACAAGAGAGAACATTCTCTGTTAAGTGTTGTTCTACCCCGGTCCCTCAGACAAGAGAGAACATTCTCTGTAAGTGTTGTTCTACCCCGGTCCTCAGACAAGAGAGAACATTCTCTGTTAAGTGTTGTTCTACCCCGGTCCCTCAGACAAGAGAGAACATTCCTCTGCTTAAGTGTTGTTGTAA
>NC_036841.1:23588066-23604932 GCF_002910315.2 Salvelinus sp. IW2-2015
CTACCCCGGTCCCTCAGACAAGAGAGAACATTCTCTGTTAAGTGTTGTTCTACCCCGGTCCCTCAGACAAGAGAGAACATACAACCAGGGGCTGAGAAAAGGCTTACTCTCCCTGGGCCTGACGTCACCGTTTCCTCCACTCTCACCACTCGCAGCCTTTAAATATGAATGGCCTGCTATTCCGGGACTCAACAGAGAGAAAGTGCAAACTGAATAGAAATAATTGTGTGGGCAGGGCAATGTTTTTAAATCGCCCAGTTAGTGATTATTTTTAGGAAACAGCCTGGTTTCATTCATTCACTCTGGGTGTATGAGTTTGTGTGTGTAGGAGGGTTAGCTGGTGAGCAATGTTATTGTGCGTGTGTGTGCGTGTGTGTGTGTGTGTGTGTGTGTGCCGTAGTCACCGGAGAGCTGCTCCAAAGGGGAACTTTCCCGGCTAAGGTTTCCATCGAGACCCATTGGAGATTATGGCTGTGATCTCTCTCTTAAGATCTCGCTGCAAAATCATCTCCAGTAACAGGCCTATGAATTATGCACACTCCTCAAACCCTGACTAATCTTCTCTCGCTCTTTTTCGCTCTTTCTTGCTCTCTTGCTCTGTTCTCTCTCTCATCTGTTGCTCTCTCTCACTCTGTTCTCTCTCTCTCACTCTGTCTCTCTCTCATCTGTTCTGCTCTCTCTCTCTCCGTTGTCTCTCTCTCTCTCGCTCTGTTTCTCTCGCTCTGGTTCTCTCTCCTTCGTCGTCTTTCTCTCGCTCTGTTCTCTCGCTCTGTTCCTCTCTTCTCTTCTCGCTCTGTTTCTTCTCTCTCTCCTCTCGCTCTGTTCTCTCTCTCGCTCTGTTCTCTCTCGTCTGTCTCTCTCGCTCTGTTCTCTCTCTCTCTTCTCTCTGTTTCTCCTCTCTCTCTCTCTCTCTGTTCTCTCCTCCTCTCTTCTCTCGTTCCTCTCGCCTCTCTCTCTCTGTTTCTCTCTCTCTCTGTTCTCTCTCTCGTCTGTTCTCTCTCTCTCGATGTTCTCTCTCGTCGCTCTGTTCTCTCTCTCTTCGCCCTCTCTCTCGCTGTTCTCTCTCTGTTCGCTCTGTTCTCTCTCTGTTCTCAGTTCTCTCGCTCTGTTTCTCTCTCTCGCTCTCGTGTTCTCTCTCGTCGCTCTGTTCTCGGCTCTCGCTCTGTTCTCTCTCGCTCCTTGTTCTGCTCATCTGTTCTCGCTCTGTTCTTCCTCTTTCTCGCTTCTGTTCTCCTCTCTCGCTTGTTCTCTCTTCTCTCGTCGTCTGTTCTCTCTTTTCTCGGCTTGTTCTCTCTCTCTCCACTTCTGTTCTCTCTCTCCCTCTGTTCTCTCTCTCTTTCTCTGTCTGCTCTCTCTCTCTCGCTCTGTTCTCCTCTCTCTCCTCTCGCTCTGTTCTCTCTCTCTCCTCTCGCGTCTGTTTCTCTCTCTCTCTCTCGTGCTCTGTTCTCTCTCTCTCCTCGCTCTGGTTCTTCTGCTCGCTCTGTTCTCTCTCTTCTTCCTCTCGCTCTGTTGTCTCTCTTTTTCTCTCTCGTCGCTCTGTTCTCTCTCTTCTCTCTCCGTCGTCCTCTGTCTCTCTCTCTCCTCCTGCTCTGTTCTCTCTCTCTCTCTCGCTCTGTTCTCTCTCGCTCGTGTTCTCCTCTCTCTCTCGTCTCTTGTTCTCTGCGTTCTTCTCTCGCTCTGTTCTCCTCTCTCTGCTCTCGCTCTGTTCTCTCTCGCTCTTGCTCTCTCGCTCTTCTCGCTCTCTCGCTCTGTTCTCTCACTCTGTTCTCGCTCTGTTTCTCCTCGCTCTGTTCTCTCTCTCTCTCTCGTCTTCTTCTCTGCTCTGCCTCTGTTCTCTCTCTCTCTCGGTCGCTCTGTTTCTCTGTCGCTCTCTCGCTCTGTTCTCTCTCTGCTCTCCTCGCTCTGTTTCTCTCTCTGCTCTCTTCTTCTGCTCTCTTCGCTGCTGTTCTCTCTCGCTCTCTCGCTCTGTTCGTCTCTCCTCTCGCTCTGTTTCTCTCTCGCTTCCTTCGGCTCTGTTCTCTTCTCTCTCGCGTCTGTTCTCTCTCTCGCGTCGTCTCGTCGCTCTGTTCTCTCTCGCTCTCTTCGCTCTGTTCTCTCTCGTCTCTCGCTCTGTTCTTCTTCGCTCTCTCTGCTCTGTTCTCTCTCGCATCGGCTCTGTTCTCTCTTCGCTCTCTCGTCTCGCTCTGTTCTCGCTCTCGCTCTCCCGTCGCTCTGTTCTCTCTCTCTCTCGCTCCGTTCTCTCTCGCTCGCACTCTGCCTTTCTCTCTCGCTCTCGCTCTTTTCTCTCGCTCCTCTCGCTCTGTTCTTCGCTCTCCGTCCGCTCTGTTCTCCTCTTCTCGCTCTGTTCTCTCGCTCTGCTCCCTCGCTCTGTCTCTCTCGCTCTCCCCCGTCTCTCGTTTCTCTCTCTTCTCGCTCTGTTGTTCTCTCTCGTCTCTCGTCGTCTGTTCTCTCTCCTCTGTCGCTCTGTTCTCTCTCGCTCTGCTCGCTCTGTTTCTCGCTCTGCTCGTTCTCTCTCGCTCTCTTCTCTTTCATCTCTCCCTTTCTTCTGTTCTTCTCTCTCTCTGTCCTCTCTCTCTCTGTTCTCGTCTCTCTATGTGTTCTCTCTCTCGCTCTGTTTCCTCTCTCTCCTCTTCTCTTGTTCTCTCTCTGTTTCTCTCTCTCGCTCTCGCTCTTGTTCTCTCTCTCCTCGCGTTCTTTCTCTTGCTCTCTCTGCTGTGTTTCTCTCTCGATCTGTTCTTCTCTCTCGCTCTGTTCTCTCTTTCTCGCTTTCTCTCTCTCTCCGCTCTGTTCTCTGCTCTCCCGCTCTGTTCTCTCTCTCTCTCGCTCTCGTTCTCGTCTCTCTTCTCGCTCTGTTCTCTCTCTCTCCTCTCGCTCTGTTCTCTCTCGCTCTCCTCGCTCTGTTCTCTTCTCTCTCACTCTGCTCTCTCGCTCTCTCGCTCTGTCTCTCTCTCTCCTCTCGCTCTGTTCTTCTCTCTCTCTCTCTCTCACTCTGTTCTCGTTCTCGTCTCCTCTGTTCTCTCTCGTCTGTTCTCTCTCTGCGTCCTTCCTCTCTGCTTCTCTCTCTCGCTCTGCTCTTCTCTCGCTCGCTTCTGTCCTCTGTTTCTCTCTCGTCTCTCCTCTTTGTCTCTCGCTCTCTCTGCTTCTGTTCTCTCTCTCTCTCCTCGCTCTGTTCTCTCTCTCTCTCCAGCTCTCTGTCTCTCGCTCTCTCTCTCTCTCTCTCTTTTTCTCTCTCTCTTGTTCTCTTCTCTCTCTCTCTCGTTCTCTGTTTTCTCTCTCTCTGTTTCTCTCTCTCTCTGCTCTCTTCTCCTCTCTCTCTCGCTCTGTTCTCTCTCGCTCTCGTCGCTCTGTTCTCTCTCGCTCTCTCGCTCTGTTCTCTCTCTCTCTCGCTTTCTGTTCTTCTCTCTCTCTCTCTCTCGGCATCTGTTCTCTCGTCTCTCTCTCTTTCGCTCTGTTCTCTCTCTCTCGCTCTGTTCTCTCTCTGTTCTCTCTTAAGACCCTAGAAAAGGTGTCCTGAGCAGGGCTGTATGTGGTGTGGTGTAGTTAAATTAAGTGGATTAGGTACTTCCACTGGTTACCAGGCTGACCTCTCTGACCTTCTCATCAGTTTTTCTTTTGAGGCTAATAAAGGTTGGAGAGAAGACAGGCTTTTAAAACATCACTCTGCCAGAATGGCACCTTGAGATGATTGAACTGTGTTCAGTGGACCGTCAGAAAAGACTGCATGTACTGTAATGTACATCTCCCTCTTATGTCCAGTCACGCTTCACGCTGGCTGGAGAGGTCTGTCCACAGTCCACACTATATTGCTAATAGTCCTTCTGCCCCTGTTTTCAACTGGGTCCAGCTCTCGTCTCTCTCGCTCTGTCGCTGCTGCTGCCGCCTCCACCGCCGTTCCCCAGGCACTAGTTTTACATTTAGTCTAGGTTTGTTGGTGTTTGTGTGTGCCTGTGTGTTCCAGCCCTGTGGAGTAATTATATACTAAAACCTGTAATATGTTAATGATTCAGCCTCTGCTTGGGGTGCAAAGGAACCGGACTGCAGCTTATTCACATCGTTTGGCTATCTGCAATGTCTATATATTATATAGACATTGCAGATAGATTTCCGTCAATGATGACACTTTCCCCTGGTTGGTTTACAGCCATGTGTCCTRTCTGTGTATCGTAGAGAGAGAGAGATTCTTCTTTGTAGTGTGTCATGCCTTTTCCTGTCTTATTAGAACCTGTCACTGTAACATAAGGCTTTTCATCTAATCAGCATGGGATTTCCTGATTCTGCACCCCAGCCCCCATGGTGGGAAAATATTGTGTTTCCGTACCACATACCATCCATATAGCACCCAACAATAAGCTGTTCGGTCAACACACCTTCTTTATCCACATGCCCATCATGCATAACCTCACAACATTCATTTCATATTTTACACATTTACTGTAGTTAGCAGATCTGTTATCTAGAGTGATGTGCAGTCTGTGTGTACAGCTTGGGTTGAACAAGGACTTTGAATGAGAATACTGTAGTGCTGACCAGTAGTAGGATAAAAAATGGCTCAAGGTCTGTGTAGTCTTGTTTCTGCTTGTTGGCTGTGGTAAGTGGGAGGCTGTGCTACATGGCATCATGCTGTGGTTATCAGTGGTTCTTGTCTCTGAGCAGCAGCTKCAGATTACGGGTYGACAGGACAGTGGTGCAGCTCAGAACGACCTGGTCATGACTGACAGAGCCACAGCTAGCCTTCAGCTGAATTGGGGATTTGTCCATATAAGGAGACACAGTCAGCTGCTCTGAGGGGCTACATGTGCTCTGCCTCTGCTGCAGGTGTATGTGTGTCCAAGCACCGTGTCTGACCAATGAGATCGCTTACACACCATATACACACTTACCTGTTCTCAGTGTAGCTGCTTGAAGGGGCCTTATAACGGCATGTCATCAGGACTAATCAGTGTTGATTGCTGGGATGCTTCCTGAACAGACGGTCAGGGTATTGACTACGTAGCTSGTATCCAGCCCTAATAGCTGCTCTTATGTGTTAGTTCAATGCAGCAGMACCTTGGGTTGTACTGAGTCCTTTAGCTCTGGTACAGTTGTGTTGCGGCTGCCTGGCACAGGTTATTTTGAGGCAATGTCAGGCTTTGGAAATAACTGAATCCTGGGAGGTAAGCCAACCACCTCCCTCTTACCCTTACCGTAGCTTGCTCTGCTGGAGCAGAACAGGAGAGGACGAGGACACACTTTCACTTTGGCCTCTAATACGTTGTGGGGGCATACGATATGTCTCGTATGAAGACAGTTACAGCGCGCCTTGGCCCGAAACCCAAACACTGTCTTCAGGGAGCGCTAATGATGCATTTAGCCGCGAGGCTAACACTGCCCAGTCATGCCCTTCAAGGCCTTTAACTCTCTCGCTCTTTCGCTCTCTTTTTGTGCATTTACACAGATTATTTTACAACTGCATTGTCTTCAGTTTTGCTGAGTTGGGCAAAAAATGCCCCAGCCACACACRGGGTGAAGGAGCTGGAGCGGCTAAGCACGGTGCTGCTGCCTGCCTGCCTCCCAGGTAAAACTGTACCATTAGAGCCACCATTCACCTAGCAGAAGACGCGGAGCAGACAGTCCTCTGTTAGGGTTTTAATGAGGGAACAGGTTATTATAGCCAAGTCCTTTCTTATTTTATCTGATCTGTTTAGACATGGCTGACTACTAGCCTGAGCAACATTTTGTTGCTTTGGTCGTGTTTTAGCTTTCTGAGGTTGAACAGTCAATTGTCTCTCTCCACCTCTTCTCACTGAACCAAAGCACGGAGGGGAGTGGAAAGGACACTAGTCTGTCAGGTCTTGCGATGAGGGATTGTAAAACGGGGCATCATAATAATTTGGGTTTGACAGTCAAGTGTAGAAGGAGATGAAATGAGGAAAAAGAAYAGCRGCCTCCCAGGGGGTTATTGTGGGAAGAGTGTCTGCTGTCCTAAATACATATATTCACMAATATTTCACTCATGACTCCAATAGCAAACCTGATGGGTATCTTTTATCACTCTGTTCAGTGTGCCGGTATAATAACAATGCCTCAGCTCTCTAAGATGAGGCTAGTATCGGCAGCCAGGCACCTTAGTGGCACGGACTATTTGTAGCGTTTCAGGCAAAAGAATACTGTACYATACAATTTGCCATAACACGTTCTCCATACAGAACAAGGAGTGTAAGTGGGAGAAACAAGCGCTGAGACAGAAAAATCAATGGGCAGGGTTGAGGGCAGCGGGGCTTGAAGCGAACWAACTCTCACACACTCGCTGCCTCAAGGAGTCTGTCAAACAGAGAGCGTTCTGAGTATCTCGCCAAACTCCAGGACCGAGTTTGGGCAACACGGTTTTAGAAAGTGCTGGTAGATTATGGATACATTTTTATTGCTGAATGAAAGGGAAGAACGTAAACAGTAAGTCATTCACTGAATATGAATCGCTATAGTTTGGCCTGACTATTAATAATTTACTTGGCAATCCCTTCGCTGTGTGGTGCAATCCCTTTGGTGTCATTCAAGAACCGTCTGAATGCACACAAGTGGGTGTATGAAACTACACACGCACGACACACACACACACACACACACACACACACACACACACACACACACACACACACACACACACCACGAACACTGGTGATGGTTTAGCTGGATTTTGATCGACAGGTGCTGTCACTCTCCTCCCTCTTCCATCATTGTCACAGACGTTGGTCGACACTCCTCTTCTAGTGTCTCACTGGTAGAATGTAGATCCTTTGGAAGGCAGATTCCACAGCAATGTTATTTTTGTAATCCAAAGAGATCACGTCGGCTTTGAATGACGGTTGTGTCCGATTTTCCCTGTCATCCCCGGAGAGAGCGTACGAGATCCATGACTGATTAGCTCATCTTTAAAGTGCCAATCAGCAGTTGAAACAAAAACAAAGTAGTCTCTTCCCATGTTTCAGTAAAAAGCCTAGGGATGGGGCTGAAGAAAACAGCGCTATGCTGACCATCCATGATATCAAACATATAGTTCTAACRATGTTTTGAGGCCATATAGTGTTTGTTTGAATTTACTTTGTTTACAAACATTGGAGAAAAACKAGGTTATATTTTGGTTTCTGATGGGGTATGAAGTTGAAGTAAGCTCATGAGGCATTTATACTGAACAAAAATATAGACGCCACATGCAACAATTTCAAGGATTTACAGTTCATATAAGGAAGTCAGTCAATTGAAACAAATTAATTAGACCATAATCTATGGTTTTCACATCACGGAATACAGATATGCATCTGTTGGTTACAGATACCTTTWAAAAAAATGTAGCGGCGCTGATTGTAAAACCAGTCAGCGCGACTCATGCAGCGCGACTCATCTCRTTCTCATAGAGTTTATCAGGCTGTTGATTGTGGCCTGTGGAATGTTGTCCCACTCTTCTTCAATAGCAGTGCGAAGTTGCCGTGCATTATCATGCTGAAACATGAAGTGATAGCGGCGGATGAAGGGCACGACAGGATCTCATCATGGTAACTCTGTGCATTCAAATTGCCATCAATAAAATGCAATTGTGTTCGTTGTCTGTAGCTTATGCCAGCCCATACCATAACCCCACCGCCACCATTGGGCACAATGTTCACAACGTTGACATCAGCAGTGGTCTGCGGTTATGAGGCAGGTTGGACCTACTGCAACATTCTCTAAAACGACATTGGAGGATGCTTATGGTAGAGACGTTAACATAAAATTCTATGGCAACAGCTCTGGTGGACGTTCSTGCAGTCAGCATGCCAATCGCACGCTCCCTCAAAACTGAAGACATCTGTGGAATTGTGTTGTGTGACAAAACTGCACATTTTAGGGTGTCTTTTTATTTGTCCGACAGCAACAAGGTGCACGTGTGTAAAGATCATGCTGTTTAATATGCCACACCTGTCAGGTGGATGGATTGTCTTGGCAAAGGAGAAATGCTCACTAACAGGGATGTAATCAAATTTGCATACAACTTTTCAAAGAAATAAGCTTTTTTACATATGGAACATTTCTGGGATCTTTTTATTTCAGTTCATGAAACATGGGACCAACACTTTCCATGTTGCATTTATATTTTTGTTATAAGTTATAAACTTCAAGAATCAATGGGTATATARATCATGAATTTATTAGTTGAAAAATAGATACAGTAAAACTGCAGCCCTACAAGACTTTTGGAAAGAATTCAATATTTTTCTAAAATTGCATATACCTCATATGCCTCACATTAGTATGTGTTCTGTTGTGCAAGCAGCTTGTTCTTTGCTATTCTAAAGCCTAGTTCTTCTTTAGTTGTGTCAACATGAAAACCTCCACAGCCAGGAGTGGACAACCAGTCCATATGAATATAGAAAGAGATCTATTAAACCAATTCACCATGGACTGTTTGTTGTAACTAATTTGATATCGGCCTGCTCTCTCTCTCTGTCCCRTCTCTGACCTTCGTGTCAACATGGTAATTAGTATGCTCAGACAAAGGTGTGCCCCGTGGAACCCGACTCCACTGCCCTTCACCCTTCATTAGCAAGGTCACTTCCTGGAGTGTATGGCCGTGGCGTGGACCCTTGAATCAGGCCCACCCGACAGCGTATGACACACACACACACACACACACAACTTATGAAGTGTTATAACATGTCAGATGGCCAGAGGGAGCGTCAGGTCTGCATATCTGAGAGGGCCGATGCCCTCCTATTGGTATTCCCTACAGCTCTGTTCTGCTCRGCCAGGGACCCAGCCACCAGGTAAATGTCTAAGGGTTGTTGGTGTTGCTGGGGCTGTCACCACTAATATATGTGCAAAGGGGGCAGCTATAGAAAATGTCAGTGCTCTGGCCTTTCTACCCCAGTGTCAGCAGGCGAGGGTTGGAAGGAAAGCAGGGTGGAATGGAAGGAAGTAAGCCTAGTAGGTCTAATGTTAGTTGTTTTGTACACAGGTGCTATACTGGCACCTCTCTTTCCATTTTGTTAATGGTTAGACTGTGCAGCTGAATATGGAACAGACAGAGCAACACTTAGTCACATTGGTTCAAGGAAGGAATAGAAAATAAATGACACTATGTTAAATAGGATTATTGTTAGTGGGTTGTTGTAAATGTTACTGCTTAAAAATATTGCATTTCAGTTTTAGCTTTTGGCAGTCAATTATCATTGATTATTATTGTAGCTAGCGCTTTTCTGCAAAATTATTCTATTAATTTTTGTTTCCCCTTAATGGGGCTTGATGAACGTGTTAAGTAGAGAATTGTCCCTAAAGGTACTCTTCTTGTCACTGTGGAAGCGATGCGGCACAGCACTGAGCTGGATGAGCAATCTGCCGTGTCCTCATTTCATCTGATTTGCAAGCTAGAGAGAATTAAGTAATTGGCATTTATGCAAAACAAAAGAGAATTTGCTATCGAGTTTTTTTTTCTCAAGTACTGTAGAACCAAATCTGTAGACTGTGTCTACTCTAGGGTTATATATGCCTGCCTGTCTGTCTTAGTCTACGATATGTGTGCGAATGTGCATTTAAGTGTGCATGTGTGTGTGGATGCAATATATTTAGTGCTTTGGCTCTAGATACAGAGAGCACAAGATCGGCATCATTCCACCTGTCACAGAGCAGATCCAGTTCATATGGAGGAGGAAGATGTACATACAGTGCCTTCAGAAAGTATTCACAGCCCTTGACTTTTTCCACATTTTGTTGTYTTACAACCTGAATTTAAATCGGATTAGATTGAGATTGAGATTGAGAATACCCCGTAATGTCAAAGTGGAATGTAAAGGTGAAATGTCTTGAGTCAATAAGTATTCAACCCTTTTGTTATGGCAAGTCTAAATAAGTTCAGGAGTAAACATTTGCTTAACAAGTGACATATGTTGCATGGACTCACTCTGTGTGCAATAATAGTGTTTAACATGATTTTTTAATGACTACCACATCGCTGTACCCCACACATACAATTATCTGTAAGGTCCCTCAGTCAAGCAGTAKATTTCAAACACAGATTCAACCACAAAGACCAGGGAGGTTTTCCAATGCCTCACAAAGAAGGGCACCTATTTGTAGATGGGTAAAATAAAAAAGCAGACATTGAATATCCCTTTGAGTATGGTGAAGTTATTAATTGCATTTTGGATGGTGTATCAATACAARCAGTCACTACAAAGATACAGGCGTCCTTCCTAACTCAGTTGCCAGAGAAGAAGAAACAGCTCATWGATTTCACCATGAGGCCAATGGTGACTTTAAAACAGTTACAGAGTTTAATGGATGTGATAGGAGAAAACCTTGTAGTTACTCCACAATACTAACTTAAATGACAGAGTGAAAAGAACGAAGCCTGTACAGAATACAAGTATTCCAAAACATGCAACATGCACAAGTAAAACTGCAAAACATGTGGCAAAGAAATGCACTTTATGTCCTGAAAACAACGCATTATGTTTGGGGCAAACACAACACATCACTAAGTACCACTGTTCATATGTTCAAGCATAGTGGTGGCTGCATCATGTTATGCTCTTCGTGGTATGCTTGTCATTGGCAAGGACTAGGGAGGTTTATTTGATTAAAAGAAACAGGATAGAGCTAATCCTAGAGAAGAACCTGGTTCAGTCTGTTTTCCAAAAGATACTGGGAAACATTCACTATTCAGAAGGAAAATAACTGAAAACACGAGGCCAAATCTACACTAGAGTTGCTTTCCAAGACGACATTGAATGTTCCTGAGTGGTCTAGTTGCAGTTTTATCTTAAATGGGCTTGAAAATCTATGGCAAGACTTGACAATGTCTGTCTAGCAATGATCAACAACCAACTTCACAGAGCTTAAAGAATTTTGAAAAGAATAATGTGCAAATATTGTACAATCCAGGTGTGTAAAGCTCTTAGAAACATACACAGAAAGACTCACAGCTGTAATCGCTGCCAATGGGGATTTTAACATGTATTGACCTAGGGGTGTGAATAGTTACATAAATTAGATATTTCATTTTTACATTTGCAAAAATGTGTAAAAACATGTTTTGATTGTGTCATTATGGGGTATTGCGCAGAGGTTTTAGTTTTTTCCTTTAAATTATTAACTAGAGTACCAGGTGAGTGGAGTTCCTTACTAATTAGTGACCTTAATTCATCAATCAAGTACAAGGGTCCGTGCCACTCGGAACATATTCTCTCCATGTCATTATACAGCGCAGTAATCCAAGACTGAGAGGGGGAGAGCGAGAGAGAGAGAGAGCCTGATCATGGTGACTMACCCAAACTTAAGGAAAGTTTTGACTATGTACAGACTCAGTGAGGTTAGACTTACTATTGAGAAAGACTGCTGTAGGCAGACCTGGCTCTCAAGAGAAGACAGGCTATATGCGCATTGCCCACGAAATGAGGTGGAAACTGAACTGCACTTCCTAACCTCCTGCCAAATGTGTAACCATATTAGAGACACATATTTCCCTCAGATTACACAGACCCACAAAGAATTTGAAAACAAACCCAATCTTGATAAACTCCCATATCTACTGCGTGAAATACCACAGTGTGCCAGCAAGATTTGTGACCTGTTGCCACAAGAAAAGGGCAACCAGTGAAGAACAAACACCATTGTAAATACAACCCATATTTATGTTTATTTATTTTCCCTTTTGTACTTGAACTATTTACACATGAAATTACATTTGAAATGTCTTTATTGTTTTGGGTCTTTTGCGAGTGTAATGTTTATGTTATTTCACTTTTGTGTATTATCTATTTCACTTGCTTTGGCATGTTTCCCATGCCAATAAAGCCCTTAAATTCAAATTGAGAGAGAGATGCACTTGAACTGGCTTTGAACAAGCCTTATCATACMAAAGCAGGGCCTGGTCCTCTGTTTACAGTGTAAACCAATCGGACCACGTGTGTATGACTGCTTCCATTAATAACAGCAGACAGGCTGTTTGAGTTCAAATATATGTTTGAGTTCAAATATAAGTCAGATGTATTTTTTCAGCTGATATCGCCCTGAGACAGACGTTAAATTACTGCCACAGAGAAGCATTTCAACTGATGTCTTTGTGTGGGTACTGTAGAGTGGAGAAGTGAAGGACATAGGGTACCAGTCAACATTTTGAACACACGTACTCATTCAAGCGTTTTTCTTAATTTTTTTYCTTTTTTCTACGTTGTAGAATAATAGTGAAGACATCAAAACTATGAAATAACACATGGAATCATGTAGTAAACAAAAAAGTGTTAAACAAATACAAATATATTTTATTCTTTAGGTTCTTCAAAGTAGCCACCATTTGTCTTGATGACAGGTTTGCACACACTTGGCATTCTCTCAACCAGCTTCACCTGGAATGCATTTCCAACAGTCTTGAAGGAGCTGAGKACTTGTTGGCTGCTTTTCCTCCACTCTGCGGTCCAACTCATCCCAAGCCATCTAAGTTAGGTTGAGGTCGGGGGATTGTGGGGGCCAAGTCATCTGATGCAGCACTCCATCACTCTCCATCTTGGTCAAATAGCCCTTTCACAGCCTGGAGGTGTTTTGGGTCATTGTCCTGTTGTAAAACAACACTAAGAGCAAACCAGATGGGATGGCGTATTGATACAGAATGCTGTTGTAGCCATCTCTCTCTCTCTTATATGATTTCATATGTGTTATTTCATAGTTTTGATGTCTTCACTATTATTCTACATTGTAGAAAATAGTAAAAATAAAGAATAACCCTTGAATGAGTAGCTGTGTCCAAACTTTTGACTGATACTGTACATGCCACAGAACATGTTTCCCAAGGTGAAATTAAATATTTTCTCAGCTTTTATTTTACATTAAGAAATGTATCAACACCATAAATAATATTTGTGATGATATTAACATGGTTTTGTTGATGTTGCCTTGGTCATGGGGTGGTTTTGATCTGTTTTGTATTTGATATAGGACTTAATTTCATTTCATCAGATTTTCACAGTGAATTTACCAAACTATCTTGCTGCTGGTCAACATTTTAATAGGAAAGACCCTTTCTAATCAACATAATCATTCTAGTGCTTGCAATCAAAAGTCAATCAGAAGGCTAACATTAAGCCTCTTGCATGTTATATTTTGAGGTTTAAAAAAAACAAATGTTCCCCAATGGTAAACAGCTCTAGCTGATGTCTGCTCCACCTAACCTGAATGGCTGTGTGTGGACTGAGTGCTGGATCACAGAGAGCGTGTTTGTTTTTGTATATCTAAGTGGGCCCTTTACATGGAGTGATCTCCTCTCCTCCACTCTTCACTCCGTGTGTGTTAGACAGCCGAGGCGGCGCCTGCCTGCCTGCCTGCCTGCCTGCCTGCCCGTGCTGTGTGTCACACAGACCTGGCTAGTGTTGTAGAGACCCCGGCCCAGGCTAACAGGGAGCTCAGAGCCAGGCAGGAAGTGTTTTGTACAGGTGGGCCGTGAAAACATACGCAACTCTGTGGTCGGTTAGCGAGGCGGTGGGTGGCGTTTAGAGAGAACACACGGGTTACCATGTGGCCACAACCACATGGCTGCACAGGCCAGAGAGGGGGAGAGAAAAGAGAGAATAGAGAGAGGAGAGCAGACAGACGGATAGAGAAGAAAGAGGGAGCTACGGACGGATGGAGGGATGGAGGTATTGAGCAGTTCAGAGATCTTGTTGCCACACTTCATTCTGCTTATTTAACTTGCATAGTTTAATAAAGGTTAAATAAAAAATAKAAATATTTATAAATCCACGTTTGACACATGTTATGTGTGCATACTGTTTAAGCTTTTTTCATGCTTGACATGGAACTGCGAAGTGTTGACACTTCTCTGTGAAGAACCCTATTTTTACTTTACATTATGTAGTAGTCTTGAGTCCTGGTTGTCTCTTTTCACAGAAAGGCATTACTACAGAGAACTAGACTGCTCACTCAAGCTTTCAGTCAGCACTTCACCACTGAGAAACAGTGTCCTTGTTCTCCCAGGAAATTCCCAGCTACTGTACAGATAGATGGCTGTGGGGAAAGAAACACTTAGAAAAATTCTCTAGAATGCAGGGATGACATAGAGGAGAAGAATTGAGCATGGTTATCCAAGCCCTCAGGGTGGGGCAACATGTCAGAGACGGTGTCCTGTCCTCTATCCAGCGGACCTATAGGAGGGCTGGGAAAGGACAGCCTGTGTTTAGAGCTAACAGCTGGTTGGTTGACGTAGGCAAGTTGTGTCGGTGGTGAGTTGTTTGCCGGGTTGACGTCACGGCTGCATCAGCGTTCCTCACTTCTCCCTACTCCCCCGGAGGCTTAGCAGCTGTGTGGGTTCTCTGTGATCTGGAGCCGCTGAGGCCTGCAGTCTTCACCACAGGGACAGCCTCTCTGTGATCTGGAGCCGCTGAGGCCTGCAGTCTTCTCCACAGGGACAGCCTCTCTAAGGTCCATTTCACAGGGACAGCCTCTCTAAGGTCCATTTCCACAGGGACAGCCTCTCTAAGGTCCATTTCCACAGGGACAGCCTCTCTAAGGTCCATTTCACAGGGACAGCCTCTCTAAGGTCCATTTCCACAGGGACAGCCTCTCTAAGGTCCATTTCCACAGGGACAGCCTCTCTAAGGTCCATTTCCACAGGGACAGCCTCTCTGAGGTCCATTTCCACAGGGACAGCCTCTCACCACACCCAGCAGCACAATCCCTAGCTAATCACTGTTTTCACCCCACTCTGCTCTGCTTAGTAACAAGGGAAGAATACATGGGTAGTTGTGGTGGTCCAATACACATGCTCTGTGACGGTATCTGGTGCTGACATTGAAGGGGATGTGAAGATGGTGAATGTTGTGAAGGTTACGGGTGGTGTGGAGAGGGGATCAGTGGGGTGATTGATTTTTAGATTACTGAATTCACAAGGCTTTAATATAATTATTTCCTGTAGGGATTTTAGATGTACCCCTGCTTATGTTTGACCTGTAACTGAATTACAGTGCTTTCGGAAAGTATTCAGACCCCTTCCATTTTTCCAAAACATTTTACGTTACAGCCTTATTCTAAAATTAATCAAATGTTTTTTTCCTCATCAATCTACACACAATACCCCATAATGACAAAGCGAAAACAGATTTTTATACATTTGAGATAATTTATTAAACATAAAAAACAGKTACTTTATTTACATAAGTATTCGGAAACTTTGCTATGAGACTRGAAATTGAGCTCAGGTGCATCCTGTTTCCATTGATCATCCTTGAGATGTTTCTACAACTTGATTGGAGTCCACAGCCAAGACAACACAGGAGGGGCTTTGGGGCAAGTCTTTGAATGTCCTTCAGTGGCCCAGCCAAAGCCTGGACTTGAACCCGATCGATAACCTCTGGAGAGACCTGAAAATAGCTGTGAAGCAAAGCTCCCCATCCAACTTGACAGAGCTTGATAGTGTGGGTCAATTTCTTCAACAGATGATCAGGTCTATATAATTATCAATAATACTTAAACAAACACAGACTCTTTGTTTAAGTATTAAAAGTATCCTTTAGTAATAGAATTGTAGGCAGAAGGTGGTACAGAGTACAGTATATGATAGCTCTCCCCAGGTTCTGCAAAATGTTTAAAACATCCTGTAAATCATATAGCCTCCCCAGTCCTCCTTGCGTGACTTTCCCTGGCAACAACATTTTAATAAATCTAACCTCCCCCTGACAGCAGCAACCATCTTGTCAGCAATTAAAAGCTCAGAAGTGGGTTTGACCGAAACTTGACCTTCATCACAAGTATAGGGTCATAACAAAGTGAATGAGTTCAAGCATCTTCTGACAGGTGACTGTTTTCATCAGGCCTGCGGCAGCCTTGTGTTCTCAGAAAACCAGTCGTATTCTCAGAACCTCAGATAGCCAGGTGGGGCCCAGACAGGAGGAGTATGAGCGTAGGCAGTTTCGGCCTTCTGATAGTGTCTGAAGGGCACAACACTCAAAACAGGTGTTAACACACACAAGACCGTACAGTTTGTCATAACACAATTTATTAACCCTTTAAAAGGTATGAGGCCTTGGTTTAACCCTTCAATAGGATCTGCAGAGAAGAATGGGAGAAACTCCCGAAATACAGGTGTGCCAAGCTTGTAGCGTCATACCCAAGAAGACTCGAGGCTGTAATCGCWGCCAAAGTTGCTTCAACAAAGTACTGAGMAAAGGGTCTGAATACTTATGTAAATGTGATATGTCTGGTTTTTATATTGAATACATTTGCAAAAAAAATCTAAAAACCTGGTTTTTGCTTTGTCATTATGGGGTATTGTGTGTAGTTTGATGAGGGGAAKATTTTTTWAAAMTCATTTTRGAATAAGGCTGTAACATAACAAAATGTGGAAAAATTCAAGGGGTCTGAATACTTGCCGAATGCACTGTATAGCGTGTAAACTTAAAGTGAAGTCAAGCTAAAACATGGCCGCAATTGACAGGGATTATGCTATGGTGATGGTAAGTAATCTCTATCCCAATTGTCAACTGTCCTTTCTGATCAATGGGCAGATGAATACCCCTCTGCGCCCAGGCCCTACAGAGGTACAGGAGGAGATGGATTCTTATCTCACCATCTATCTCTAATGCTCTCTCTCGCTCTCTTTCTATTTCTTTATCTTTCGCTCTCTCTTGTTCTCGCTCTCTTGTTCTCGCTCTCTGTCATTCATGCTCTCGCTGGTTCTCGCTCTGTCGCTCATGCTCTCGCTGGTTCTCGCTCTCTGTCGCTCATGCTCTCGTGGTTTCGCTCTCTGTCGCTCATGCTCTCGCTGGTTCTCGCTCTCTGTCGCTCATGCTCTCGCTGGTTCTCGCTCTCTGTCGCTCATGCTCTCGCTGGTTCTCGCTCTCTGTCGCTCATGCTCTCGCTGGTTCTCGC
>NC_036841.1:23609679-23628583 GCF_002910315.2 Salvelinus sp. IW2-2015
TCCTCATCCGCACGAATACCTCGGGGACTTCGCGATGTCATCTGCAAAATAGCTTCCATACCTACTCGCAACTGGATGCAGTTTATTCACAGTGCCATCCGTTTTGTTACTAATCACCTTATACGACCACCACTGCGACTGTAATGCCTAGTCGGCTGGCTCGCTACATGTTCGTCGTCAGACCCACTGGCTTCCAGGTCATCACATAGCTTGCTAAGGTTTAAAGTGCGCGGCTTAATCTGCAGTTCACTGTGTCACGATGGCTTACACGCACGTATAGAGCGCTCCAGAGGTTATTTCACTGATCATCCTAAAGCAAAACTCTATTTGGACGCTTTTCCTTCCAAGTTCTCTGCTGCCTGCGACTGGAAAGAATTGGCAAAATCTCTGAGTTGTGAGACTTTTATCTCCCTCACACAACTTTAAACATGTATCCGGCGCTAAATGCTGCAGCTGTACATAGTCCATCGGTATATAGCAACCCAATTTACCACTTCACCCCCCATACTGCTTTTATTTAGTTTACTTTTCTGCTTTTGCACACCAGTATCTTCTACTTGCACATGATCATCTGATGATTTATCACTCAGGTTAATCTGCTTACATTGTAATTATCATTTATTGCCTACCTCCTCATCTTTTGCACACATTGTATATAGATTCCTCTTTTTTTCTACCATGTTTTGACTTGTTTATTGTTTACTCCATGTGTAACTCTGTGGTTGTCTGTTCACACTGCTATGCTTTATCTGGCCAGGCTCGCAGTTGCAAATGAGAACTTGTTTCAACTAGCCTGCCTGAGTATAATGGGATAATAAAAATAATAATAAAACAATTTAAAGCGTCTCACCTCGTACAGCCAGTGAAACTGCAGGGTGCAAATTCAAAACAATAGAAATCCATAATTAAAAGTCATCAAACATACATGTATTTTACACCATTTTAAAGATACACTTGTTGTAAATCCAGCCACAGTGTCCTTTCAAAATAGGCTTTCGACGAAGCAAACCAAAAGATTATGTTAGGTCAGAGCCAAGTCACAGAAAAACACAGCCATTTTTCCAGCCAAGAGAGGAGTCACAAAAAGCAGAAATATAGATAAAATTCATCACTAACCTTTGATGATCTTCATAGATGACACTCATAGGACTTCATGTTACAACATAACATATATGTTTTGTTAGGTAAGTTCATATTTATATCAAAAATCTGAGTTTACATTGGCGCGTTATGTTCAGTAGTTCCAAACATCCGGTGATTTTGGCAGAGGAGCATCAACTTTACAGAAATAGTCATCATAAATGTTGATGAAATACAAGTGTTATTCATGAATTTTAGATCCACTTCTCTTAATGCAACCGCTGTGTCAGATTTCAAAAAAACTTTACGGAAAAGCAAACCATGCAATAATCTGAGTACGGCGTTCAGACGACAAATCAACCCAAAGAGATTCCGCCATGTTGGAGTCAACAGAATCAGAAATAGCATTATAAATATTACAATTACCTTTGATGATCTTCCTCAGAATGCACTCCCAGGAATCCCAGTTCCACAATAATGTTTTGTTTTGTTCGAGTAATGTCCATCATTTATGTCCAAATTCCTCCTTGTTTGTTCCGCGGTGGCAGAGTACACAATCTAACTCATGACGCGGCGGCCAGGTCCAGGCAAAAGTTCAGAGAAAAGTCATATTACAGTCCGTAGAAACATGTCAAACGAAGTATAGAATCAATCTTTAGATGTTTTTAACATAAATCTTCAATAATGTTCCAACGGAGAATTCCCTTGTCTTCAGAAATGCCAATCCCCTCTCATTCGCCCCTCCTTCACAGTAGAAGCATCATACACGGTTTTTAAAGACTGTTGACATCTAGTGGAAGTCTTAGAAAGTGCACACTGACCCTATTTCACCTGTATCTTGGAAAAGCAAAGAGTTTGAAAACTAAAAACCTCAGATTTCCCACTTCTGGTTGGATTTTTTCTCAGTTTTGCATGCCATATGAGTTCTGTTATACTCACAGACATCATTCAAACAGTTTTAGAAACTGAGTGTTTTCTATTCCAAATCTACTACTAATATGCATATCCTAGCATCTGGCCTGAGTAGCAGCAGTTTACTCTGAGCACGCTTTTCATCCGACGTGAAAATACTGCCCCTACCAAAGAAGTTAAGGGGTGTTGAACCAGCACTTTCTCTGCCCGCCGCCCTTCCCCTCGGCCCTCCTCCCTGTGGCCCTGCTTCTGAGCCGGCCTCCAGGCCTCTCTCCCCTGCTCTCCGCTGACCAGCTGGTCCAAATAACAAAGAGCCTACCACACTGCCACTTTATGTGCAATTCCACTTTTATTGAGACCAGATTGTTTTTCGCCTCAAAAATTGTATTTTGGTTCTGTGCTCCTTCTGCAACCCCTACAAATGCCTCCCGCCCCCCCCCCCCCTCAGAACACAGCAGAGCCCTACTGTGTTGACAGACGTCACTTTTGTTTGGCCAATGACTGGAATGTATTCTCCTATTTTTATATTTCTCTTTTTGATACTCTGTTCAGTTGTTCTCTGACTGGAGGGAACTTAGTAATCAGTTCTTTCCTTCCTCTGGAACAGAAGATTGTTCCAGAGACTTCAATCTCAGAAYATCAACATTATGATGACCTTCTAACACTGAGAGGAGGCTGTTGATGCTCAGAGGAGCAGACAGGTCACAGTGCATCAGGAAGGGTCAATCTGTGGGGAATGACATATTTGTGTGATGTTTCTAAAGTCTATCGGCCTACTGCGTTCATGTCAATGACTATGAGCTGGACAACATCCAGACAGATTCTGAATTGTTTGAGCTTGGTGCTGTCTGGGGTGTGATAAGGTATGGTTTAATCATCTAGGAAGTTACTCATACCATTCTATGTTGATATATCTAGACAATAGAGTACAGTGCTGCTCCAGTTCTTTGAAGACAGACAAAAACTGTATTTTGAATTGTTCATCATGAAATACTTCTCTAGGCTAGGGAATGGTTATGTTATATAGTTTTTGGTTATTCTTTCCCATAGATGTGAAGTTCAGTGATCAGACGGGAATGTTATTCCATGTGTCGTTTCCTGCTCTATGGCTTTAGACATTCAGTGTATGAATAGTCTGCTGCACTGAAGAAAGTCATCTCCTTCCAAATGACCAGGAACATTGATAGATCTGTTCGTGAGGACATTCAAGTCCGCATATCTCTTTTATTGTATTCCTCAATGGCAACTGGGGAAATTTTACTTCAGTATCGGCAAGGTCTATTATAATGGAAAAGGAGAGAAAATTGTCACTTTAAACATGTATATGGCTTCAAGCGTAATAGTGAAAGTAATTTGTTAAGTGCTTATAAATCCCTTGCTAAAGTTTCCAAGATTTCTGCCTAAAGCAAGCACTTAATTAGCATATTAATTTTTCAGAATGGCTTTGAGGAGCGCTCCTCAAWTTTTCCCAATTTCATTTTTTTCACTCCCTTAATGTGAAAATATTTTCTCCCGTTCTGCAATTTATTTATCAAAGCTGAAGCTTCATTTGGATTCACTGTGAGTTTTTTTTCCTGTGTGAGTCTGGGAGGAGGAGGTGTATCTGTGCTCGGCATCATTGGGGCCCTATAATAAGCTATAAGCTGCTTCTATCAATCTTCATAACTGTAAAATAATCTATTGACTATGGGTAGGAGTGTAAAGCACATGTAATCATTAAGATAAGAGAATGGAGTGGGTATTGCCTCTGTTTGTCAAGATAGAATATTGCTGCCTGTTCTACCAAGGCAATATTAAAAAAGCATGCTGTAAAATAAAGAAACAGCCGTGACAGCTTCATATCATTCTCCTGAACAGTGTTTATTTGTCACCAGGGTGTAATTGTTATGTAATGACCTCAGCTCTAACCTGAAGATGAAATCCACATGGTCTTTGGTGTAAGGTGATTGCAGAGCTGCATGCTATTGCTTTGAAGCCTTATAGGTTGCACTATGGTTACACTATATGTCAAGGAGTCCACATGCTGCATGCTTATGTCAAAGCAGGGCTTTAACTCCTGTTACATGAATTATCCTCTGATGGAACAGAACGGAAGCTTCTGTTCTGCAGCGTACAGCAGGTCTCGTTTCCATATTGTCTCGGCATTGAGAAAGGTTGGTTAGTTTATGTGTTCAGTCTGGAATCTGGCCAATTAATGGTTGGATTGAGTACTAGGCTACTACACTCTAATCCTTGATAGTTGACCCTGCTTTGACCTTCTGGATTACTCTCAAAGGAGTGAGGATTTTTGTTACTACAGTACATTCCCCTTTTTAAAGGGACAGGTTCAAATGGCACATGATCTATGTGAAGATAACTGAAGCCAGACATAATACTGTGCTGTATGTCTGGTGCTACACTTTCATATGATTGATGCTGTTCCTGAGTTGTTTACATGTTGAGTTGTAAAACATGTGTAGAACAGAATGTACCCTCTGAGCAGCAAACACACATGGTAGGAAAAGAAACAGAGAACAATTGTTAGAAAATGGAACAAAATACAAAAAATCGAATGGGATGAATGTGTAGCAGTGTGTTGCCTCCGTCAACCAGATCATTGTGTGTCAATGACACACACACACACCACACACACCACACACACCACACACACACACACACACCACACACACACACACAACACCAACACACACACACAGCACACACACACACACACACACACACTCTCTGTTGCTATCTGACTGGGGGGTCCTGTGGGGAGGGTGTTTGGCTGGGTGGCCTGGGCCAGGGACCAAAAACAGGCAGCCTCTCTCTGCATCCATCCAGGCAAATGTAACTAATCAGCTAAGCGGGAGCTTTCAGTCAAACAGGACTATGGCTGTCAGTCAGGGTTAGCGGCTGCCGAGCGCATTTGAATATGTGCATTACAATTCCACTTCGCAAATATGGACAAATTGGAGCTCTGCGGCTAAATTTAGGGAGCGTGAATAGAATGTGGCAAGCGTGCTGTCGCACTGTCACTCAAAAAGCCGGTGACACGCCTGGCATAAGCTAAAGGAGGGGGGCGGGGGCTTTTTAACTCGCAGCCACTGTCTTTCAGAAAACTTCATTCTCTGATGCTTGTCGGGGGGGTGAAAGCCTGATGTATAAGGACCTTGGTAATCAGTGCTGGATATGTGATTTGAGATGATGGAGGAGGGGGAGTTGATTATCTCACCTTAATCAGGCAGGGTCCAGACATAAAGAGGCAAAGCTGATGAAGAACATCAGCTGAGTCTCGTATAGGGGCGTCTCGTCCAATCAAATCAGCAGAGTCTTGTATAGGGGCGTCTCGTCCACTCAAATCAGCTGTCTCGTATAGGGACGTCTCGTTTTCCTCTTACATAGTCTGAACAACAGTAGTAGTCAGACTCAATCACAGCCTTCGTTATCAACCACAATCAAAGTGGAGAGGCTGGCACTTAATCACAAGTAAATAAGTAAACGCAAACTAACGCATGTCGTAACACAGACCACTCTACTGGTCCCTTGGGGAGGTTTTAGAGATGGGACTGCGAGAGTTGATACACAACAGGTGTTCCCCTCGACACTCCTCCCTCCTCTCTCCTGTTTTCCTGATTAGTATTAACACTGTATACCTGCATCTCCTGCATATATCACACTGTAATATTTAGTCAGTTCATATTGGGACAGCATAATCTTTTTCCACTATCCATGACTGTTTTCCTTTAGTTGTCCTGCTCTGTGCCTGGATAAAGATCTGTGTTTGAGGGCGTTTTTCACTACAGCACATCATCTAATGAAAGATCTTAATTAGATCTCCTCTGTGCCCAGAGAAATATAGATGCAATAATCAGTCTTCACTCCTATCTATCGGTTTTGCTTCCATTCCATGAGGCTCTAGGACACTTTCCGCCTWTGTCATCCATCCTCTTTTTGTTAGTCAACTTTGAAATCCTCACATCCTCTGAAGGAAGTCTTGAGTTGCAGAGTTAAATAACTATTCTTGTGCTCTTGGAAAGAGTCACTGATCGCAATCCTCCTGTGATAAGAGAAGAGAGCGAGGCTGCTTTCTTCTCCTGTTGAGGCGTGTCCTTACACAACGAGGAGAGGCGACTGACTCCATCCATTACCTCAACCTCTCCATCACATCACGGCCCCCTGAGTGATTCTGTTGGCTCCTCTCTCTCCGACACCTCACTGCTTTATGACACCGTTTATCTTCTGACGGCCACGACCATCTACACACCACGTTTTTTAACTCTACCTTCCACCTTCTTTCCGCCAATCCATCCAATTCAAGCAAACTTGTACGAAATAGAGGTAGGAAAATGTCTGGCWGCTTTACAGCATCAGCTGTGGAGTGTTATCTGAGCTAGATACATTAGACGGTGTGTCTGTATATTTCTGTGAGGGATATTGAAGCTGAGGGTGGACAGTGATGTCTAAAGTAAATGCCCTGGCCCTAGACGCTCTCTGTCAGTGGTGTAGAGGGTCTAATGAATGTTGAAAAGGTGTGAAGAGGCCAGGTCCTTCTACACCATCCCCTCACTGTGGACGAGGTGCTGAACTACTGCAGTCAGTCTTCACTGCAGCTGCTGCTTCAAACTATTTATTCTAAGAGTTGCTCTGAAAGCCTGTTCTAACCATCAGCCTGTATGCTAATGTGTAGAAGGAGGGAGTCAGCAGTCATATGCCAGGTTAGAGGAGGAGGGAATGAGACGGTCAGCAGTTTTACCAGGAGCCTGCCTTATGAGCATTCTTAAAAAGACAGAAAAATTAATTTTCAGTAAAACATAAATGTTTTAGCATTTCATTGTACGTGTTAATGGAAATGTCAGTAACTTTTTATTCTTGTCCTTGATTGGTCCTCTATCTGCTTTTTATGGTTGACTTGATGCTTGCTTGCCAAACAGGCTGGTTTGAAAAGTGCCTCTACATCATAAGCTGAAAAAGAGGAGAGAAAATGTTAGGGAGAGTGGATGAAGCTAGACTAAACCCCCTGTTGATGACAGACAACCTTTTCTTCATGGTCTCCATCATCTGTGAAACAGCCCACCTGTTTCCCTCCTATTGTCATTGGTGTTTTATCAGCACTTCACAGCCCAAACAGGCAGAAGAAGTCAGCCCACTCCAAACGTGTCTCAGTGTGTGTTTGTGTCTCAGTGTGTGTGTGTTTGTGTTTGTGTCTCAGTGTGTGTGTTTGTGTCTCAGTGTGTGTGTTTGTGTCTCAGTGTGTGTGTGTTTGTGTCTCAGTGTGTGTGTTTGTGTCTCAGTGTGTGTGTTTGTGTCTCAGTGTGTGTGTTTGTGTCTCAGTGTGTGTGAAAGAGAATCTTTCAGCGCAGGCTGACAGCTGACATTCTCAAAAAGAGGTAAGCAGGAAGGCCGGAGGCATTTGGAGGCACAGAAATGGAGAAGAATTATCAATCTCGATCCATGAAAGACGACAGGGCCTWAACAGCAGCATCAGCAGCTGGAGACTGACTGAGAATTCCCCAAGTCAGCGACTGGTTCCCTGCACAGATAGAAAACTCATTGCATTCTCTCCTCCATCACCATCAGGCCGTGCCGTTCGCTGGTGTGTCATTCCCATTTCTCCACTCGGCGCTCTCCAGAGACTGCTTTTTCATATTCATGGGTTCGGCCTGGGAATTTATGTGCTTGAGATTGCAAAGATGCCTAAATCTCTGCCTGGACCGACACTATTCTATCCCCTAAACCAGGGGGGTAGGCAACTAGATTCAGCCACGGCTGATTTTTGTCTGAGCGGATGGTCAGGGGGCCGGAACATCATTATAATGATTTCTGCAATGCAAATTGACCACAACTAAGCTCAAAAATAGATTGTACTTTGATTACATTGAGACACGATCACATGCCTTTTTTTATCGTGGGAATAATGGGAACKGATTTCCTAAATTAAACTRGTTTTTAGCTGAAGTCCTGGTGATTTTAATATTTTCTGACCAATAAACTAAAATCCAGCTGCCGACGCCTGCCCTTAGCTCTCTAGCTCTGAGCACTGACTACAGTTTCTGGGTGGAGAGGAGAGGTAAAGACCAGGCTTGTTTAAGCCCATGCATTGTTTTGTGTTCATTCCTTTGTAACACCTACTGAACCTCTCCCCTCTCCTCACAACTCTCCCTCGTCTCCCTTTCCACCACTGCTTCACAGATGGAGCTTTTCAAATTTACACAAATAATGAGACAACGTTTGGTGTTGTAACTAACTGCACCCGCCAATCCCCCTGTGATCCGAGCAGAGAGAGAGGCTGCTTTCTTCTCCTGTTGAGGCGTGTCTTAACAAACGAGAAGAGGCGACTGACTCCATCCATTACCTCAACCTTCCATCACATCACGGCCCCCTGAGTGATTCTGTTGGCTCCTCTCTCTCCGACACCTCACTGCTTTATGACACCGTTTATCTTCTGACGGCCACGACCATCTACACACCACGTTTTTAACTCTACCTTCCACCTTCTTTCCGCCAATCCATCCAATTCAAGCAAACTTGTACGAAATAGAGGTAGGAAAATGTCTGGCTGCTTTACAGCATCAGCTGTGGAGTGTTATCTGAGCTAGATACTAAGACGGTGTGTCTGTATATTTCTGTGAGGGATATTGAAGCTGAGGGTGGACAGTGATGTCAAATCAAATAAAATGTTATTGGTCACATACACGTGTTTAGCAGATGTTATTGCGGGTGTAGCGAAATGTTTGTGCTTCTAGCTCCGACAGTGCAGTAATATCTAACAGTTTCACAATATATATGTACCCAAAATACACGTAAATCGAGAATGGATATAGAAATATATATACACTATCATTCAAAAGTTTGGTGTCACTTAGAAATGTCCTTGATTTTTAAAGAAAAGCAATTTTTTTTGTCCATTAAAATAACAAAAATTGATCAGAAATACAGTGTAGACATTGTTAATGTTGTAAATACTATTGTAGCTGGAAACAGCAGATTTTTTTGGAATATCTACATAGGCGTCAGCTGCCCATTTATCAGCGACCATCACTCCTGTGTTCCAATGGCACGTTGTGTTAGCTAATCCAAGTTAATAATTTTTAAAAGGCTAATTGAGCATTAGAAAACCCTTTTGCAATTATGGTTAGCACAGCTGAAAACTGTTATGATTAAAGACGCAATAAAACTGGCCTTCTTTAGACTAGTTGAGTCTGGAGCATCAGCATTTGTAGGTTCGATTACAGGCTCACAATGGCCAGAAACAAAGAACTTTCTTCTGAAACTCGTCAGTCTATTCTTGTTTTGAGAAATGAAGGCTATTCCATGCGAGGCCAAACAGTTCTATTTTTGTTTCATCAGACCAGAGGACATTTCTSCAAAAAGTATGATCTTTGTCCCCATGTGCAGTTGCATACCATATTCTGGCTTTTTTATGGCGGTTTTGGAGCAGTGGCTTCATCCTTGCTGAGCAGCCTTTCAGGTTATGTCGATATAAGACTAGTTTTACTGTGAATATAGATACTTTTGTGCCTGTTTCCTCCAGCATCTTCACAAGGTCTTTTGCTGTTATTCTGGGATTGATTTGCACTTTTCGCACTAAAGTACGTTKATCTCTTGGAGACAGAACGCGTCTCCTTCATGAGCGGTATGAAGGCTGTGTGGTCCCATGGTGTTTATACTTGCGCACTATTGTTTGTACAGATGKACGTGGTACCTTCAGGCGTTTGGAAATTGCTCCCAAGGATGAACCAGACTTGTGGAGGTCTACAAAAAAATGTCTGAGGTCTTGGCTGATTTATTTAGATTTTTCCATTGATGTCAAGCAAAGAGGCACTGAGTTTGAAGGTAGGCCTTGAAATACATTCACAGGTACACTTCCATTTGACTCAAATTATGTCAGCCTATCAGAAACTTCTAAAGCCATGACATTATTTTCTGGAATTTTCCAAGCTTTTTAAAGGCACAGTCAACTTAGTGTATGTAAACTGCTGACCCACTGGAATTGTGATACAGTGAATTATAAGTGAAATAATCTGTCAACAATGGTTGGAAAAATGACTTGTGTCATGCACACAGTAGATGTCCTAACCGACTTGCCAAAACTATAGTTTGTTAACAAGAAATTTGTGGAGTGGTTGAAAAATGAGTTTTAATGACTCCAACCTAAGTGTATGTAAACTTCTGACTTCAACTGTATATATGTGTGTGTCACGGCCGTCGTCGGAAGGAGACCAAAGTGCTGTGTGGTGAGCGTACTTTTCCTTTTATTTGAAAATGTCGCCAACAAAACAAGAAGCTTACGAGGGCTAAGTGCCACTAACAAAATTCAACTACCCACAATCACAGGTGGGAAAAAGCTCTGCCTAAGTATGATTCCCAATCAGAGACAACGATAGACAGCTGTCCCTGATTGAGAACCATACCCGGCCAAAACATAGAAACACAAATCATAGAAATAAAGGACATAGAATGCCCACACAAATCACACCCTGACCAAACCAAAAAGAGACATAAAAAAGTCTCTCTAAGGTCAGGGCGTGACAGTGTATGTATATATATATATATATATATATATATATATATATATATATATGTGTATGTATATGTATGTATATTTAGATATACAGTACTAGTCAAAAGTTTGGACACACCTACTAATTCAAGGGGTTTTCTTTTACTATTTTCTACATTGTCGAATAATAGTGAAGACATCAAAACTATGAAATAACACGTATGGAATCATGTAGTAACCAAAAAAAGTATTAAATAAATCAAAATATATTTAGCCACCCTTTGCCTTGATGACAGCTTTGCACACTCTTGGCATTCTCTCAACCAGCTTCATGAGACTGTCACCTGGAATGCTTTTCAATTAACAGGTGTGCCTGTTAACTTCTTGCCGCACGGATCCCTTTAGCGGGATCATTTTCGTAAACAACCGCTGAATTGCAGAGCGCCAAATTAAAAAAAAATACTAAAAATATTTATAATCATGAAATCACAAGTGAAATATACCAAAACACAGCTTAGCTTGTTGTTAATCAACCTATCGTGTCAGATTTTGAAAATATGCTTTACAGCGAAAGCAATCCAAGCGTTTGTGAGTTTATCAATCACCAGACAAAACGGTAAGAACAGCTAGCCTCAAATTAGCTTGGTCACGAAAGTCAGAAAAGCAATAAAATTAATCGCTTACCTTTGARAATCTTCAGATGTTTGCACTCACGAGACTCCCAGTTACACAATAAATGTTATTTTTTTGTTCGATAAAGATTAGTTTTATCAACCCACAAAACCGCCAATTTTGGTTTGCGGTTATGTTCAGAAACCACAGCCTTTTCCGGTCCTGGAAAGCGCAGACCGACAATTCCAAAAAGTATATCGTAATGTTCGTGAAACATGTCAAACGTTTTTTATTCAATCCTTCAGGTTGCTTTTTTAACAATACATAATCGATAATATTTCAACCGGGACGGTAACAATATTCAAATACTACCAGAGAAGAAAACTGTCGAGCTACATCTCTGCGCGCTAGGAACTAACAAAGGACACATGAACCGTTTTGAAAATCTCGCCTTTTTTCACAATAAAATCTTGAAACTATGCACACAGCCTGGTCACAGCCTTCGAAGCATTGGAAAAGGATCTGGTTGATACCCCTTTAAAAATGGAGAGCGGCGCAGGCAACGAACAGGGATTTTCCCAAATAAAAGGCACTTCCGGGTTGGATTTCCTCAGGTTTTCGCCTGCAAAATCAGTTCTGTTATACTCACATACAATATTTTCACAGTTTTGGAAACTTTAGAGTGTTTTCTATCCTAGTCTGTCAATTATATGCATATTCTATCATCTGGACCTGAGAAATAGTCCGTTTACCTTGGGAACGTTATTTTTCCAAACATAAAYATTCTGCCCCCTAGCTGAAAGAAGTTAATTGAACTGTGTTTCTGATCAATTTGATGTTATTTTAATGTACAAAAAATGTGCTATTCTTTCAAAATCAAGGACATTTCTAAGTGACCTCAAACATTTGAACGGTAGTGTATGTCAGAGTGGCATTGTACTAAGATACAGTGGCATAGTATAGAGTGCAGTATAAACATATGAGATGATTGATGCAATATTTACAAACAATTAAGGTGACTAAGATACCGTAGAATAGTATGGAGTACAGTTTACACATATGAGATGATTAATGCAAGATACGGAGACATTATTAAAATGGCTCGTGTTTAATTTCCTTAAAGTGGCCAGTGATTCCTAATCTATGTCTTTAGGCAGCAGCCTCTGATGTGCTGGAGATGGCTGTTTAACAGTCAGTGGTGTAGTATAGAATACAATATGTGATATGTAATATGTAAACACAATTTAAAAGTGACTAAGATACCGTAGAATAGTGTGGAGTGCAGTTTATACATATGAGATGAGTAATGCTAGATCCGGAAACATTATTACAGTGGCTAGTGATCCATTTCTAAAAGTGGCCAGTGATTCCTAATCTATGTCTATAGGTAGCCGCTAGTGATGGCTGTTTAYCAGTCTGATGGCCTTGAGATAGYAGCTGTTTTTCAGTSTCTCMGTCCCAMCTTTGATGCACCTGTACTGACCTCGCCTTCTGGATGATAGCGGGGTGAACAGGCAGTGGCTCGGGTGGTTGATGTCCTTGATGATCTTTTTGGGCTTCCTATGGCATTGGGTGCTGTAGGTGTCCAGGGAGGCGGGAAGTTTGCCCTCGGTAATGTGTTGGGCAGACTGCACCACCCTCTGGAGAACTTTGCGGTTGTCAGCGATGCAGTTGCCGTACCAGGCGGTGATACAGCCCGACAGGATGCTCTCAATTGTGCATCTGTAAAGGTTTGTTAGCGTTTTATGTGTTAAGCCAAATTTCTTTAGCCRCCTGAGGTTGAAGAGGCACTGTTGTGCCTTCTTCACCTCACTGTCTGTGTGGGTGGACCATTTCAGTTTGTCCGTGATGTGTATGCCGAGGAATMTGAAGCTTTCCACCTTCTCCACTGCGGTCCCATTGATGTGGATAGGGGGGTGCTCCCTCTGCTGTTTCCTGAAGTCCACGATCATCTCCTTAGTTTTGTTGAGGTAGAGTGAAAGGTTATTTTCTTGGCACCACACTTCCAGGGCCCCCACCTCCTCCCTGTAGGCTGTCTCATCATTGTTGGTAATCAAGCTTACTACTGTTGTGTCGTCTGCAAACTTGATGATTGAGTTGGAGGCGTGCTTGGCCACGCAGTCATGGGTGAACAGGCCCTTATGGGGCCGCAGTGTTGAGGATGTCGAAAGTAAATGCCCTGGCCCTAGACGCTCTCTGTCAGTGGTGTAGAGGATCTAATGAATGTTGAAAAGGTGTGAAGAGGCCAGGTCCTTCTACACCATCCCCTCACTGTGGACGAGGTGCTGAKCTACTGCAGTCAGTCTTCACTGCAGCTGCTGCTTCAAACTATTTATTCTAAGAGTTGCTCTGAAAGCCTGTTCTAACCATCAGCCTGTATGCTAATGTGTAGAAGGAGGGAGTCAGCAGTCATATGAGGAGAGAAAGAGACAGAGAAAGGAAGAGAGAGTATTCAGTAAGAAGGATAGAGGAAGGCAGGAGGAGGAGTGAAGATGGAAGGCCTGTTGTCTGGTGTCAGAGAAGGGGAGATGGAAAGAGACAGTAGAAGGATAGGGATGGAGGGAGGAGGAGGAGAGAGGGGAAGATGGAAGGCCTGTTGTCTGGTGTCACAGTGGAGAGAAATGGACAGAGTAATTGCGTTGTTCCAGGGCCTGAGAGATCCCTTCAGCCATGAAACACACACACACACACACACACACACACACACACACACACACGCTCACATGCCTGTCAGGAGGCATAAAGACAGCAGGAGCTGAAAAAACCTAACTCTCAGCAGACAAGTTGAGGCAGCCTGCTAGTGCAAAGCCCAGCCTGAAAATGACTGGAGAGAAAGACGTACAGGCAGATCATCTATCAAGGGAAGCAGATGAAACTGCAGGGAGGGAAAGATGTCAGATGGACGGAGAGAATAGGAAGGCAGAGAGAGATGGAGACTGAAGTGCTGCTGGCTTGCTGCTCATAAAGATGGCGGGTGATAAATGTGAGCAATGTTTATGGTTTCCATGGCTGCACTTGGCCATCCATTGTTTCGGGATGTGTTACTAGTGCTGATGGGTAGTCCAACCATGGGTGGTGGCGGACAAGGGGAGAGATGTGCTCTCTCCTCTGACCCACTGGGTGTTAACCTTGACTCCTCTCTCCTTTCTCCTTTCTCCCTTCTCTTCTCTCTCCTGTCCTCTTCTCTCTCCTATCTTCTCTCTCCTGTCCTCTTCTCTCTCCTATCTTCTCTCTCCTGTCCTCTTCTCTCTCCTATCTTCTCTCTCCTGTCCTCTTCTCTCTCCTATCTTCTCTCTCCTGTCCTCTTCTCTCTCCTATCTTCTCGCTCCTCTGCTCTTCTCTCTCCTGTCTTCTTTCTCCTCTCCTCTTGTGTTTGAAAGTCAAAGTTTCAAAGCTCAGTGTGTGGCCTTGGGAAGGACCTGACATAGGTAGTGACATTGGCGACAGGTACCCCTCTGGACACGTCCCCACACACCCCAACAAATGAGCGCAGACTTGCAGCTCACATGCTACACTACTCGACACTCTCTTCAGACTCGGCAAACGATGATTCTGGGCCCTTACAGTGAATGCTCTTGAGATTTGTCCTCTAAAATGCTTTCACGTGTTGCTGATCTCTTTTCTCTCTCCTTTTTCTCTCCTTCCAGATGGTCACAAGAACAAAGAAAGTATTCGTAGGAGGATTATCAGCGAACACAGTAGTTGAAGATGTGAAGCTGTATTTTGAACAGTTTGGCAAGGTAAGGCTTATTTGGAAGTGATGTCCTCTTCTTGTCCTGAGCCATTTCAAGATGATAGACTCTAGCGGATGAGGATGTTCTGTGGCACTCTAATTGGCAGTCAATAGCCTCATCAAGTCTCTAATAGAGATCTGAGGAGGTCTACAGACTCATTTCCTGGGATGTGTCTGGTTCCTACACTGTCTGTGGAGGCTGGTTGTTTAGATGAGTATCCCCCATGTAGTCATATCCTGCTGCTTGTACCATAAGACCTGTTTTGTCAGTTGTCAGCCATGTAGG
Source organism: Salvelinus sp. IW2-2015 (assembly GCF_002910315.2). Lineage (NCBI taxonomy): Eukaryota > Metazoa > Chordata > Actinopteri > Salmoniformes > Salmonidae > Salvelinus > Salvelinus sp. IW2-2015. The sequence goes on from NC_036841.1 coordinate 23,624,785, forward strand.
GGGACTGATTCCATCGTCACTTCTGAAGTGTCTGTTTTAGCTTCTCCTTAGCATTGTTTGAATATTCTCCTTATTTTACAGAGAAATTAGAGACACAGCCAGGTTTTGATTGAGTGGCCTGGTTTTTCCTGGCTCGCTAAGGCCCTGTTTCAATATTTAGAAAATTCATCCTACGGTTTATATATATTTCCACACTGAGGTTGAAATAATACTGGGAAATTTTTAACATTATGACAGTGCACTTTTAGTGTAAGAGCTGTTTGAAAAGACTGCCTGAAATTTCAGCCTGTTTTGCAGGATGGAGTTTTGGCCTGCCTGGTGATATCACCAGCGGTAAATTAGTTAATAGACCAATAAGAAAGACAATTCCAAACCTTTCTGCCAATAACGGCTAGTTTTCAGTTTTCTCCTCCCCACTCAAACCACTCACAAACAGTCCTAGCTAAATTCTTGCTTGATAAATGGCTCTCTGCTAAGATCTATTTTTMTATTTTTTTATGATTTTAATTTAGAACAATCACAGTAAGGTATTTCATTGTTACCCAGAAATTATTTGAATTTGGACCTCTTAAGGATCGTACCCTTTTTATAAATGTTCGCTTAAAATGACATACCCAAATCTAACTGCCTGTAGCTCAGGGCCTGAAGCAAGGATATGCATATTCTTGATACCATTTGAAAGGAAACACTTTGAAGTTTGTGGAAATGTGAAATTAATGTAGGACAATATAACACATTAGATCTGGTAAAAGATAATACAAACCAAAAAAACATTWTTTTTTTTCATCAGCTTGAAATGCAAGAGAAATGCCATACTTTCAGATAGGAGTCCAGGTGTAATTTGGATGTTGGCCACCAGATGGCAGCAGTGTGTGATCCAGTGAAGATTTACATTACTGCACAATATTTTGTATTAAGTCTGCCAGGAGTTTGCCCAAATGTGCCGAATTGGTAAATTAATACGTTTTCAAGTACATAACTACAGAGAACATACAAAAATGTTATGGTAATAATTTCTTTAACTTACACACTCCCAGGAATGTCATACATGATGGATCATTAGCTTATACGCTTACTTTCACACGTCTAGATGGCCGGGCGGGGTGGGTGTGGAGCCAGAGACAGCAGTGGGGTCAAACTGTGGACCCCAGTTCCTACATTTGAACATAAAAAATGAATTTTATCAAACAAAACTATGCTACATTTTATCTCTCGGACACTCAGGATGACAAATCAGAGCAAGATTACTGAATGTAAGTACATTATTTACCTTCAGAGGTGATTGTATCAAACCAGTTGCCGTGGTAAAAGTTTTTTGTTGTTGTGCACTCTCCTCAAACAATAGCATGGTATTTTGTCACTGTAATAGCTACTGTTAATTGGACACTGCAGTTAGATTAACAATAATTTAAGTTTTCTGCCCATATATGACATGTCTATGTCCCGGAAAGCTGGCTGTTGTATACAACGTCATTCTAGTCACATTAGCGCACGTTAGCAACAACCGTCCCGGTTTAGGGACACCCATCCCATAGAGGATAAGGAACGGGCCACATGGTTCCTGTCCTGGAAGCCTCTAGATCTCATCTCTCCTGGGTTAGAGGAGGCCCAATCAAACTGACTGACGGAGAGGGGCTGGATCCTGGCCCTATACCCCCTGCCCCCCCCCCCCCCCCCCCCCAGGTCACCAGACTGGACCATGGCCGCAGGGCCCGTCTGTCTGCCCGCACTATTGCCCCTCTTGATGTGTGTGGTGTGTGTGTGGTGTGGTGTGTGTGTGTGTGTGTGTGTGTGTGTGTGTGTGTGTGTGTGTGTGTGTGTGTGTGTGATGGTGTGTGTGTTGTGTGTGTGTGTGTGCGTGTGCGTGCTTGTCAGTGAGGAGTCCATCTGAGTGAATAAAGCAGTTAATTAGCCAGTGTCCTCCCAGAGAAATGAGAGCAGACCTGTACAAGCACAGCAGCTGTGTTTTGGGGGGAAGAAGTCAGAAGTGGAGGGAGGATGGAGGAGAAGTCAGAAGTGGAGGGATGGATGGAGGGAAGAAGTCAGAAGTGGAGGGATGATGGAAGGAAGAAGTCGAAGTGGAGGGATGGAGGAGGGAAGAAGTCAGAAGTGGAGGGATGGATGGAAGGGAAGAAGTCAGAAGTGGAGGGATGGAGGAGGGAGTCAGAAGTGAGGGATGGATGGAGGGAAGAAGTCAGAGTGAGGGTGGATGGAGGGAAGAAGTCAGAAGTGGAGGGATGGATGGAGGAAAAGTAAGTGGAAGTGATGAGGGAAAGAAGTCAGAAGTGGAGGGATGGATGGAAGGAAGAAGTCAGAAGTGGAGGGATGATGGAGGAAGAAGTCAGAAGTGGAGGATGGATGAGGGAAGAAGTCAGAAGTGGAGGGATGGATGGGAAGGAAGAAGTCAGAAGTGGAGGGATGGATGGAAGGAAGAAGTCAGATGGAGGGATGGATGGAGGGAAGAAGTCAGAAGTGGAGGGATGGATGGAAGGAAGAAGTCAGAAGTGGAGGGATGGATGGAAGGAAGAAGTCAGAAGTGGGAGGGAGGATGGATGGAGGGAAGAAGTCAGAAGTGGAGGGATGGATGGAAAGGAAGAAGTCAGAAGTGAGGGGATGGATGGAGGGAAGAAGTAGAAGTGGAAGGATGGAAGGAAGGAGAAGTCAGAAGTGGAGGGATGGATGGAAGGAAGAAGTCAGAAGTGGAGGGATGGATGGAGGGAAGAAGTCAGAAGTGGAGGGATGGATGGAGGGAAGAAGTCAGAAGTGGAGGGGATGGATGGAAGGAGAAGTCAGAAGTGGAGGGATGGATGGAGGGAAGAAGTCAGAAGTGGAGGAGGATGGAAGGAAGAAGTCAGAAGTGGAGGGATGGATGGAAGAAGAAGTCAGAAGTGGAGGGATGGATGGAAGGAAGAAGTCAGAAGTGGAGGGATGGATGGAGGGAAAGTCAGAGTGGAGGGCATGGATGGAAGGAAGAAGTCAGAGTGAGGGATGGATGGAGGGAAGAAGCAGAAAGTGGAGGATGGATGGAAGGAAGAAGTCGAAGTGGAGGGATGGATGGAAGGAAGAAGTCAGAAGTGGAGGGATGGATGGAGGGAGAAGTCAGAAGTGGAGGGATGGATGGAGGGAAAGAAGTCAGAAGTGGAGGGAATGGATGGAAGGAAGAAGTCAGAAGTGGAGGGATGGATGGAGGGAAGAATGTCAGAAGTGGAGGGATGGATGGAGGGAAGAAGTAGCAAAGTGGAGGGATGGATGGAGGAAGAAGTCAGAAGTGGAGGGATGGATGGAGGGAAGAAGTCAGAAGTGGGGGATGGATGGAAGGAAGAGTCAGAATGGAGGGATGGGATGAGGGAAGAGTCAGGTGGAGGGATGGATGGAGGGAAGAAGTCAGAAAGTGGAGGGTGGATGGAGGGAAGAAGTCAGAAGTGGAGGCGATGGATGGAGGGAAGAAGTCAGAAGTGGAGGGATGGATGGAGGGAAGAAGTCAGAAGTGAGGGATGGATGAGGGAAGAAGTCAGAAGTGGAGGGATGGATGGAGGGAAGAAGTCAGAAGTGAGGGATGGAGGAGGGAAAGAAGTCAGAAGTGGAGGGATGGATGGAGGGAAGAAGTTAGAAGTGGAGGAATGGATGGAAGGAAGAAGTCAGAAGTGGAGGGATGGATGGAGGAAGAAGTCAGAAGTGGAGGATGGATGGAGGGAAGAAGTCAGAAGTGCAGGGATGGATGGAGGGAAGAAGTCAGAAGTGGAGGATGGATGGAAGGGAAGAAGTCAGAAGTGGAGGGATGGATGGAGAAGAAGTCAGA
>NC_036841.1:23628608-23631022 GCF_002910315.2 Salvelinus sp. IW2-2015
GGAGGAGAAGAAGTCAGAAGTGGAGGGATGGATGGAGGGAAGAAGTCAGAAGTGGAGGGATGGATTAGGAGGGAAGAAGTCAGAAGTGGAGGGATGGATGGAGGGAGAGTCAGAAGTGGAGGGATGGATGGAGGGAAGAAGTCAGAAGTGGAGGATGGAGATGGAAGGGAAGAAAGTCAGAAGTGGTGGAGGTGGATGGAGGGAAGAAGTCAGAAGTGGAGGGATGGATGGAGGAAGAAGTCAGAAGTGGAGGGATGGATGGAAGGAAGAAGTCAGAAGTGAGGGATGGATGGAGGGAGAAAGTCAGAAGTGGAGGATGGATGGAGGAGGGAAGAAGTCAAAGTGGAGGGATGGATGGAGGAAGAAGTCAAGTGAGGGGATGGATGGAGAGGAAGAAGTCAGAAGTGGAGGGATGGATGGATGGAGGGAGAGAAGTCAGAAGTGGAGGGATGGATGGAGGGAAGAAAGTCAGAAGTGGAGGTGGATGGAGAGGCAGGGAAGAAAGGAAAAAGGAAAGCAGAAAGTTTGAAAGGGGATGGATGGAGGGAGGGAAAGAGGGAGGTAAGAGGGGGGCTGGAAGTGAGTTGTCTGAAATGTTAACTCTGGGAATCCATTTGCAACCTGCTCTTGATGACTCCCATGTCAGCACTACTGATACCTGTGTGTGTGCACATGTGCACTTGTGTGTGTGTGTATTAATGTCTGAGTGTATGTGTCAGTATGTGCGTGTGTCAGTGTGTGTTTTGCATTTCTATTTTGTTTGGTGCGGGTCCAGAATTAGCCAATTAGCGGAGAGTGCTGCTGGCTGTGTGTGCTTCATGGGGGTGGGAAGCAGGTGGTGTGGGGAACCAGGGTCATAGGATCTGTCTTCTCACAGACTGTGCTCTCCCAGACCTAGCATGCTGCGGTGTGTGTGTACTGCTATGACAGAGTGCTCTCCAGAAGAGAGGCCTTTCCTCCCTGTTCTATGCGTCAGCCCCAAAGTGCATCTTAAGCAGAGGAGCCCTAGGCTACAGGAAGCTAGATGTACTGTACTGAATGAGTCTGTTTAAATGGACCAGGGACACTACCACCTCTGTTTAGATACATTCATCTACTTTTCAGTGCTACACTATGTATTGTCTTAATTCAGACCAGAGTGACTGTCTTTTGGGATATTATTTGCATATGGTACTAATTAATCTCCTTCCTCTGTCCTCCAAGAGTAGTGCTTTATCAGCTAGCTGTACCCAGTGTTATAAACCTAATACAGTTTTCACTGTCTTGACAAAGTGAACAATTCTCTCTCAGGAGTTTTACAGTTAGGGCTAAACAACATGGGGACGGCACAAGTTAGATGATTCATCTTCATGATTATGCAATGGGGCACTCTTAACCTCTACCCACTTCCTGGCGTAATCTTCCAAATTAGCAGAAAAGGGGGGGGGGGGGCCCATTCACCCCACCTCCCCCCTCCTCCCTCTTGCATTGTTAACACCCAGAGCAGGCTAATTAGCCATACATACCTTTGTTATAATCGGCTTGGAGTTTGTCTCAAAACAAAGTGCACTTATCTGGCTGAGCTGCAACAATTCCTGCTTGGGTTGTTGATCCTGCTCTGACCTAACCTTTCACCTGTTACCTGCCATCAGAGATACTGTACCTGGACTTTACTTCCAGACAAACCCAGTGTTTAGTTTAATTTGGCCTGTCATAAACAACAGACATATTACTATTATTTGTGGTTATATAATGTTTTATCTTAATGTACTGTTCTAATGTGTGAACCTGACTTTATAGAAATGGAATCCATTTAGAATTATCAGACTTTTACCTCTGCCCCAAAAACATTCTCTGCACAGTACAGCAGAGCCTCCAAAGCTAAGCAGTGAGCTAAAAGGTACATTGTTTAATATGGTTGAATCCTTAACTCAATCTATTAGCTCCTTTTCCCAATTCCCTGCTGGAGAAGGAAGAGGGGAAGTAGACTCCTCATCTCTAGGGGTTACTGAGGGAAGTAGACTCCATCTCTAGGGGTTACTGAGGGAAGTAGACTCCTCATCTCTAGGGGTTACTGAGGGAAGTAGACTCCATCTCTAGGGGTTACTGAGGGATGAAAGAGGGAAGTAGACTCCTCCTCTCCAGTCCACGGGATTAGTTCTGTGATGATGCTTTCCTCTGAGTCACCCAGAGCCTCTGTGTGTGTCTGTGTGTGTACTCATTCCTAATAAGCTCTCAGAATGCTCTTCATAGCCCCAGAGTCAATGCGTGAAACTGAATCTCCTTGTGAAGATTAAAAACACAGTTGATTCAGTGTTGGCCAAAGCTGTCTCACCCCTTTGTGTAATCACAGTGAAGTTGGAGCTGTCTCACCCCTCTGTGTAATCACAGTGAAGTTGGAGCTGTCTCACCCCTCTGTGTAATCACAGTGAAGT
>NC_036841.1:23631047-23660687 GCF_002910315.2 Salvelinus sp. IW2-2015
GAGACAGCTCCAACTTCACTGTGATTACCAGAGGGGTGAGAACAGCTCCAACTTCACCTGTGATTACACAGAGGGGTGAGACAGCTCCAACTTCACTGTGATTACACAGAGGGGTGAGACAGCTCCAACTTCACTGTGATTACACAGAGGGGTGAGACAGTCCAACTTCACTGTGATTACACAGAGGGGTGAGACGCTCCAACTTCACTGTGATTACACAAAGGGGTGAGACACAGCTTTGGCCAACACTGAATCAACTGTGTTTTTAATCTTCACAAGGAGATTCAGTTTCACGCATTGACTCTGGGGCTAGAAGAGCATTCTGAGAGCTTATTAGGAATGAGTACACACACAGACACACACAGAGGCTCTGGGTGACTCAGAGGAAGCATCATCACAGAACTAATCCCGTGGACTGGAGAGGAGGAGTCTACTTCCCTCTTTCATCCCTCAGTAACCCCTAGAGATGGAGTCTACTTCCCTCAGTAACCCCTAGAGATGAGGAGTCTACTTCCTCAGTAACCCTGAGATGGAGTCTACTTCCCTCAGTAACCCCTAGAGTGGAGTCTACTTCCCTCAGTAACCCCTAGAGATGAGGAGTCTACTTCCCTCAGTAACCCCTAGAGATGAGGAGTCTACTTCCCTCAGTAACCCCTAGAGATGAGGAGTCTCCTTCCCCTCAGTAACCCCTAGAGATGAGGAGTCTACTCCCTCAGTAACCCCTAGAGATGAGGAGTCTACTTCCTCAGTAACCCCTAGAGATGAGGAGTCTACTTCCGCTCAGTAACCCCTAGAGATGAGGAGTCTACTGCCCTCAGTACCCCTAAGATGAGGAGTCTACTGCCCTCAGTAACCCCTAGAGATGAGGAGTCTACTGCCCTCAGTAACCTAGAGATGAGGAGTCTACTCCCTCAGTAACCCCTAGAGATGAGGAGTCTACTTCCCTCAGTAACCCCTAGAGATGAGGAGTCTACTTCCCCTCAGTAACCCCTAGAGATGAGGAGTCTACTTCCCTCAGTAACCCCTAGAGATGGAGTCTACTTCCCTCAGTACCCCTAGAGATGAGGAGTCTACTTCCTCCCTCTCCTTCTCCAGCAGGGAATTGGGAAAAGGAGCTAATAGATTGAGTTAAGGATTCAACCATATTAAACAATGTACCTTTTAGCTCACACTGCTTAGCTTTGGAGCTCTGCTGTACTGTGCAGAGAATGTTTTTGGGCAGAGGTAAAAGTCTGATAATTCTAAATGGATTCCATTTCTATAAAGTCAGGTTCACACATTAGAACAGTACATTAAGAATAAAACATTAATTAACCACAAATAATAGTAATATGTCTGTTTGTTTGCCAGGCCAATTAAACTAAACACTGGGTTTGTCTGGAAGTAAAGTCCAGGTACAGTATCTCTGATGGCAGGTAACAGGTGAAAGGTTAGGTCAGAGCAGGATCAACAACCCAAGCAGGAATTGTTCAGCTCAGCCAGATAAGTGCACTTTGTTTTGAGACAAACTCCAAGCCGATTATAACAAAAGGTATGTATGGCTAATTAGCCGCTCTGGGTGTTAACAATGCAAGAGGGAGGAGGGGGAGGTGGGGTGGAATGGGCCCCCCCTTTTCTGCTAATTGGAAGATTACGCCAGGAAGTGGGTAGAGGTTAAGAGTGCCCCATTGCATAATCATGAAGATGAATCATCTAACTTGTGCCGTCCCCATGTTGTTTAGCCCTAACTGTAAACTCCTGAGAGAAGAATTGTTCACTTTGTCAAGACAGTGAAAACTGTATTAGGTTTATAACCTGGGTACAGCTAGCTGATAAAGCACTACTCTTGGAGGACAGAGGAAGGAGATTAATTAGTACCATATTGCAATAATATCCCAAAAAGACAGTCACTCTGGTCTGAATTAGACAATACATAGTGTAGAACTGAAAGTAGATGAATGTATCTAAACAGAGGTGGTAGTTCCCTGGTCCATTTAAACAGACTCATTTCAGTCAGATACATCTAGCTTCCTGTAGCCTAGGCTCCTCTGCTTAAGATGCACTTTGGGGGCTGACGCAATAGAACAGGGAGGAAAGGCCTCTCTTCTGGAGAGCACTCTGTCATAGCAGTACACACACACCGCAGAATGCTAGTCTGGGAGAGCAGTCTGTGAGAAGACAGATCCTATGACCTGGTTCTCCCACACCACCTGCTTCCCACCCCATGAAGCACACACAGCCAGCAGCACTCTCCGCTAATTGGCTAATTCTGGACCCGCACGCAAACAAAATAGAATGCAAAACACACACTGACACACGCACATACTGACACATACACTCAGACATTAATACACACACACACAAGTGCACATGTGTCACACACACAGGTATCAGTATGTGCTGACATGGGAGTCATCAAGAGCAGGCTGCAAATGGATTCCCAGAGTTTACATTTCAGACAACTCACTTCCAGCCCCCTCTTACTCCCTCTTTCCTCCCTCATCCATCCCTCCCTCCACTTCTGACTTCTTCCTCTCATCCATCCCCTCCACTTCTGACTTCTTCCCTCCATCCATCCTCCACTTCTGACTTCTTCCTCACCTCCATCGACTTCTTCCCCATCCATCCCTCCATTCTGATTCTTCCTCCATCCATCCTCCACTTCTGACTTCTTCCGCTCCATCCATCCCTCCACTTCTGACTTTCTTTCTCTTCCATCCATCCTCACACTTCTGACTTCTTCCCTCCATCCATCCCTCCACTTCTGACTTCTTCCTTCCATCCATGCCCTTCTAACTTTCGACTTCTTCCTTCCTGACTTCTTCCTTCCATCCGCATCCCTACCCCTTCTGACTTCTTCCCTCCATCCATCCTTCACTTCTGACTATTTCCTTCCATCCATACCCTGCCCCCCTCACTTCTGACTTCTTCCCATCCATCTCATCCCTCCCTTCTGACTTCTAAGTCCCTCCATCCATCCCTACCACTTCTGACTTCTTCTTCCATCCATCCATCCCTCCGATTCCATCCCTCCACTTCTGACTTTTCCCTCTCATCTAGTTAGGCGAATCTCTAGAACATGTGATCGATTCTCGATGGGAGACTGAACTGGACGAAATAATGTGACAGAGAGAGAGAGAGAAATAAGTGGGGAAAGCTAAGACGGGGGCGAGAGAGAGAAGAGAAAGATAGGGACTAATGATCAAGAGCCTAATAATAGCTAGACATGTGGACAGTGGGAGAGAAAGTGAGAATCAAGAGAGGAGTACGAGGGAGGCATAGAGCTAGACGAAGCTAATAGTACAGAGAGTGTAGTGAGAGAGTGATAAGAGGGAGAGAGAGGGACAGACATATTAACTAAGAGAGATGTGTCATGAAGGGACACAGCGATTCACAGTCCAACAGAAGCAGTTCACGTATTACTGCCCTTTATTATACATGTATGGCCTGTTAGCATGCCATTGTAGGGGAGAGGTGAGAGGAGTGTGTGTGTGTGTGTGTGGTAATGGTATGGGGTAAAGTAACTCACCTGCACGAGTGTTCCCAACAACTCTGTTACCTGTTAGTGCCTTCTCTGTCTCAATACCATGGTTGAGAAAACATGTGGCGTACTAAATACATGAACTGTTTGAATGATCAATAATGCGATACATGCAGTATTTGTGGCACTACAGTATCATGAAGTTATCGCCATAATGTGAACTATTTAAGGACCTGGTGAAAAGGCAGCTCTATTACGGATAAGACACACCATCATGAACCAGCACTAAAGGTTGTTGACGCCTCTGCCATTTTGTCTCTGGCTATAACCTGGTCCAATGTGACTTTTGACCACACAGAAGAGTCAGTCACAATGATGAAAGCCTTAGAGAGGGTGTTCATTGGTCCCTGTTAGGCTTGCTATCGTTGCTCCAAGAACCAATCATTCTGAGTCCCGCTGTCCCGTTTTGATTCTGATGAGGAATAATATTCGGCAGGTCTGAGGTGGGACATCTTTCTCTGATGTTCTCCTCTCTGGATGAGCCTACAGTTCACCTCGAACAGGGAGGTAATTTAACTGTCAGATAGACAACTGATGCAGGCGGCACGCACAGACAGCAGCACACGGTCAAATGTGGGTCGGTCTTGGCACACTAATGGTGAAAGTATCCCATGGAACCCCAAACTACATTTTGCTGTGGGACCACGACAGATTTTAGATGTGAATGAGAAAGAGCAGCCGAGACACACAGAAAAACACGCTCTATTTGGCAGACTCCTTGACTGATTGAAACAGCTGTATAGTAATGGACTACTGAGGAGTCTGCCATACCCAAATGAGTCACTGACATATCAAGGAAAAACTGTTGATACACAACAAATGTTTGAAAATTTTGCACCTTGGTGTATTCTACTATTCTTCCGCTTGCTTTATGGTCGCCTTATCGACTACACACTTATTCTGTTGTTGTTCTAAGTGTTTTCGTAACCATTTCTCAATGTTTCCTGCCTGTGGTTCTGTCTGTGCCGTATTCTTGTCTATCGCTCTGTCAGTATAGGTTTTTCGGGTTTGTTGTGAGTAAGTGTCCTCTGCCTGCTGTGTTTGTTTTGTCAAGTCAGATATGTTTACTATTCTGTCCTGTGTGCTTGCACCACTTTACTGGAGATGATTACAGCAGTTATACCAATTATTCTGCCAGCTACAATCCACTCTGGCCTAAAAGACGAGCAGAATGATGACTCCTATAGATTAAACATATAGCAGTTGGCTATGATATTCCATACTTCAACGGTGGTTTCTTGAAGTGTGTACAGTTATGGGTCCTGCACGTGTCGCAAATTTGAAAGCCCTTCCATCAACACCACTTTTCTAAAATAAAAGCATCAAAAAAGCAGACTGTAAAATCCTCTCGTGGGGCAGAAGGCCTATTTTTGAGGTTGATAGCTGTTATTTCTAGTCGGTGGAATCGGCCGTCGGGTTTTTTTGTTTTTCTCTTCGCACACAAGCCGTTTGCAGGGCTCATGCATTCAATCCAGTAGCACTCACAAGCAGCTTGCCTGAGCGTTTATACGATCCAGAAAGGCCCATTGGCAAACGGTTTTCCTCCCCCCTTCCTTCTCTCCTCTAACGCTGTCCTCTCTCTGCTGGATTCAGCTGCTGCTGGACGTCCTGATGAAAGCAGGTGGGTCTGCCCTACTAGGCTTCGGGCTTGGGTTGGGCAGCCATTGTAAAACACAGCTAAGGTCACCCGTGATACAAGTAAGTATTTTAATTTAACGCTTTATTTAACTAGGCATAGTCAGTTAAGAAACCCTAACGAGGACGACTGGGCCAAATCGCGCCGCCCTATGGGTCTCCCGATCACGGCTGTTTGTGATACAGCCGGGATCGAACCGCAGGGTCTGTAGTGACGCCTACTATCACTATGACGCATCCATGTCTGTGGACATTGGGAGAATGAAGTGGAAATCGCCCACTAGGGGCAAAATGAGCATCTGTCTATGATTAAAAAGGTTTGCAAGGATTGAAACAGCTTAATTTGAGATTTTTTAGTCTTTAGCCTAATCCAAACCTTAACTCTTACCTTAACATTCAGAGTTCATGGCCTATCGTAACCTTAAACACTTGTGTCATGTTTAAGAAACATGATGAATGTTATTATGACCAAATGAGATCTGTGTTAGATCTAGTTGCATTAAAGCAACACAACAGGCTGCCCAGGCTAGTAGGACAGACCTTCAGTTTTCAAAGGGAGCACGTGTAACCACACACACACAACAGCACATGCGAAGCTTGTGCACAACAACTTGTTGCTTGCCTTCTTTCAACGAACCATCGGCTATTTGTGCATTCCCCACATTTCAATCACAGATCTCAATCATATTCTCATTGTGTGTGTCCAACTCAGCCTTCTCTTTCTTATAGTAAGATTGGGCATCTGGGTCTTGTTTAGTAATTTAAAACATGAGTAGGACGTCGTGAGGAAAATAGTCCTGGCGGAGCATCAGGTTGGCCTATCATGCATAAATTGGAGAGGAGAGGATCGTCCTTTCCTTGGCCGTTTTTTCCCGAAAGGTTTGGTCTATGGCTACAGAAGGCTTGTCTACTGGCAGAGTTTAATGTCCGCAGCAGCCTGCCCCCACGGTGGCCCGACAGCTCAGAGATTCCAAACGATAGAAAAAACGACCACGGCCAGCTCAAATATTTTTCGATTCATTCATTCATATTGACCAAATGTGGAACACATAGCCCGAAATAATTAAACTCATAATATAAAAAGGCCATATGAATATGGGTATCTTTAAGACGCGGCATTGTATGGCTAAGTCATCATTAAAATTCATAGCCTGTAGTAGGTCCTATCGGATTTTCTCCTCTGGTCATACAGTTTTTTTTTATGTGTTTCAAACTCGCCCTTTCATCATTCAACGATTTACCTGCCGCTCCTGTGTCCTGTCCTCAGATATACGTTCCTCAGCGTCCAGATTTATGACTCGGGCATGCATGTCGCCACGGGTACGGATGCGTATCCACCCTCTGTCTTCAACTGCTTCCACGCTCTTGGTGAGTAGGCAAAGTCTATAGGCTAAAAATAACAAGTCTTCTGTTGGATTTTTGACCTTGGATTCGAACGCCCAGTTATCTCTAAGCGATAAATCAAACCAGCAGGAAGCAAGCGCGCTAACTCACGCACCTTCAGATTGCTCCGTCTCTCGCTGGGCCTCTTGCTTCTCTCCCTCCTCCGTTTTACATGCATATCAAACATGATTGCTTCCAACCGCCCGGCGGCAATTACTATTACAATTGCACAAGACAGAGACCAGGGCCCACACCAATAAATGTGCCTTAAATTAGTCATTCCCAACCTTCCTTGTGAGAAAAACTGACCTCACATTTTCCACTCATATACTTTATTCTAGAGCAGAGCTATGCTTTCACAGCTTTTAACTTTGTTTTTCCTCTTCTCTGTCTCTCTCTTGACAGTAGTAATAATACACTTCATAAAGGCTTTCTTTTGCTGTGGTTTCAACCTTTTTTTTATGTTTATTTTATGATATTCCGTTAATTACACTATTTGATGTTATCAGCATACTGGGAAAGAAACAGTTGCAGTGTGATGATGGCATGAGTGGATTCTATAAATATTGACTGACTAAAGGTGTGAGTAAATAGTTTTCTTGAAGCAATGTAGCGTGGTTCATTCTGCGTTGTGTAACTTTTAATTAGGACGCTGCCACAACTGAACGGTATGCCAGTTGAACTCTTTTTATTTGCCCTGTACACGAAGAGACAAACACACATTATGTTTAACCCTTGGCGGCAGTCCTAGCTCTCAGGCACCTGCCGCAGGCACATGGACACTTACTCAAAACTGTCCCAAGTCTCACACGTTACAATAGATACCCTAGTTAGCGAGCTTTGTGAAACTTGTTAACCATAAGTCTTTTATATCATCACATTGTAACAAACTTATGGTAGCCATAAACAGTACATTTGTGTAACATTATGAACGGTTTTTTATATTAAGTGCCTTGTTGCAAAGCGGATGCATGTTTTTGGAATATTTTTATTCTGTACAAACTTCCTTCCTTTTTCACTCTGTAATTAAGGTTAGTAATTGTCGAGTCAACGGCATTGTTGTTGATCCGTCATGGTTTTCTCCCTATCAACAGTTAAATAAAGCTGTTTTAAAGTCAACCCATTGTCATGGCGAAATAAAACCGCGACAGTTTCCTTCCTCTTCGGCACTGAGTTAGGGATGGACAACTGTAATTCTTTGTAGTGATTGGGTGTATTGATACATCCATCCAAGTGTAATTAATAACTACACCATGCATCAAAGGGATGGATATTGAATGTCTGCTTTTTTTGTAGCCTCTACCAATAGGTGCCCTTCTTTCACCTTGGACACCTCCTCCTGTGTCTTTGTGGTTGAATCTGGGTGTTTGAAATTCACTGCTCGAGCGAAAGGAACCTTTACAGATAATTGTATGTGTTTGGGTACGGAGGGATGAGGTAGTCATTCAACAAATCACGTTCAGCACTTATCCACAAAGTGAGTCCCATTACAAGACTTTCAGCTTTTCATTTTTTATTAATTTGTAAAAAAAAAAAAAATAATTTGACTTATGGGGTTTGTGTGTTGGCCAGGTGACAAAACAAATATAAAATGTAATCCCTTTTAAACTTCAGGATGTAACCCAACAAAAAATATGGAGAAATCAAGGGGTGTGAATAGTTTCTTGAAGGCAACGTATAGTATTATACTGTATCAAGACTACAGAGACTGTAAATGGGGTTCATCCTCTTTGTCCTGCCAGATCTGCTGAAACTCCAATGCGGTGGAGGGAGAGGGAGAGCAGCCTCCATATGGAGCTCTGTCGTTAGAGCCCAGAGTGGGATTATCCCTGAGTGTCTAGACAACAGAAAGAGGCTGCATCCTGTGGAGGTATTTTTGGTACTAATCTCGCCCACGGTACTCATCTGTAGCCCATACATTAGCTGAGAAGGCCCCTGTGCTAGGCGCTAATAAAGGAAGAGTTTATCACATTCATGAAATTAATATGGGGTCTTAATCTTGATTGCTTGTATCCGGGCTGCCCAGTGTTTTATTTTATTTGAGATGGAGCCCATGCCTGGTTTTGGAGGAAAGAGTCTGAGTGAGCAGCCGGTCTATAAGGCACTGCCATCTCAGTGCTAGAGGCGTCAACTACAGACTACCCCTCTGTGTAATCACAGTGAAGTTGGAGCTGTAGTTTGGCTCCTTGTTCTTCTCCTGCAGATGAGTAGAAGGCAGAGTGCACAGACCAAAGACAACGTCCTCACTCCCCTCATACTGCCCAGGAAGGATTTGAAATGAATATATTCAGAAACGTATATTTGAATTGGGCATTTTCCTTTTTTGTCAAAATAGTAATTGATTATTTCAATTAAGGTTATTTGTGGAATTGTGTTGATTCTGTCTCTTGGCGGTGAAAATGGCTTTGCTTCATCTACCTCACAGACCCACAGGGTATCAGCTAACCTCCTTACCTCTCTTAACCTGTTCACAACCTGTTCACAACCTTTAATGATGGCCCCATAGTGGAGGTCTGTCAGCTTTGACTTAACCTGTTCACCACCTCCTCCACTGGGCCACATGCCAGCCCAATAACAGCTTACTGTTTAGTCCAGGGCCTTGTGATTCTCCTACAGAACCAGGTTATGAATACCATTTTGGCTTTGCCTTTAATACAAGGTTAACATGTCTTATTTGACTGGTTCACAGCACCAGGGAACTGCTGCGCTGTTGGCTGCTGTTAGCTCTTCTAACAGTTTACTGTGTAAATGATCTGTAAAGCAGGTTTGTTTGGTACCCAACTGACTCCTCCTCCGCTCTGTTCCCCCTTGCGGTTGCAGGGCTGGGCTGCTCTGTGGTTTTAATCCTGGTGAAATCACCGGCGGTTACGGCTTGTGCCTGTAGAATAGAATGAATGAAGAGAGAGCGAGAGAGCTAACTGAACCTGCCCGTTCAGTGGAGAGAGAGAAATAACAAGACAAATGATTTAATATTCTCTCTAACCTTTGTTTGCTCTGGGTACTGGCAGTGTTTCCTGTAGTCAAGAGGGATGGGTTTTAAACGCTCACTTGGGAATAGGAAGTTGCCTCTTGGCGATGTTTTCCATTCTAATTCAGGTCCCTTTGCTTTTTCTTGCCTGCGTGTGTGGGTTAGCCTATAGAGATGATTGGTCTTTCGGTACTAGCTTCTAGGAGGCTATGTGCTATTCAGAGGGTGTGCACTCCACCTCAGTTGTATCCCAGCTCTTAGGGGCAATGTCCTCCTCAATGTCAAACCCTAAGAGTCTATCWATGGGTAGTGCATATGTGGCTCTGGTCAAATGTAGTGCACTACAAAGGGAATAAGGTGTAGTTTGAGACTCAACCTGTTCCATGATTTTCATCAGGTCATTAACCATTAAATTAAATGGCCCCTCACAGTCCACATTCATTCCCCAAACTCATTCTAGCTCACTAATGGTCATCCTAACTAATGGCTTTTCTCCTGAAAGTCCCTGAGCTCTGAGATGATTTAGTGGGTGAGAGGGCAGGACTGCAGGTCTTATGGATGTCGTCAAGGTTGTGTCCCTCATAGTTTGTTATCAGRAATTATGAAATTCACCACCTATCCACAAAAGTAATGCCAATGAACAAAATTCAGCACTCTTGTTATTTGATGTCGATATACTAAATGTTTTTGGCTTTGGTTTTACAACCCATAGATCCCCTGGTCAGTGGGTTTCAGGGTCCCTCAGTCCTCACTGTTATGGTTTGGCGTCCATGCAACGCTTTAGACCGGTAAATCCTCCTAGATTCCTCTAGGGTAAGACGGGATTGCCTCAGAACTAAGTCATTGGGTCATTGGTATAAAACACCTGTCAGTTCTACTCAAAGACCCAAGCTGTTTAAAGAAGATTGAATGGATTGCTGGCACCCGTTCACTTGGCTAAATCTCATATAGATAGCGGACGACAATCTTTGGTGATTGGTGGGGAATGTGGAGTGATGCAGAAGGAAGGAGAACGGCTGTTTGAAGCACACAAGGTAAAGCYTTCTCTGCTCTGAGATTGCCCACATTTTGAAGATTTTGTCAAAGGGATCTGGCAGAGCTTTGGATGAGCTCAACTTATCCYGCTTCCGCAGTGAGTCTCCTCCTGTCAGATAGCATTGGCTTGTCTCGTCTGTCTCGCAGTGCCCTGAAGGAGAGAACAGATTACGATCAGCTCAGGCATGAAGTGTGCCAATTAAATCAGACCGAGGAGCTATTAGGATTTAAAGAAACAGGTTCTTCCTCAAAATGGCATTTCCTCCTATCCACCAGCGCCACACGAAGCCCTGCCGAGACGGTCCCGGACTCGTAATAACTTTCCACCTGGGGGCCTATACCTGTGATCTTCAACCAGGGGAAGGAGGCATCCAAGATATCCAGGCTGAAATAAGCCTTCCCTGCCAAGGCTGCTCTGAACACCTGCAACGCCTGGCTCTTTCTCTTTCTCTGCTGCTGGGAGCCGGCAGTAAGGAACAGCAGGTGGCTGGTTCTCTAGCGAAGCTGCAGAGAACCATTCAGTAAACACTGGCTTGAGTGACGGGCTCCCTCTCAGGCTCCACTCACCTCGAAAGTTGAGGCGAAACGCGATTATGGTGTTGTATTTCAAGCTATGGTGAGCAGTGACCTTAAGAGTTGAGCTTTCTGTTTCTGTCCTATTGTTGTGTATTTTACAGTTAGYATAGGACTAAGACTGTACAGATATACCTGTGAACGCCTCGAGTGGAGGAGCTAAGTTAAAATCAACATTTGAGTTCTCAGCGTGAAAACTGACAAGAAAAAGAGGGAAAGAAAATGATCATGCTAGGTTGCTTCTTAATCCTTACAATCCCACCTCCCCACAACACAAACACACACATTCTGATTGTACAACCGCAACAGCATGGATAGTGCACACTGGCAGCCTGTGATGGCTCATTTAGAAAAAAGAAAAACCYCCGTCTCCCATTGGAATAACTGCCTCCCACTCAAAGCACTTTTAAAACACCGCAAATGGCCTTGTTTTTTTCCCGCTCCCTCCCTCCCTCCCTCCCACCCTCCCTCCCTCCTTGCAAGGTAGGACTTGTTTTTGTCTGTAGCTTGATGCAAAGGCTTAATGAAGCCTCAAAGGTATTGAACATCATATACAATTACTGTGCTTACACAGCGGAGAAGGAGTGTATAACACACACAGACTCAGCCGGTACAGCGCGGTACGATGCTTCAGAGCCCCAGCATTGGAACAGCTCCAGCACAGTCACGACTGATGCGTCAGACTAAAAGACAAGACGGATATTAGGAGGAGCGTTCACCATGAAACACTCACTGTCAAGACCTTCTCTTTTGCCGGGTCTAATTAATATTAACAACAGCAGGGAGGGTCTGTTTTAATAGACATGTATATGGTTTGGAGGAATGGGAGTGCAGCGATGACAGAATGATGCATGGTAGCTAGCTAATCAGTAAAGGCTAGTCCAAAGTGTTAAAGATGCGTTATAAAGGTCTTGTGTAATTTCAGCCAGTAGTTTTGAAAGTAGCACTCACGAGCCAAAACGGGTCCCCGTAAATTGTGCACAGTTGTGTACAACGTCATCCATTTCATATTATATTTTACATCCTGCAAAAAACATAATAATACATATATTTAAATGTTCCTGCAATTCGTCTGATATGTTACAAATTCCAATTCGTACAATATGTTACGAAATAAAAATGTAAGTGCTTACAATTCCGTACAATCTCTTTAAGGGCATGAATGTGAGAACTGGTCCATTGCTGCACCTCACTGAATCTCATCTCATCTCTGCTTTCCATTRTTGATATACCCAGAGACTGTCATTGATAAATAGTTTCAAGTTAGTATAATTGAGATACTGTGGATAGACAGATTGCTACATAGATTAAAATATGACTTACTGCAGATCTACACAGGCTGGCTAGATATACAGTAGATAAGACAACAGGAAGCACGCACACATGTACTGTCTTTGGTCTGCTGCTCCTGTACTGCTATATGTAAATGTYTTTTGGTGAGCTCTCCTCTTAGTGCACATTCTCCCCATAGGAGTCAAGTGCACGAGGAAAGGGGTGAAGGACTAGCAGGCGGTGCACTAATTAACTGAAATGCCAGCGCATTACGTGGGTTTTAATGAACTTTCAAAACCAGAGCCCACTCCAAGGGGTGCCCCTGCCGGGCAAAACAGTGATGACAGTGCCGGTCGTCAGAGTGGTCCAGCATACACAATGGGGAACGAACGTTCAGGCTCTTACTCCCGCTGCTGTGAAGAGAATCTTCCTGGGGTAGAGTGTAGAAGAGAAGRAAGGTCGACTACGACAACCCTTGGCCATATCAGTGTTGTGTCTGGGTCTGGGAACACAGAACTAACACGACCAGGGGGTGCTCTTACTGCGACTGGTCACAAGGCCACATCACTGTCACACACACAGCCAATCCACATCAGCCTCTGATAAACAAGGCCATAGGCTGTAGTTAATGTACTTTCACAGGTTAACGATAAAATGGCAGGAAATTTAAAGCGGTGTATTTTTTGCCCAGTTATTTTTTGATGATATACCAATTAATGCAACAACGACATTGTTGTATTGACATCACATGACGTCACACACAAAATGTATTATTTATTAGCAACATGATTATACCAACTGCAGTGCAAATCATTTTTGTACGTGCAAATACTAACATGTATCAGATTACAGTTTTTTCCCTCTTAAAATGGACATTTGTACATAGACAAGGTAAAGCAGGAATGTAATTAGCTGCCTCTATCCCCTCCTGCTATGTAATGAAACAAGTGTGTTAGAAAATGATGAGCCAATGAGGCAGGCTTCTCCACCTCTACTGGCTCTGCTCCCAGATACACCCCATTTAGATGTGACATGAAGAAAGATTCACTGTCTATTAATACGAGCACAAGATTCTCTTTGCATTCTTTAAAATGGCCCATTCATCCTCTTATATTAGGGGTTGAAATATCACCTGCTGTAGTTTTCTCTCACTTAGTTTTCTCTTTCTGTTTTCTMTTTTTTTTTCTCATTGTGTGTAAATGCTTTTCACATCTTCTGCCACTTGTAATTAACAATACAAAACAATACTGATGCTCCAGCTCCTCAGAATGTTGCCCTGATTTGTCATGCTGTTGCCTTTTTAATCCAGAAACATAAAAGACAGATTGCAAGTTTAAACAATAGGATTCTCGACTTGATCAACCTGTCTCTCTGGCGTTTCTCAGGAAACATACCTCAATGAAAGAGTGAATAATTAAACGGGAGYAGGAAAAAGGAGAAGAAAAAAGGCCTAACAAGCTTTTAATTTCCCCCAACAGCAGGTGGTTTTCATCCATCTGAGAGTAGTTACAGACAGCTGGCGACACTCCACTCCAGAGAGACAGAGAGAGAGATAATGTCTGTTAGTGTGTCTGTGTCTCTCTGTGTGTGTTSGGAGGACAGGTTGGCAGGGGAGCTGGTGGTCTCTGCACACTGTCACCCTCTCACCCCCAATGATCACACATTGCTGCTCTGCCCTCTGAGGTTTGGCGCTGCCCACAGGTGTTTGACCTTTGACCCTTAACCTGATAACTAGCGCTCAGCAGCCCCTGGCTCAGTGGAGTACTTCTGCCTGCCTGACAGTTATAAAAAATGCCTGGTCAGAACAAAATAAAGATCACTCATGCTTTTGTAATCCTTTGTAATCCTCTGTAGTCTCTGCCTTATGGCAAAGCATGTTGTCTTAACTTGGATACAGCAACTGAGGGACTGGCGTAAAGTCTGAGAAATAAGGGCCTCCCGGGTGGCGCAGCTAGCACTGCGATGCAGTGCCCTAAACCACTGCGATGCAGTGCCCTAAACCACTGCGCCACCCGGGAGGCCCTTATTTACCCAGAGTCTCTGGGTTCGCGCCCAGGCTCTGTCGCAGCCGGCCGCGACCGGGAGGTCCGTGGGGCGACGCACAATTGGCATAGCGTCGTCCGGGTTAGGGAGGGTTTGGCCGGTAGGGATGTCCTTGTCTCATCGCGCTCCAGCGACTCCTGTGGCGGGCCGGGCGCAGTGCGCGCTAACCAAGGGGGCCAGGTACACGGTGTTTCCTCCGACACATTGGTGCGGCTGGCTTCCGGGTTGGAGGCGCGCTGTGTTAAGAAGCAGTGTGGCTTGGTTGGGTTGTGCTTCGGAGGACGCATGGCTTTTGACCTTCGTCTCTCCCGAGCCCGTACGGGAGTTGTAGCGAGGAGACAAGATAGTAATTACTAGTGATTGGATACCACAAAAATTGGGGAGAAAATGGGATAAAAAAAAATAAAAAAAAGTCTGAGAAATACCACTTGTTACAACGGGAAAAGTGTGACTAGATACAAAGGCAGATTAACTGAAAACATTATGGACATGCACCAAGACTACCTAGATAGAGACTAAATAAATAAAGTTAAATTGCCCCTGTGTCCAGACCTTTCATATCTGTTTAGGCCAATGACTGTCTTCCTCGATGTCCACCCTACGGAACGACAGAGSTCTGTAGACAAACCAGCACCTGTCCATCTTTCTGTGTACATGTGTCTTTGGGGGAAAAACAACATTGACACTAAGTGTCGAAAGGCGACTAAATCACTCGCATCAGGAGGTTAATGAGAACAAAGCAAAAGCTCATTTCGTCTCCCCTCAACCCCAACCTCACTCCCAACCTCTCCCAACCTTCTAACCCCCAACCTCTCACCAACTCCCCTCCTCCCTCAACCCCAAACATCTCCCTCAACCCCCAACATCTTCCCTCAACCCCCAACATCTCACAACCTCCTCCCAACCTCAACCCCCAACCTCTCCCTCAACCCCCAACCTCTCACAACATCTTCCCCCAAACTCTCCCCTCAACCCCAACCTCTCCAACCTCAACCCCCAACCTCTCCCCTCAACCCCCACCTCTCCCAAAATCCTTCCCCCGACCTTCTCCCAACTCTCCCAACTCTTCCCCCAACCTCTCCCAACATCTTCCCCTCAACCCCCCAACCCAACTCTCGCTCAACTCTCCATCACCCCAACCTCTCCCAACACTCTCCCCTCAACCCCCAACCTCTCCCAACCATCTCATCCCCCAGCCTCCCCTCAGCCCCAACCTCTACCCTCATGCCCCAAGCTCCCTCACCCCCAACCTCTCCCCTCACCCCCAAACACTCTCACCCTCACTCAACTCCAACCCTCTAACTCCCAACCTCTCCCCTCACCCCAACCTCTCCCACCTCTCTCCCCTCAAAACCCCCAACCTCTCCCAAACCTCTCCCCTCAACCCCTAACTAAGCTCTCCCAACCTCCTCCCCTCAACTCCCAACCTCCTACCCTCAACCCCAACCCCTCTCCAAACTCTCCCCTCAACCCCAACCCTCACTACCAAACTCTCCCCTTCAACCCCAACCTCTCCAACCTCTCCCCTCAACTCCCAACTCTCCCAACCCCCCAACCTCTCCCTCAACCCTCACAACCTCTCCCCACTCTCCCCTCAACTCCCACCTTCTCCCCTCACCCCAACCTTCTCCCACCCTCTCCCCTCAACCCCCAACTCTCCCAACCTCTCCCCTCAACCCCTCAACCTCTCCCCTTTCAACCCCCAACCTCTCCCAACATCTTCCCCCAACCTCTCCCCTCAACCCCCAACCCTCTCCCAACCATCTCCCTCAACCCCCAACCTCTCCCAACCTCTCCCTCAACCCCAACCTCTCCCAACCTCTCCCCTCAACCCCAACCTCTCCCCTCAACCCCCAACCTCTCCAACATCTTCCCCTGACCTCTCCCACACTCTTCCCCCAACTCTCTCCACATCATCCCCCCAAACCTCTCCCCCCAACCTCTCCCAACATCTCCCCAACCTCCCCAAAACTCTCCTCCCAACATCTCCCCAACTCTCCCTCTCCCCCAACATCTCCCAACAATCTTCCCCCAACCTCTCCCAACACTCCCCCAACCTCCCCACATCCCCCAACTCCCCAACCTCTCCCCTCCAATCCCCAACCTCCCCCAACCTCTCCCCTCAACCCCCAAACCTCTCCCCAACATCTCCCCTTCATGCCTCAACCTACCCCCCCCCCCAACCTCTCCCCTCAACCCCCAACTCTCCCCTCAACCCAACCTCTCCTCTCAACCCCCAACCTCTCCCAACATCTTCCCCCACCTCTCCCAACATCTTACCTCACCCCGCCCTCACCCTCCCCCTCACCCCCAACCTCTCCCCTCACCAACCTCTCCCAACACCCCAACCTCTCCCAACATCTTCCCCCGACCTCGCACCCTCATGCCCAACCTCACTCTCTCTCACCTTCCCCTCCCCCAACCTCTCCCACACTCTCCTCAACCCCAACTCTCCCAACATTCTTACCCCGACCTCTCCCTCATGACCCAACCTCTCCTTCACTCCCCAACCTCTCCCACGCCCCTCATGGCCCCAACATCTTCCCTCACCCCCAACATCTTTCCCCGACCTCGCCCAACCTCTCCCCTCATACCCCACCTGTCCCCTCATACCCAACCCTCCCCTCATACCCCAACCTCTCCCCTCATACCCCAACCTTCTCCCTCACCCCCAACGTCTACCAACCTCTCCCCTCATACCCCAAACCTCTCCCCTCATAACCCCACCTCTCCCCCATACCCAACCTCTCCCTCATACCCCAACCTCTCCCCTCACCCCCAACGTCTCACCAACCTCTCCCCTCATTACCCCAACCTCTCCCCTCATACCCCACCTCTCCCCTCTTCCCCTCGCCCTCATACCCAACCTTCTTCCCCTCACCCCCAACGTCTACCAACCTCTTCCCCTCATGCCCCAAACGTTCCCCTCACCCAACCTCTACCAACCTCTCCACTCACCCATCAACCTCTCCCCTCATGCCCCAACCTCTACCAAGCCTCTCCCCTCATGCCCCAACCTCTCCTCTCACTCCCCAACCTCTCCCAACATCTTCCTCCGACTCTCCCAACCTCTTCCTCCTGACACTGCTCCCCAACACTCTCGTCCCTCATGCCCCAAACATATTCCCTCACCCCAACATCTTCCCCCGACCTCGCCCAACCTCTCCCCTCATAACCCCACCCTCTTCCCTCGATACCCCAACCTCTCCCCTCATTACCCCAACCTCTCCCTCTCACCTCTCCCCCAACGCCTACCAACCTCTCCCCTCATACCCCAACCTCTCCCCTCATACCCCAACCTCTCCCCTCATACCCCAAAACCTCTCCCTCACCCCCAACGTCTACAACCTCTCCCCTCATACCCACCTCTCCCCTCATACCCCAACCTCTCCCCTCATACCCAACCTCTCCCTCATACCCCAACCTCCATACCCCAACCTCTCCCCTCATACCCCAACCTCTCCCCTCCAAAACCCAACCTCTCCCCTCATACCCCAACCTCTCCCCTCACCCCAACGCTCTACCAACCTTCTCCCCTCATGCCCCAAACGTTCCCCTCATCCCAACCTCTGACCAACCTCTCCAACTCACCCCCTCAACCTCTCAGACAAGGGGAACAGACAGGAGGAACCCTTTAAAAGAAGCAACACAGCGCAGGTGGAACCTTTAGAAGCACCAACAGGGCAGAGGGAGCCCTATTAAAAGAAGAGCATTACAGGCAGGTAGAACCGCTTTTAGAAGACACACAGACAGGGGGAGCCTTTAAAGAAGCACACAGGCAGGCGAACCCGTTTAGAAGACACCACAGGCAGGCGAACCGTAGAAGACACACAGGCAGGGGGAACCCTTTAGAAGACGCACAGGCAGGGGGAACCCTTTAGAAGACTTCACAGGCAGGGGAGAACCCTTTAGAAGAAGCACAACAGGCAAGGCGGAACCCGTTAAAAGACACACAGGCAGGGGGAGCCTTTAAAGAAGCCACAGGCAGGCGGAACCCGTTAGAAGCACACAGGCAGGCGGAACCCGTTAGAAGACACACCAGGCAGGGGGAACCCTTAGAAGACGCACAGGCAGGGGGAACCCTTTCGAAGACGCACAGGGCAGGGGAAAACCCTTTTGAAGAAAGCACACAGGCAGGCGGAAACCCGTTAGAGACACACAGGCAGGGGAACCCTTTAAAAGAAGCACACAGAGCAGCGGAACCCTTTAGAGGAGACGCACAGGCAGGGGGAACCCTTTAGAAGACGCACAGGCAGGGGAACCCTTTAGAAGACGCACAGGCAGGGGAACCCTCTTTAAAGAAGCCACAGGCAGGTGGAAACCCTTTAGAAGAAGCACCACAGGCAGGCGGAACACCGTTAGAAGACACAACAGCGGGGAAACCCTTTAAAAGAAAGCACACAGGCAGGCGGAACCCGTTAGAAGACACACAGGCAGGGGGAACCCTTTAAAAGAAGCACAGGCAGGGGGAACCCTTTAGAAGAAGCACACAGGCAGGCGGAACCCGTTAGAAGACACACAGGCATGGGGAACCCTTTAGAAGACGCACAGGCAGGGGGAACCCTTTAAAAGAAGCACATTACATCATTACGTTAAGACATGAATGTCAGTCAATCCGGAAAATATTCTTCAAGTGCAGTCGGAAAAACCATCAAGTGCTATGATGAAACTGGTTCTCATGAGGACCTCCACAGGAAAGACCCAGAGTTACCTCTGCTGCAGAGGATAKATTCATTAGAGTTACCAGCCTCAGAAATTGTAGCCCAAGTAAATGCTTCACAGAGTTCAAATAACAGACASATCTCAACATCAACTGTCCAGAGGAAACTTCATGGTCMAATTGCTGCAAAGAAACCACGACTAAAGGACACCAATAAGAAGAAGAGACTTGCTTGGGCCAAGAAACACGASCAATGGACATTAGACCTATGGAAATCTGTCCTTTGGTCTGATGAGTCCAAATTTGAGATTTTTGGTTCCAACCGCCGTTTCTTTGTGAGATGCAGAGTAGGTGAATGGATGATCTCCGCATGTGTGGTTCCCACCGTGAAGCATGGAGGAGGTGGTGTGGGTGTGCTTTGTCAGTGATTTATTTAGAATTCAAGGCGCACTTAACCAGCATGGCTACCACAGCATTCTATAGCGATACGCCATCCCATCTGGTTTGCAGGCTGTGTAAGGGCTATTTGACCAAGAAGGAGAGTGTTGGAGTGCTGCATCAGATGACCTGTGCCTCCACAATCCCCGACTCAACCCAATTGAGATGTTTGGGATTGAGTTGGACCGCTGATTTCAAGAAAAAGCAGGCCAACAAAAGATCTCAGCATTATGTTGGGAATCCTTCAAGACTGTTGGAAAAACATTCCTTCATGAGGTCTGGTTGAGATGAATACCAGATTGTGCAAATATTTGTATCAGGCAAAGGGTGCTACTTTAAAAATATAATGTCTTATATTGATTTGTTTAAACACTTTTGGTTACTACATTGATTCCATATGTGTTATTCATAGTTGTGATGTCTTCACCTATTATTCACTATGTAGGAAATTATCAAAATATAGGAAAACCCTTGATATGAGTAGTTTCGTCCCAAAACTTTGACTGGTAGTGTACATTCTTTTTCTTAATGCACCACCTTGTAAACAGCCACTGTCAAACACCCTCTCTTTTGACCTCGCCATTTGTAAGCCCTCCTCTTCTCAAACCCTAACAACTTGATCATCCAGACAATAAAAACCATTGATATGATTCGAGTTTGTCCTAATCTGTGTGACTCGATCTTATCACCACCTTTCCACATCCTCCATTTGAATCAATGCTAACTAAAAGGCCTCATTGCATTTAGCTGTTTAACAGCCTGCCACAGCTCATTTATGCTCTTTAACCCCACTGCACAAGCTCCATTTAGCCGTTTAATACACTGCACGCTCATTTAGCTTGTTTAACCACTGCACAGCTCCATTTAGCTGTGTTAACCACTGCACAGCCTCAATTTAGCCGTTTAACCACTGCACAGGTCATTTAGCCGTTTAACCAACTGCACAGACTCATTAGCCCGTTTCAACCAATCTTTGCAAGCTCATTTAGCTCTTTACCACTGCACAGCTCATTTAGCCGTTTACCACTGCACAGCTTCATTTAGCTTCTTTAATCCACTGCACAGCTTTAGCTGTTATAACCACTGCACAGCTCATTTAGCTGTTTAACCACTGCACAGCCATTTAGCTCTTTAACCATCTGCACTAGCTCATTTAGCTCTTTAACCACTGCACAGCTCATTTAGCTGTTTAAACCACTGCACAGCTCATTTTAGCTGTTTAACTCTACTGCAACAGTTCATTTAGCCGTTTAATCCACTGCACAAGCTTCATTTAAGCGTTTAACCATCTGCACAGGCTATTTAGCCGTTAACCATCTGCCCACAGCTCCATTTAGCTCTTTAACCACTGCACAGCTCAATTTTAGCCGGGTTTAACCACTGCACAGCTCATTTAGCTCTTTACCACTGCACAGCTCATTAGCTGTTTTAACCACTGCACAGCTCATTTAGCTTTTAAACCACTGCACAGCTCATTTAGCTTCTTTAACCACTGCCAACAGCTCATTTTAAGCTCTTTAACCATGCACACTCATTTAGCTGTGTAAACACTGCACAGCCTGCATTTAGCTGTTTAACCATTGCACAGCTCATTTAGCTGTTTAACCACTGCACAGCTCATTTAGCTGTTTAACCACTGCACAGCTCATTTAGCTGTTTAACCACTGCACAGCTCATTTAGCCGCTGGTAATCATCTTATTGAGTGAGCCCCCATTATTTTCCTTGTGTGTGTAAGCAACCTTTTGTGTGCATAACATCTGTGTGTGTGTGTGATTGCATGCTTGTGTTCTACACAGTGTTATGCTCCAAGGCCAATGTGGAGCAAATTGTTTCTCTAATTTGCCCACCACTTTGAAGCTCCTCGTCCTCCTGCTGTTGGGAAATGGCCCTTTACTTAATAAGGGCCAATTAGACTAAAAGAGCTTTGCTACTTCCCCTGATGTGGCCAAGGCTTCATGTTACAGTTCATCCAGTCCACATTCACATATTTTCTCCCATTCATAAACTACTGTTTTAGGGACATTTGTAAGCTCAATAAACTCATTTTCACCCTCAAAGTTCAGTCAAAGTCCAAGTTACACATGCAGATCTCAAGTTGGGACTCAACCCTTACTGAACAGATTTCCCATTCGTTGTGTCGCACCCAGAGATTGTCTTTCTCCCCTCATGTTTTGTCTCTTGTGGTGTGCAGTGTGCATCATCCTATTTAACAGTGTGTATGAAGAGGTCAATTCTTGGCTAGTGATGTGACTTTGGCCTGTGTTGTGTGTGAGCTTTGTTAAATGAGGCTGAGAGAGAGCAGGGCCTGGTGCTCAGATCTGGCTGGTTACTAGAAACGTAGATTTTGGACGTTTGAAAATATCCTTAGGATATGTGCTATCCTCAGTGCTCACCAAAATAAACTAAAAGAACTGTGGCACAGCACAGGGCTGAAACCCACAACACACCGAGCCAGAGGACACTGCTGAGACCACACCGAGCCAGAGGACACTGCTGAGACCACACAGAGCCAGAGGACACTGTTGAGACCATACAGAGCCAGAGGACACTGCTGAGGACACTGCTGAGACCACACAGAGCCAGAGGACACTGCTTTAGACCACACCGAGCCAGAGGACACTGCTTTAGACCACACCGAGCCAGACCCGATCCTCGGCCAACCTCTCCCCTCATACCCCAACCTGTCCCCTCATACCCAACCGCTCCCCTCATACCCCACTCTCCCCTCATTACCCCGACCTTCTCCCCTACCATACATCCCAACCTCTCCCCTCATACCCCCAAAACCTCTCCCCTCATACCCCAACCTCTCCCCCTCCACCCCAACCTCTCCCCTCATTACCCCAAACCTCTCCCCTCTAACCCCCACTCCACGTCTTACCCAAACTCCCCTCATACCCCCCTCCATACCCCACGTCTACCAACCTCTCCCCTCATACCCCAACCTCTCCCCATCCATTCCCGCACAACCTCGTTCCCCGTCACCCCCAACCGTCTACCGAACCTTTCCTCCTCAGTGCCCCAAACGTTCCCCTCACCCCAACCTCTACCAACTCTCCACTCACCCATTCAACCTCTCCCCTCATGCCCCAACCTCTACCAACCTCTCCCCTCATGCCCCAACCTCTCCTTCTCACTCCAACCTCTCCCAACATCTTCCTCCGACCTTCTCCCAACCTCTTTTCGCCCTTTTTTCCTGCCCCAACAATCTTTCGCCTTTCACCCCAACATCTTCCCCCGACCTCGCCCAACCCTCCCCTCATGCCCCAAACTCTTCCCTTCACCCCCAACATCTTCCGCCGACCTCGCAACTTCCCTCAACACGCCTCTCCCCTCATTACCCCACACCTCTCCCTCGATACCCCAACCTCTCCCCTCATTACCCCAACCTCTCCCTCATACCCACTCGTCACCCCAACGCCTACCAACCTCTCCCCTCATACCCCAACCTCTCCACTCATACCCCAACCTCTCCCCTCATACCCCAAACCTCTCCCTCACCCCACAACGTCTAACTCCACCACCTCTCCCCTCATTACCCACCTCTCCCCTCATCCCCAACCTCTCCCTCACTTTCAACCCCCCTCTACCCCCTCCCATACCCCAAACCTCCTCCCCTCATACCCAACCTCTCCCCTCCAAACCCAACCTCTCCCCTCATACCCCAACCTCTCCCCTCACCCCAACGCTCTACCAACCTCTCCCCTCATGCCCCAAACGTTCCCCTCATCCCAACCTCTGACCAACCTCTCCAACTCACCCTCTAACCTCTCAGACAAGGGAACAGACAGGAGGAACCCTTTAAAAGAAGCACACAGGCAGGTGGAACCTTTTAGAAGACCACCACAGGCAGAGGGAGCCTTAAGAAGAGCATTACAGCAGGTAAACCGTTTTAGAAGACACCACAGACAGGGAGCCCTTTAAAGAAGCCACACAGGCAGGCAACCCGTTAGAAGACACACAGGCAGGCGGAACCGTAGAAGACACACCAGGCAGGGCGGAACCCCTTTAGAAGACGACAGGCAGGGGGAACCCTTTAGAAGACTTGCACAGGCAGGGGAGACCCTTTAGAAGAAGCACACAGGCAAGGCGGAACCCGTTAAAGACAACACAGGCAGGGGGAGCCCTTAAAGAAGCACACAGGCAGGCGGGAACCCGTTAGAAGACACACAGGCAGGCGGAACCCGTTAGAAGAACACACAGGCAGGGGACCCTATAGAAGACGCACAGGCAGGGGAACCCTTATGAAGACGCAACAGGCAGGGAAAACCCTTTGAAGAAAGCACACAGGCAGCGGAAACCCGTTAGAAGGACACACAGGCAGGGGGAACCCTTTAAAAGAAGCACACAGGCAGGCGGAAACCCTTTAGCGAGACGCACAGGCAGGGGGAAACCCTTTTAGAAGACGCACAGGCAGGGGGAACCCTTTAGAAGACGCACAGGCAGGCGGGAACCCTCTTTAAAAGAAGCACAGCAGGTGGAAACCCTTTAGAAGAAGCACACAGGCAGCGTGACCCGTTAGAAGACACAACAGCGCAGGGAACCCTTTAAAAGAAAGCACACAGGCAGGCGGAACCCGGTTAGGAAGACACAAGGCAGGGGGAACCCTTTACAAAGAAGCACAGGGCAGGGAACCCTTTAGAAGAAGCACACAGGCAGGCGGAACCCGTTTAGAAGACACACAGCATGGGGAACCCTTTAGAAGACGGCACAGGCAGTGGGGAACCCTTTAAAAGTTAAGCACATTACATCCTTACGTTAACGACTTGATGAATGTCAGTCAATCCGGAAAATATTCTTCAAGTTGCAGTCGGAAAACCATCAAGTTGCTATGATGAAAACTGGTTCTCATGAGGACCCTCCACAGAAAGACCAGAAGTTACCTCTTGCTGCAGAGGATACATTCTCATGTAGAGATTACCAGCCTCAGAAAATTGTAGCCCAAGTAAATGCTTCACAGAGTTCAAATAACAGACACGATCTCAACATCAACTGTCCAGAGGAAACTTCATGGTCGAATTGCTGCAAGAGAAACCACGACTAAAGGACACCAATAAGAAGAAGAGACTTGCTTGGGCCAGAAGAAACACGACCAAATGGACATTAGACCTATGGAAATCTGTCCTTTTGGCTTGATGAGTCCAAAATTTTGAGATTTTTGGTCCAACCGCGTTTCTTTGTGAGATGCAGAGTAGGTGAATGGATGATTCTTCGCATGTGTGGTTCCCACCGTGAAGCATGGAGGATGGTGGTGTGGTGTGCTTGGCAGTGATTTATTTAGAATTCAAGGCGCACTTAACCAGCATGGCTACCACAGCATTCTATAGCGATACGCCATCCCATCTGGTTTGCAGGCTGTTGTAAGGGCTATTTGACCAAGAAGGATAGTGTTGGAGTGCCTGGCACAGATTACCTTGGCCTCCACAATCACCCGACTCAACCCAATTGAGATGGTTTGGGATGAGTTGGACCGCTGAGTCAAGGAAAAGCAGCACAACAAGATCTCAGCATATGTGGGAACTCCTTCAAGACTGTTGAAAAACATTCCTCATGAAGCTGGTTGAGAGAATACCAAGAGTGTGCAAAAAATTTGTCATCAAGGCAAAGGGTGGCTACTTTGAAAATATAATGCTTATATTGATTTGTTTAAACACTTTTGGTTACTACATTGATTCCATATGTGTTATTTCATAGTTGTGATGTCTTCACTATTATTCTACAATTGTAAAATAGTCAAAATATAGGAAAACCTTGAATGAGTAGTTGTCCAAACTTTGACTGGTAGTGTACATCTTTTTCTAAAGCCAGCCACCTGTAAACAAGCCACCTGCAAACACCCTCTCTTTTTGGACCTCGCCATTTGTAAGCCCTCCTCTTCTCAAACCCTAACAACTTGATCATCCAGACAAATAAAAACCATATGATATGATTCGAGTTTGTCCTAATCTGTGTGACTCGATCTTATCACCACCTCCACATCCTCCATTTGAATCAATGCTACTAAAAGGCCTTCATGCATTTAGCTTTGTTTAACCACTGCACAGCTCATTTAGCTCTTTGAACCACTGCACAGCTCATTTAGCCGTTTAACCAAACTGCACAGCTCATTTTAGCTGTTTAACCACTGCACAGCTCATTTAGCTGTTTAACCATGCACAGCTCATTTAGCCGTTTACCACTGCACAGCTCATTTAGCCGTTTAACCACTGCACAGCTCATTTAGCCGTTTAACCACTGCACAGCTCATTTAGCGCCGTTTCAACCACTGCACAGCTCATTTAGCCGAGTTTAAACCACTGCACAGCTCATTTAGCCTTTACCACTGCACAGCTCATTTAGCGTTTAACCACTGCACAGCTCATTTAGCTGTTTATAAACCACTGCACAGCTCATTTAGCTTTTAACCACTGCACAGCATTCTAGCTCTTTAAGACACACTGCACAGCTCATGTTAGCTCGTTTAACCACTGCACAGCTCATTTAGCTGTTTAACCACTGCAACAGCTCATATTAGCGTTTTACTCACTGCACAGCTCATTTAGCCGTTTAACCACTGCAAGCGCACGTGCACGATTTAGCCGTTAACCACTGCACAGCTCATTTAGCTCTTTAACCACTGCACAGCTCATTTAGCCGGTTTAACCACTGCACAGCTCATTTAGCTCGTTTAACCACTGCACAGCTCATTTTAGCGTGTTTAACCATGCACAGCTCATTTAGCTGTTTAACACTGCACAGCTCATTTAGCTCTTTTAACCACTGGCACAGCTCATTTAGCTCTTTAACCACTAGCCACAGCTCATTTAGCTGTTTAACCACTGCACAGCTTCATTTAGCTGTTTAACCACTGCAACAGCTCATTTAGCTTTTAACCACTGCACAGCTCATTTACTGTTTAACCACTGCACAGCTCATTTAGCTGTTTAACCACGCACAGCTACATTTTAGCTGTTTAACCACTGCACAGCTCATTTAGCCGTCTGGTACATCATCTTATTGCAGTGAGCCCCCATTATTTCGCTATAGTGTTGTTGGTAAGCCAACCTTTTGAGTGTTGCATTCTTAAAACATTCGTGTGTGTGTGTGTGATTGCTATCTGTGTTCTACACATGTTATGCTCCAAGGCCAATGTGGAGGCAAATTGTCGTTTCTCTAATTTGCCCACCACTTTGAAGCTCCTCGTCTCCTGCTGTTGGAAATGGCCCTTTACTTAATAAGGGCCAATTAGACTAAAAGAGCTTTGCTACTTCCCCTGATGTGGCCAAGGCTTCATGTTACAGTTCATCCAGTCCACATTCACATATTTTCTCCCATTCATAAACTACTGTTTTAGGGACATTTGTAAGCTCAATAAACTCATTTTCACCCTCAAAGTTCAGTCAAAGTCCAAGTTACACATGCAGATCTCAAGTTGGGACTCAACCCTTACTGAACAGATTTCCCATTCGTGTGTGTCGCACCCAGAGATTGTCTTTCTCCCTCATGTTTTGTTCGTCGGTTGGTGTGCAGTGTGCATCATGCCGTATTTAACCATTGTGTGTATTGAAGAGGTCAATTCTTGGCTAGTGATGTGACTTTGGCCTGTTTGTGTTGAAGCTTTGTTAAATGGGCTGAGAAGAGAGCCAGGGCCTGAGTTGCTCAGAATCTGGCTGGTTACTAGAAACGT
The DNA here is from genome assembly GCF_002910315.2 of Salvelinus sp. IW2-2015. Lineage (NCBI taxonomy): Eukaryota > Metazoa > Chordata > Actinopteri > Salmoniformes > Salmonidae > Salvelinus > Salvelinus sp. IW2-2015. The sequence continues at coordinate 23,658,242 of NC_036841.1, forward strand.
AGATTTTGGGGACGTTTAAAATACCTTAGGCAAGAGATATGTGCTTATCCTACTAGGCTCACCACGAAAATGAACTAAAAGAACTGTGGCACTAGCACAGGGCTGAGAACCCTACACTTCACACCGAGCCAGAGTGGAAGCACTGCTGGGAGACCACACCGAGCCGAGGACACTGCTGAGACCGGCGAGCGACGAGCCAGAGGACACTGCTGAGACGCACACCGAGCCAGAGGACACTGCTGAGACCACACCAGAAGCCAGAGGACACTGGCTTGAGACCACACAGAGCCAGGGAGGACGACTGCTGAGACCACACAGAGCCATGAGACCACTGGCTGAGACCACACGAAGCCAGAGGACACTGCTGGGACCACACTCGAGGCCAAGGAGGCGACAGCTGCTGAGGACCAGACAAGAGCCAGAGGGAGTGAACACTGTTGAGACCAACAGAGCCAGGGAGGACACTTGGCTGAGGACACATGCTGAGACCACACAGAGCCAGAGGTACACTGTTATTTGACCACAGCCGAGCCAGAGGGACACTGCGATTGTAGACCAGCCAACCTAGCCAGAGGATACTTGCTGAGACCACACCGAAGCCAGAGGACACTGCTGAGACCACACCGAGCCAGAGGACACAGTGCTGGAGACTTCACACCGGAGCCAGAGGACACTGGCTATATAGACCACACCAGCGCCAGAGACAGTCTGCTTTAGACCACGACCGAGGCCAGGAGAGGACACTGCTTATACCACACCGATCCAGAGAGACACTGCTTTAGACCACACCGAGGCCAGAGGACACTGCTTTCGACCAGTACCGAGCCAGGAGAGACACTGCTTGTAGACCACGACGCGATGCCAGAGGACACTGCTTTGAGACCACAGACCGAGCCAGAGGACATGCTTTAGACCACACCGGAGCCAGAGCGAGCAGTTGCTTTAGAGCCAACATACCGAGCCATGAGGACAGCTGCTTAGACCACGACCGAGCCAGGGAGGACACTGCTTTAGACCACACAGAAGCCAGTGAGGACACTGGCTGAGACCACACCGAGCCTAGAGAGGACGACTGTGCTTGAGGAGACCACACCGAGCCAGAGGGACACTGCTGCAGACCACACAGAGCCAGAGGATACACTGCTGAGACCACACAGAAGCCAGAGAACGACTGCTGAGACCACGACAGAGCCAGTGTACGAGCTGCTGAGCGAGCCACACGAGCCATATGAGGAGGGACACTGCTGAGGGACCACACAGGCCAGAAGGACAGCTAGTTTGAGACCATACAGAGAGCGCAGCTGTGACACTGCTAGGACGAGCTGCTGAGAACCACACAGAAGGCCAGAGGACACTGCTTCTATAGACCACACCGCAGCCAGAGGACACTGCTTTAGGACCCACCGAGCCAGAGGACACTGCTAGAACCACACCGAAGTCCAGGAGGACACTGCTTTAGACCACACCGATGCACATGGAGAGACACAGTACGCACGCGTTATGACCACACGAAGCCAGAGGACACTGTGCTTTAGACCACACCCGAGCCAGGAGGACATGCTTTAGACCCACACCCGAGCCAGAGGACACTGCTTTGACACCGACCAACACCTGAACCACGAGCCAGACCACTGTTAACAACCGAGCCGAATACTGCTTGTAGACCACAGCCAGAGGCAGCGAGGACAGCTGCTTTAGACCTACACCGGCCAGAGGACACTGCTTTAACCACACCGAGCAGAGGACCACTGCTTAACAACACGTAGCACCTTTAGCCAACCGAGCCAGAGGACAGCGCTTGTAAACCCAAACACGAGCCGCAGAGAGCGACTACCCGTGCTGGTAGACCAAAACCGCAGCCAGAGACACTGCTTTGACCGAACCGAGCCAGAGGACACTGCCTTTAGACCACACCGCAGCAGAGACCACCTTTGCCACGGCTGCTTTAGACCACACCGAGCCAGCAGGACACTTGCCTGAGACCACACCGAGCCAAGGACACTGCTAGAGACCACACCGAGCCAGAGGACACTGCTGAGACCACACGACCAGAGGCACTGCTGAGACCCACACCGAGCCAGAGGAGGCACTGCCTAGAATCATTGTGGCCACGGCAGTCACACATGTCTAGAAGGCAGAGAGTACTCGATAATACTAAATGGAAACACAGCACATTTTCTATTTTTTATTATTTAGTTTTATGCTTTCCCCAAACCATAGCCCTAACCCACTCGGAATTAAAACCTAAACCGAACCCTTTGAGTTGTTTTGTTTTAACCCTGTAACCACGTGGAATTAATGGGTCAAAAATCGAAGTGAAACTATGAGTTTAAGTTGGCTCAGATTGCCTGTGTGTGAGTCAGTCCTGGCTCTGTGTTGTGAGTCAGTCTGGGTCTGTGTGTGAGTCAGTTCTGGGTCTGTGTGTGAGTCAGTCTGGGTCTGTTGT
>NC_036841.1:23660712-23688671 GCF_002910315.2 Salvelinus sp. IW2-2015
GATTATGCTGAGACCACACCGAGCCAGGAGACAGTCTGTGTGTGAGTCAGTCTGGGTCTGTGTGTGAGTCAGTCTGGGTTTGTGTGTGAGTCAGTCTGGGTCTGTGTGTGTGCTGACAAGCCCACCGGGTCCCAGGAACGACACACTCCATTTGCTGTGGCATTGAAGCGGCTGTGCCAGAGCCTRCTGTTCTGATCTGGCTGAGGCACCAGACACACACACACACACTGATGGCACACCACTGGACCTGTGTTAATGTCCAGCTGGGGCTACTAACTCACAAGGACACACACGCTCACATGAAGGGCTGTTCTGTTCATGAGCCATGGGAAATCCCTTTGCACAGACTTATCTTTTGATTTCTGTGGCTTGTTTCAAATGTTGTGAACTTATTGATCTTGAATGTTTGTAAAAGTCATTTTGAGTGTTGATGCTCATCGTTTGAGACCGAGACCAACTGTAGCTTGCTCAGATGTGGGCTTGCATGGTTTAGATGTATCCCTGTCAAAATGAAACTAAATAAGAATGCGTCACGACATGGAATTTTAATAGGCAAAATAGTGTCAAGGACAAAAAAACAAAGCAATGCTCTGCTTGCTGCAAATGGAGATGATGATAATGATGATGATGGTATTTACATTTTTCCAGTCAGAGAGAGGAACAATAATTGTGCAGGACTGCAGAGCTGAGCTGATCAGCGCACCAAGCCTGACTGTGACCTTTCAAAAAAGAGACACAATGCATACATACATATGCATACAGTACATGCACCGCCTAGCATAGATCTCATTTCAAGCCTCTTTTATATTCTAATTTATGAACAATTTATGGGCAACCAGGGAGGAATTTGGAGACTGTGTGTTTGGCGAGGGAGAGGCCCTCTCCCAGACACAGTGAGCATTTGAGGCATTAAACACAATGCCCTGTGTTAGTGTGTCTGTCTGTAGCGTGTGTGTGTTTCCCTGAGAGAGTTAGGGATATGTTTCTACCTCTGTGTCCACCGCTGTCCCTGCGAGAGTTAGGGATGTGTTTCTACCTCTGTGTCCACCGCTGTCTCAGAGAGTTAGGGATATGTTCTACCTCTGTGTCCACAGCTGTCTCAGAGAGTTAGGGATGTGTTTCTACCTCTGTGTCCACCGCTGTCCCTGAGAGAGTTAGGGATATGTTCTACCTCTGTGTCCACAGCTGTCTCAGAGAGTTAGGGATGTGTTTCTACCTCTGTGTCACCCTGGTCTCAGAGATGAGGGATGTGTTTCTACCTCTGTGTCCACAGCTGTCTCAGAGAGTGAGGAATGTGTTCTACCTCTGTGTCCCACAGCTGTCTCAGAGAGTTAGGATTGTTTCTACCTCTGTGTCCACAGCTGTCTCAGAGAGTTAGGATGTGTTTCTACCTCTGTGTCCCACCGCCTGTCCCTGAGAGAGTTAGATATGTTTCTACCTCGTGTTCCACAGCTGTCTCAGAGAGTTAGGGAGTGTTTTCCCTCTTGTCCACCGCTGTTCTCAGAGAGGTTAGGGATGTGTTTCACGCCTCTGTGTCCACAGCTGTCTCAGAGATTAGGATTGTGTTTCTACTTTTCCACCGCTGTCCCTGAGAGAGTTAGATATGTTTCTACCTCTGTGTCCACAGCTGTCTCAGAGAGTTAGGGATGTGTTTCCGCCTCTGTGTCCACCGCTGTCTCAGAGAGTTAGGGATGTGTTTCCGCCTCTGTGTCCACAGCTGTCTCTGAGAGGGGAAGGCTATGGCACACACTGTGTGTGTTTTTGTATGTGTGTGTTTTGCAGTGCTTTCTTCCTCCCCATCACACCTGATTCCCTTTGACAAAAGACCCTAATGGCTCAATATTTTGTGTCTGCTCAAAGCAAGCGAAGACTAAATCCTGACTCCCCATCTGCCGCAGATGTTCTCTCCCCAGTTTCTGACAGATTCACTTGCAAGTGTTTTAATTTGGCGTCAGCATTTGGAGACCTTCTCTGAAACAAATTATTCCAAATGATGACAGAAAAGCTCCAGAGAGCCTTGGCTGCTCCCCTGTGGGGAAACAATGGCCATGTTAACTTCTGGTTCGTTGGCCTGGCAGTGTGTGAGGCAGGGGTAGGTAGGGTAGGTAGGGACAGCAAGACAGGGAGAGAGAAGCAGCTGAGATGGAGCATCACTGTCTCAAAAGTCCATCTCACCTTGCAGTGTGAGCCAGCCGAGGCATTTGAATTGGGAAGGAGAAGAGAGGAGACTCAGATGGTCTTTGTGTTGGAAGGCTGKGGACTGAATCATAGAGACATTTCTAAGGCTTSGTGTTATACCTCCTCACTGACCTTCAGTCTCACCACTTTCCTCTCCTCCATTGTTGAAGTGATACTCTTTTTTTCCAACAAGCTCAGAGTGAGTGTGGTTGCTTTCCCAGGAGTTAATAACCATTCACACTATCAGAATGCTTCATTACGCACCTTGACCTCACTGGCATTTCACTGCTGCCRGGATATTAAGACTGCATGGGGCTGCAGAAGTGCCTCTGAAAAACCTTCTGGGAGACCTGAGAGGAAGGGAGAGTGGGAAAAAGGAAAAGAAAGGGAGATTGGGAGAGAGTGAGGGGGAGAGGTTTTATTTGGGAGAGGAMGGAATTGTTTCACTTCACACCCACCAACCTCCCACGGATAGTGGGGTGCAACACTTTTGTAATTACTGTGGCTGAGGCTCTGAGTGTTCCATTATCTCAGACATCTTTTTCTCCATTTTCCCTTCTTTTGTTGTTTAGGTATATGCTGTAAGTGAAGTACTACAGCACTCCAAGGCTGTAGGGRCCTACTATTAATGCAGAGGCCTTTTATTGATGTGAATTAAATTACACATTTTTCCAGACATAGACTTTTGTGTCTAACTACCCTCCATAAAACWAACATGCTTTGAATTGTAATGTTTATGATCCTCTCTTGAAAGGACAGTGATCATTGAGCTGACATAGGGATTGGACATCTGCTCCTGTATTTTCTCCTTCTCTCTCTGTTTCATGTATTGAGAACCATACAGCGTAGGCCATCCGCCTGGCTCTGCTTCTCGAGAGCAGTAAGCACTTTGCATCGTCGCCGCTTGCACCTCTATTACTACATTAGAGCAAATGAATTAGCACTGAAGTGGATATCAAATGATATATTTTATTTCCCTCCGCCTGTGTCCTGGCATGAGGCACAGAGACAGGCTTTATAAATAGCCGTGGTTGATGAGAGTGGAGCATTGTGAAGCCAGTATGGACYCCCCGGTTGCTGGGTTAGTCATGGCTGGCGCAGGCAACTGGCTGCGTGGTTCTGAGCCAGACTGCCTAGAGTAGAAACTAACCTRCTCCATTGAGCCAGACTGACTAGAGTAGAAACTGACTCCTCCATTAAGCCAGACTGACTTGAGTAGAAACTGACCTCCTCCATTGAGCCAGCCTGGGGGAGTGGCAAAACAGCTGATCTAGTTCATCTAGATCTATACTGTAAATTGCTCAGGATGTGTCTTCAACACAGATCAACAGTGTGATTATGGTCCTCTGACTGAATACAAGCCTCACCGCTCTCTCACACCATTGTATCACCGCTCTCTCACCGCTCTCTCACACAGTTTAATAATGTGTGAATCAAATTGTTCTCGGTTTCACAGGTACAGCTTATGAGTAGAAACTGGAGCTAAATTGGAAGTTGAACATTGTGTGAAGTGCTACTCTGTGAAGAGGGGGTTGATCCAGCACCCATTAATCCACTTCGTGGCCACTGAATCCTAAATTGTACTTGTGGCAACAGTGCAGAGATGAACTCAACTACTCCATTTCGCTCAGCTATGTCCTCTCTCCACAGTACAGAGACATCATCCTGGCTGACCCATGTTTGTGCTGCTGCAGGGGCAACTTTGGCTAGATTCCAAACTGAAAATGTGCCATCCTCCCTTTGCTCTGCCCTTGTTGACTTGCCTCTCCAGGAAATTTCCCTTAGCCTATGAGAGTGTTGGGTCCAGCTATAATTGTATTGCTTAGAGCATGTTTAGGCAACTAGATTCAGCCATGGGCCGATTTTTGTACACTACAAATTGACCACAACTAAGCCCAAAAAGAGATTGTATTTGAAAATAAGTCATTTCATACCTTGACTACATTGAGACAGGTATACATCTCTTTTCTTATTTATGGGAAAACGATTTCCTCAATGAAACTATGACCAAATAGTTATTTTTTTACTAAAAACTTTGGGGGTGGAAAAAAATTCACGACCCCTGGCATACAGTCGTGGCCAAAAGTTTTGAGAATGAAACAAATATTAATTTTCACAAAGTCTGCTGCCTCAGTTTGTATGATGGCAATTTGCATATACTCCAGAATGTTATGAGAGTTGATCAGATGAATTGCAATTTATTGCAAAGTCCCTCTTTGCCATGCAAATTAACTGAATCCCCAAAAAACATTTCCACTGCATTTCAGCCCTGCCACAAAGAGACCAGCTGACAATCATGTCAGTGATTCTCTCGTTAGCTTCTTATGGCTGGGGCAGTATTGAGTAGCTTGGATGAATAAGGTTCACAGAGGTAACTGCCTGCTACTCAGGCCCAGAAGCTAAGATTTGCATATCATTAGTAGATCTGGATAGACACTCTGAAGTTTCTAAAAGTGTTTGAATGATGTCTGTGAGTATAACAGAACTCATATGGCAGGCAAAAACCGAGAAAAAATCCAACCAGGAAGTGGAAATCTGAGGTTTGTAGTTTTTCAAGTGATTGCCTATCCAATATACAGTGTAAATGGGGTCATATTGCACTTCCTAAGGCTTCCATTAGATGTCAACAGTCTTTAGAACCTTTGTTGATGCTTCTACTGTGAAGGAGGGGGAATGAGAGCTGTTTGAGTCAGAGGTCTTGCAGAGTGCCACGAGCTCAGTCTTGCGCACTCCCGTGAGAGTTAGCTGCGTTCCATTGCATTTCTACAGACAAAGGAATTCTCCGGTGAAACATTATTGAAGATTTATGATAAAACATCTAAAGATTGATTCTATACTTTGTTTGACATGTTTCTACGAACTGTAATATGACTTTTGTCTGAACTTTCACCTGGACTTGCCCGGTGCTCCTGAGTTGGATTGTGTACTAAATGCGCGAACAAAAAGGAGGTATTTGACATAAATGATGGACTTTATCAAACAAAACAAACATTTATTGTGGAACTGAGTTCCTGGGAGTGCATTCTGATGAAGATCATCAAAGTATGTGAATATTATAAATGCTATTTCTGATTCTGTTGACTCCACAACATGGCGGGTACCTGTATGGCTTGTGTTTTGTGTCTGAGTGCCGTACTCAGATTATTGCATTGGTTGCTTTTTCCGTAATTTTCTTTGTTTGAAATCTGACACAGCGGTTGGCATTAAGGAGAAGTTTATCTAAGTTCCATGTATAACATGTTGATCTTTTATCAATGTTCATTATGAGTATTTCTGTAAATTTAACTATTATAATTAAACTAACAATAAACTAATTAACTAAACTAACCTTTGATGATCTTCATCAGATGGCACTCATGGACTTCAGGTTACACAATACATGTATGTGTTTGTTCAATAAAGTTCATATTTATATCCAAAAATCTCAGTTTACATTGGCGCCGTTATGGTTCAGTAATGTTTTGCCTCAAAAAAACATTTCTGGCGAATTTGCAGAGAGCCACATCAATTTACAGAAATACTCATCATAACCTTTGATGAAAGATACACGTGTTATGCATAGGATTAAATATATACTTCTCCTTAATGCAACCGCTGTGTCAGGTTTTAAAAAAGCTTTACGGCAAAAGCATACCATGCAATAATCTGAGTACAGCGCTCAGCCACCAAAACAAGCCATACAGATACCCGCCATGTTGTGGAGTCAACAGAAGTCAGAAATAGCATTATAAATATTCACTTACCTTTGATGATCTTCATCAGAATGCACTCCCAAGAATCCCAGTTCCACAATAAGTGTTTGTTTTGTTTGATAAAGTTCATCTTTATGTCCAAATATCTCCTGTTTGTTCGTGCGTTTCGTTCACCAATCCAAATGCACAAGGCGCGAGCACAAAGTCCAGACGAAAAGTCAAAAAAGTTCCATTGAAGTTTGTAGAAACATGTCAAACGATGTATATAATCAATCTTTAGGATGTTTTTATCATAAATCTTCAATACTATTCCAACCGTACAATTCCTTTGTCTTTAGAAATGAAAGGGAACGGAGCTCGTGCTCACGACCGCGCGCGATCAACAACTCATGGCTTTCAGCCAGACCTCTGACTCAAACAGCTCTCATTCCCCCCTCCTTCACAGTAGAAGCATCAAACAAGGTTCTAAAGACTGTTGACATCTAATGGAAGCCTTAGGAAGTGCAATATGACCCCATTTACACTGTATATTGGATAGGCAATCACTTGAAAAACTACAAACCTCAGATTTCCCACTTCCTGGTTGGATTTTTCTCAGGTTTTCGCCTGCGATATGATATGAGTTCTGTTATACTCACAGACATCATTCAAACAGTTTTAGAAACTTCAGAGTGTTTTCTATCCAAATCTACTAATAATATGCATATCTTAGCTTCTTGGCCTGAGTAACAGGCAGTTTACTCTGGGCACGCTTTTCATTCGAACGTGAAAATACTGCCCCTAGCCCAAATAGGTTTTAAGGGCAGGGGTTAAGGACTTAAGTTGTTATGAATGGAATCCAGGCCCTTACTCACTGAGTTGACCTGTTCTCGTTGGTATGTCCTGTCATAATGAGCAAACAACAGCCCAGTCAGGGAGAGGAAGTGTTTGTCGTCATGATTTCCTGCCACTCAGTTTGACCTTTGACCTCTACATCTCCTCCAGTTCTTCTGTGGCTGCATCTGCTAGCACTCTGCCTGGCCCTAAAAATAAACACCTTGCTAAACTAGAGCCGGTGGCTAGAGGCAATTTAGAATGTTGGAAGGGCTGTTGACGTTGCAGGAAATYTTGAGGTGATTGGTCTGAAAATGACTCTGGTGTAACCAACCACAAGCACCGTCATATCCTTGCTGCTTTTCTCCGAAGAAGACAACCAACGAGGAGCGTCTCCTCCACTCAGACGCTGCACTTCCACTCTCCCCTCTGGCTTGTGGAGTTCTTTTTGACCTTCATCGACGAATGGCTAACACTGAGAGAGAAAGAGTGAGGGCAAATGTAAAAGCTGTGCCAAGAATCCATTAGTGCTCCACAATGAACAGAGGAGACAGAGATTCTGTTCATTTCACAGGGTCTTAATTCAATCAGTCATCTGCTGTCTGTGACTTCGGTTTGTGTTCYAGGAAACTTGATTAAAGACGTCGTGAATGATTCGATTGTTACATATCTGCTAGTGTTTTTTGCGGGAATTATTTCAAACACGCCGGCATGGAACACTTTAGCACTCAATGTGGGGAAGAGAGAGGAGAGCTTTGTGACTGACTCTTTCAGTGATTCTAGACCTGTCATAAGCTGTTTTCTTCTGCTCTGATAGCAGTAATAGGTTGAGCTCTTTCACTGACTCCAGAACTGTCACATAATGTTTTGCTACTCTGATTGTAGTAAGACTGTTTAACTCAATGCTCTCTAACTGATCCTAGACCAGTCTGACAGCGCTCTGCTGCTCCGGAGGCTAACTCACAAAATCTGGAGACGCAGAAAATATATGTTTTTAACCTTGCCACCCCCTTTCCCTCCTCTCCTCTCCCTCCTTCCCTCTCTGAAGGAGAAGACCAGTTATTTACTGAGCTGGCTCTGCTCTGGCTGGCTGGGCCCAAAATAGAGGCACAGTAATCACAATTACACAGCCAGGGTGGAGGGTTGAAGTGTCATTTAGAAAGATAATCAAAAAGTCATCTCTCTCTCCTTTCTCCTTTCTCCTCTGCCCTTCTCTCTCTCTATGCTGTTTTCCTCCCACTTGGCAATGTTTCAAGACGCCTTCTTTTCAGAGGCAATACAGCGGCCGGGCTAAAGGCAGAGATAAAGATTGGAAGGTAAATTATCTGAGATTTGACTTGTGACCCTGTGTGTGGTGAAAAATGGCAAGAGTCAATTTAGGGCAAGAACAAGTTGAATGTAACTTTCAGAATATAATTTCGCAGTAATTCCCCGCTGCAACGAATCCCTCACACAACCTCCCAAAAGACGTTCAGTCTGAGCTGGAGCCGCATGCAGCTGTAATATTTCAAAGTGCCTTCGTTAAAACACTAACCGCCATTTAATTCCTCAGGATATCAAATTTCCTTTTCATATTAATGCTCTCTTGTTAGGTTTACTTAGAAAACTAATCAGGCTAAATGAGTAAAGTAGAGAGCCCCAGTCTGCAGACACATTGCTATGATTCTCAGAGAGAGGATCTCCTCTCCAAGCTGCCTGTGATGGATATACTTTGATTTACTTCCTGCACTGGGGAGACAGGAAGGGGCGGGAAGATGCCACTCTGATAGGCAGCTCGCGCTGCTCTGCAGTTTTTTCCCCGGTTTTTTCCCCGGGTGAAGCATGTCATCGGGACTGAAGTGGAGGAGAGGAGTGAGAGAGCCTGCATCAGTCACAGCCAGGCTCCAGATGTACCTAGCCTCCTGGGCATAACTCCTGGGCTTACAGGTGATCCGTGACAGAAAATGGCTCTTGACACGAAGATATATCCTGTCCTAGGTGTTTTAAAATAATTTGGAGGAGAAAACAAGTCTATTTTTGTTGAGGTCTTTCTTAAAAGCAAGTTTCCACAYAGGTACCTAAGGATTGTAACTCTCTCTTTCCAGTAAGCCCTGTCATTCTTTTTATCTCAGAAGCATAAAATGGCCAACAACAAACCAATAATGGCATGGAAAGTTGAAAATGAATCGACTTGATGGAAACTAAATGTAATCGCAGATGCTGAAATTCTGATTGACTGACACAATTTAATTTCTATTTCCTCTTACTCAAGGGTCACATCAATTTGCTGAGTGTTAATTCCGTTAAAACCCGATTATAAAGATGTATAAAATAATCCAACTGCACATAAAGAGAGCACTGGGAAGCAGGCTAAATGGATTTGGGAGGAGCAGCACTGGGAAGCAGGCTAAATGGGTTTGGGAGGAGCAGCACCGGGAAGCAGGCTAAATGGATTTGGGAGGAGCAGCACTGGGAAGCAGTCTAAATGGGTTTGGGAGGTTCAGCACTGGGAAGCAGGCTAAATGGGTTTGGGAGAAGCAGCACTGGGAAGCAGGCTAAACGGGTTTGGGAGGAGCAGCTTTGCAAGGAGCCAAGCAATTTGTGTGTATGTGTACAGTCTTGGCCAAAAGTTTTGAGAATGACACAAATATACATTTTCACAAAGTCTGCGGCCTCAGTTTGTATGATGGCAATTTGCATATACTCCAGAATGTTATGAAGAGTGATCAGAATTTGCCATGCAAATTAACTGAATCCCCCCAAAAACATTTCCACTGCATTTCAGCCCTAACACAAAAGGACCAGCTCACATCATGTCAGTGATTCTCTCGTTAACACAGGTGTGAGTGTTGACGAAGACAAGGCTGGAGATCACTCTGTCATGCTGATTGAGTTCGAATAACAGACTGGAAGCTTCAAAAGGAGGGTGGTGCTTGGAATCATTGTTCTTCCTCTGTCAACCATGGTTACCTGCAAGGAAACACGTGCCGTCATCATTGCTTTGCACAAAAAGGGCTTCACAGGCAAGGATATTGCTGCCAGTAAGATTCCACCTAAATCAACCATTTATCGGATCATCAAGAACTTCAAGGAGAGCGGTTCAAATGTTGTGAAGGCTTCAGGGTGCCCAAGAAAGTCCATCAAGCGCCAGGACCGTCTCCTAAAGTTTATTCAGCTGCGGGATCGGGGCACCACCAGTACAGAGCTTGCTCAGGAATGGCAACAGGCAGGTGTGAGTGCATCTGCACGCACAGTGAGTTGAAGACTTTTGGAGGATGGCCTGGTGTCAAGAAGGGCAGCAAAGAAGCCACTTCTCTCCAGGAAAAACATCAGGGACAGACTGATATTCTGCAAAAGGTACAGGGATTGGACTGCTGAGGACTGTGGTATAGTAATTTTCTCTGATGAATCCCCTTTTCGATTGTTTGGGGCATTCGGAAAAAAGCTTGTCCGGAGAAGACAAGGTGAGCGCTACGATCGGTCCTGTGTCATGCCAACAGTAAAGCATCCTGAGACCATTCATGTTTGGGGTTGCTTCTCAGCCAAGGGAGTGGGCTCACTCACAATATTGCCTAAGAACACAGCCATGAATAAAGAATGGTACCAACACATCCTCCGAGAGCAACTTCTCCCAACCATCCAGGAACAGTTTGGTGACGAACAATGCCTTTTCCAGCATGATGGAGCACCTTGCCATAAGGCAAAAGTGATAACTAAGTGGCTCGGGGAACAAAACATCGATATTTTGGGTCCATGGCCAGAACTCCCCAGACCTTAATCCCATTTTGAGAAACTCTGTGGTAAATCCTCAAGAGGCGGGTGGACAAACAAAAACCCACAAATTCTGACAAAACTCCAAGCATTGATTATGCAAGCATGGGCTGCCATCAGTCAGGATGTGGCCCAGAAGTTTAATTGACAGCATGCCAGGGCAGATTGCAGAGTCTTGCAAAAAGAAGGGTCAACCTGCCAATATTGACTCTTTCATCAACTTCATGTAATTGTCAATAAAGCCTTTGACATTATATGCTTGTAATTAACTTCAGCATTCCAATATAACACCTGACAAAAATATCTAAAGACACTGAAGGCAGCAAACCTTGCAAAATAATATTTGTGTCATTCTCAAAACTTTTTGCCACGACTGTATATGTTGGGTGGGGTGGTGGTGCGTGGGTGTGGTGTTTGTGTTGGTTGTGGTTGGCCGTGTGTGTGTTTGGGGTGGTGCATGGTGTGTGTTTGGGGGTGCATGGGTCTCGTGTTTTGGGGGGTGCATGGGTGCGTGTTTGCGGGTGGTGCTTGGGGGGGGGTTGCGTGTTTGGGGGGTGCATGTTTGGGGGGTGGTTTGTCGTGTTTGGGGCGGACATCTACGGTGTGTTCATGCGTCCTACAAGGTCATGTGACCTCTCCCTCTGCAGTGAATTCTGATCACTTTAAACCTGCCTGATTGAACATTCACACTGTGTGAATAAATGGCTGCATTAAGGATCTTGATAAGCACGTGAATTAGCATTGATTGAGAGCTTGATTTACTTAAGACGCAGCTTGCTGGAAGGGAAGGAGCCAAGTTGCACAGAAACTGGCACTGAAGGAAGACCGATTCCTGAATATCTTAATGATACAGTTGAATTAGCGATGTTTACATACACCTTAGCCAAATACATTAAACTCAGTTTTTCACAATTCCTGATATTTAATCCTTGTAAAATTCCCTCTTCTCTTAGGTCAGTTTGAATCACCACTTTATTTTGTGAAATGTGAAATGTCAGAATAATAGTAGAGAGAATGATTTATTTCAGCTTTTATTTCTTTCATCACATTCCAGTGGGTCAGAAGTTTACATACAGTCAATTCGTATTTGGTAGCATTGCCTTTAAACTGTTAACTTGGGTCAAACTTTTCTGGTAGCCATCCACAAGCTTCCCACAATAAGTTGGGTGAATTTTGGCCCATTCCTCCTGACAGAGTTGGTGTAACTGAGTCAGGTTTGTAGGCCTCCTTGCTCGCAATGCTTTTTCAAATTCTGCCACAAATTTTCTGTCATTGAGGTCAGGGCTTTGTGATGGCCACTCCAATACCTTGACTTTGTTGTCTTAAGCCATTTTGCCACAACTTTGGAAGTATGCTTGGGGTCATTGTCCATTTGGAAGATCCATTTGCGACCAAGCTTTAACTTCCTGACTGATGTCTTGAGATGTTGCTTCAATATATCCACATAATTTCCCACCCTCATGATGCCATCTATTTTGTGAAATGCACCAGACCCTCCTGCAGCAAAGCACCCCACAACATGATGCTGCCACCCGCGTGCCTAACGGTTGGGATGGTGTTCTTCGGCTTGAAAGACTCCCCCTTTTTCCTCCAAAACATAACGATGGTCATTATGGCCAAACAGTTCTATTTTTGTTTCATCAGACCAGAGGACATTTCTCCATGTGCAGTTGCAAACCGTTTTTCTGGCTTTTTATGGCGGTTTTGGAGCAGTGGCTTCTTCCTTGCTGAGTGGCTTTTCAGGTTACGTCGATACAGGACTTGTTTTACTGTGGATATAGATACTTTTGTACCCATTTCCTCCAGCATCTTCACAAGGTCCTTTTGCTTGATCTGGATTGATTTGCACTTTCTCACAAAAGTACGTTCATCTCAAGGAGACAGAACGTGTCTTCTTCCTGAGCGGTATGACGGCTGCGTCGGTCCCATGGTGTTTTATACTTGCATACTATTGTTTGTACAGATGAATGTGGTACCTTCAGGCATTTGGAATTGCTCCCAAGGATGACACCAGACTTGTGGAGGTCTACAATTGTTTTTCTGAGGTCTTGGCTGATTTCTTTTGATTTTTCCCATAATGTCAAGCAAAGAGGCACTGAGTTTGAAGGAAGGCCTTGAAATACATCCACAGGTACACCTCCAATTGACTCAAATTATGTCATATAGCCTATCAGAAACTTCTAAAGCCATGACATCATTTTCTGGAATTTTCCAAGCTTTTAAAGGCACAGTCAACTTAGTGTATGTAAACTTCTGACCCACTGGAATGTGATACAGTGAATTATAAGTGAA
Source organism: Salvelinus sp. IW2-2015 (assembly GCF_002910315.2). NCBI lineage: Eukaryota > Metazoa > Chordata > Actinopteri > Salmoniformes > Salmonidae > Salvelinus > Salvelinus sp. IW2-2015. The sequence continues at coordinate 23,673,438 of NC_036841.1, forward strand.
ATAATCTGTCTGTAAACAATTTGTTGAAAAATGACTTGTGTCATGCACCAAAGGAATGTCCTTTACGGACAGGCCAACACTATAGTTTGTTAACAAGACATTTGTGGAGTGGTTGAAAAACGAGTTTGAATGACTCCAACCTTAGTGTATGTAAACATCTGACTTCAACTGTATATAATGATGACTGGAATACATAAACCTGAACAGATTAAGTGTTGCTAATGGAATGTTGGTGCCTGAGGCCATTGTTTTGTTAATGATAACATTGTTGCCCCTCTCTCCTCCATGGACAACTGTATCCTTCAATACTTCTAATTAAATCATCTCATAATGTGTGAAGCCTACCTAGCAGCACATCACCTTTTAACAACAACATCTCTATTTGCCAAATCAGTAATTATCTATTTTATATGTTGCATGTTTACATGTTTAAGTATTAGTAGTAGACCTTGTATTAATGGAAGTTGTATAGTCATTACTCAGAGTTGCCTCTGTTTGCCTGGTAAAAGGCAGCCCTTTCACTGTCTCGAAGTACGTCTTAGCTATCAATTCATCTAGAAAATATTAAACAGTGTTTTCAAAGCTTGAATATAGTTSATACTCACTCTGTACTCAGCCTCTTGTGACGGTGCAGGTTTATTTGTCTCGTTAATAGAGGTGAATGTGGACCGAGTGAAGAGACTTGTTTTGGATCATCACCAGACCTTGTGCACCATTTACCGACAGGACTTGTTGACTCAGTGAGGGCAGCGGAAGAGGTCTCTCTCTCTCCATCTCTCTGTCTTTTTACGAGCTCGTAGCAGAGAAAAGCGCAGCTGCATTTGCTTTTCATTTAGTCCAACAACTGTTTAATTTAAGCTCTGTGAGTACAGACAGAGCTGCTCCTGGGAAATGGTTATCTGGAGCGCTTCTATCCAATCCATCTGTAAATGAGAAGGCAGGTGGGTGGGTTAGTTCTGGCGCTGGTCTCAACCGGTGGATGTGGTCAAACTGGCATATTTGTCTTTCACTTTGTAGTCTGGCAGGGCACCTAAACAGCTGGCTCCTGTTGAACCTGACCACTATCAATCACTGAGAGAGGAACAAAACAAAGTATATGGTTGGACAGTGGGCAGGTAGAGGAGGGATGACTAGGCACCTTGTCTTCACATTGGATTAGCGATATGATGCTCTCAGTTAACTCTAGTTTCATTACTTGATATGAAGGAAAAAGAGACTGATGCCAACTCTTTACATGTTGGAGAGTTTCGGAGTTAGAGAGACTGTCAGGCTATCAATAGTAGACAGCAGAGTTTTTTCCTCTCGCCAAGATGTTGTAAAATGGTKATTTGCTTTTGTGACAGAATAAGAAACAGTAGAATACATCAGAAGACTGAACGTGAAATCTAAAATGAGTTGAAAAGGAATTCTAGATGGTTTGACAGACTGACCTTAGACCTTTTGTTGTGTTATATACCCATAACATGACCTTCATCAGACCAACAGACCCAGGCATACACTCACACACCCCTACACACACACAGTAACAGAACATGACATTTGCCATTCATCAGGTATATCCGATAGCTCCTCATCTGGCTCCCCCTCCCCAAGTCCCCAAAAGCCCCTGCAGCCCTCGGTGACTCCCAGCCAAGACCCCAGTCAGTCACTTTTATATTTAGATTGGCCTGGTTATGTTGTAAATACCAGCGTTAGTGTTTACAAGCTTTTTCCATGCTCTTCTCATGGTCTCTGGTYGGCACCCCTCTGTTCAGAAGCCCTGCCTGGTGTTGTCATTCTCTCTGTGACTGGCAGGGCGGGCATGGTGGGGGGTGGAATGGGGGTTGACAGAAGGGGTAGACTTGGGGTTCTTCCAGCGTTGTCCTGCTGCCTGAGTCAGACCACCAACGGAGCAGCAAAGTTGATGCCCGCTGGCACTCTGGGTCCCGTAAGTGAGACATCCACCCCCTTTCCTGCCATCCAACCTCACCCCATCCAACCTCATCTCACCCCACCCCGGCCCTTCTAATCATGACACCATCTGCTGCCTCCTGGAGAAGGTTACCCAGTGCCACCACAGCCCAGTGCTGATGTGACTCTCCCTGCTTCAGACACTCACCACTTAGTCATTCACATTCTCTCTCCTTCTGATACGCTCTCTCTCTCGGTCTCTCTCTGTCACTCTGCCAGCCAGACAGGCAGCTGGATGTGCAGACACTGCCACAGGGCAACACTTAGTGGCCCTCAGGCCCCCCGCCCTGCTGTCTGCCATCTGTGTCCGTCTCAGTGGGCAAGGTAGTGGGACGACAGGGGCCTGGAGGGGAAAACAGGACACAGAGCGAGGAAGAGATACGGAGAACGGGAGAGGAATATGGAGGCATGGCGAGGGATATGGAGAAAGGGCAAGGAAGAGTGGAAAGAAAGAAGGAGAAAGAGGGAAGGGAGGTATAGAAAGAGAGAAAGAGAGGGTGCATGGCCCATGCACGGCCCATGTGGGTTGCAGCCACAGGTCACATGGTGTCATTAATCCTAATGATTAACTTCTAAACAGTGTCTTATATACAGTATGTATGCTGGTGTTGTTAGAAGGTCAGGYATAAACTGGGCAGGCCCTAGCCAAGCACATTTATCTGGGCCAGGTCAGGCCACGGTGGTTTGTTGTCTTTGCTTGATGACAGACGAACAAAGTACTGCCAGAGGTGCAGAAACGTGGGAGAGAAAATCAACTACAGCACAGTACTTAATGCTAATACTAATTCAGTTGTTCCCTATGTTCTGATTTACACATCCATGTCACGCTCCTCAGTGACACAGATAACACCAATCCCCATAAAGTTCATATAGGGACCTCTATTGTCTCTCCATTCATGTGAGTACATGTATTGAATAGCTTTAAGATAGCCAAGCACCAGAGGACAGAAGAGAGGCTGACTTGAGTCATAACACGTAGCTACAGTGGAAGTGGGAAGTTTACATACACTTAGGTTTGATTCATTAAAACTTGTTTTTCAACCACTCCACAAATGTCTTGTTAACAAACTATTGTTTTGGCAAGTCGGTTAGGACATCTACTTTGTGCATGACACAAGTCATTTTTCCAACAATTGTTTACAGACAGATTATTTCACTTATAATTCACTGTATCACAATTCCAGTGGGTCAGCAGTTTACATACACTAAGTTGACTGTGCCTTTAAACAGCTTCGAAAATTCCAGAAAATGATGTCATGGCTTTAGAAGCTTCTGATAGGCTAATTGACATAATTTGAGTCAATTGGAGTTGTACCTGTGGATGTATTCAAAGGCCTTCCTTCAAACTCAGTGCCTCTTTGCTTGACATCATGGGAAAATCCAAAAGAAATCAGTCAAGACCTCAGAAAAAAAGTTGTAGACCTCCACAATTCTGGTTCATCCTTGGGAGCATTTCCAAACCCTGAAGGTACCACGTCATCTGTACAAACAATAGTATGCAAGTATAAACACCATGGGACCACGCAGCCATCTTTCCGCTCAGGAAGGAGACGCTTTCTTTCTCCTTGAGATGAATGTACTTTGGTGCAAAAACTGCAAATCAATCCCAGATCAACAGCAAAGGACCTTGTGAAGATGCTGGGGAAATGGGTACAAAAGTATCTATATCCACAGTAAAACGAGTCCTATATCGACATAACCTGAAAGGCCGCTCAGCAAGGAAGAAGCCACTGCTCCAAAACCACCATAAAAAAGCCAGACTATGGATGCAACTGCACATGGGGACAAAGATCATACTTTTGGGAGAAATGTCTCTGGTCTGATGAAACAAAAATAGAACTGTTTGGCCATAATGACCAATTTATGTTTGGAGGAAAAAGAGGGAGGCTTGCAAGCCGAAGAACACCATCCCAACCGTGAAGCCGGGGTGGCAACATCATTTGTGGGGTGCTTTGCTGCAGGAGGGCTGGTGCACTTCACAAAATAGATGGCATCATGAGACGGAAAATTGATGTGGATATATTGAAAAGCACATCTCAAGACATCAGTCAGGAAGTTAAAGCTTGGTCGCAAATGGGTCTTCCAAATGGACAATGACCCCAAGCATTATTCCAAAGTTATGGCTTTAATGACAACAAAGTCAAGGTATTGGAGTGGCATCACGAAGCCCTGACCTCAATCCCATAGAAAATTTGTGGCAGAAATGAAAAAGTGTGTGCGGCAAGGGAGGCCTACAAACCTGACTCAGTTACACCAACTCTGTCAGGAGGAATGGGCCAAAATTCACCCAAATTATTGTGGGAAGCTTGTGAAAGGCTACCCGAAACGTTTGACCCAAGTTAAACAATTTAAAGGCAATGCTACCAAATACTAATTGAGTGTATGTAAACTTCTGACCCACTGGGAATGTGATGAAAGAAATTAAAGCTGAAATAAATCATTCTCTCTACTATTATTCTGACATTTCACATTTCTAAAATAAAGTGGTGATCCTAACTGACCTAAGAGAGGGAATTTTTACAAGGATTAAATGTCGGAATTGTGAAAAACTGAATTTAAATGTATTTGGCTAAGGTGTATTAAACTTCTAACTTCAACTGTAACAACTCATATAGCCCCTTCAGCGGTTTCTAGCCCTGCTTGAACATTCATGGATTCCAAACATGTTTGCCCTGAGCTACAGTATTTCCTATCAATTTGATATATGATTTTGTATTAAAAAATCATGTAAATATCAACCTTCCTGACATTAAATGGGCAACTTGAAATCCCGCCCACATTTTCAGATCATGATGGATGGATAAAAGGAGCGAGAAAAAATCCCTCCCATATTCATCACCCCATGGAGCTAGCTCAATACATTTGATTTTGTGGTCATGTTTTTTTTACCAAAGTGTTTCAGCTCTATTTCCCCTCCCCTTTATCCAGCGATAGTAGAGTTTAATGCCCAGCAGTGTACAAGCTAAATCAGGTTTGCTCAAAGCCGTCCTCCCTCTTCCTCCGCCTTCCATGTCAGCTCAGGTGGAGGGAACATTTCACCCTGTAATGATGGCCCGGGCCACAGGTATTTCAACACGCACACACAAACACAGGTTCGCCTAGCTGCCAGTCAGTGATGCTTCGCTGTGAGGTCTGTATCTCCACACACACACACACACACACACCACACACACACACACACACACACACACACACACACAACACACACACACCACACCACACACACACACACACACACACACACACACACACACACACACACACACACACACAACACACACACACACACAGGGCGCGCAAGCAAGCAAGTTATTTCACTCTGGGGAAAGTCAAGTGTGGTCCTTTTCAAGGCTAGCCAACTTTCCTTGTCTCTTTAGAAAACACTTGACCTTTCTTATTTTTCTTATTTTTTTACTCTTTCAGTGTTCCCCTGCTACCATTTCAAATTGAGTTTGGGCTCAAGCTTCATAGAGATTATTTTTCAATTATATTTCAAGCACACTTGAAAAAATATTTCATAATTTGGAGGGCAACACTCTCTTTGGGATAGTTTTTTCCTCAGAGACAGATGTTTGAACTTTCCACATTTCGCATATTCTAAATGGAATTCATAGTAGGCCTAATGCCAGTCCTGTGTCATAAAATCATCTGTAATTTTGGAGACACTGGAGAGAAAAGAGGAGTTATTAGTGAATGAAGGTTAATCTAACCCAGCCTTGTGTGTTGTCTTTGATCCTGGTTCATTTGCCTTTAAACACAGCTCACACTGTGGGGCTGTTGGATGGGCAGTTGGACAGAGAGAGACTGGAGTGGCCCATTCCTCCTCTCCTTTCATGTTCTCCTAAGCCCCCTTCCTCAACAGTCACGAGCCGTAACTGGCCTGAGGGAGAGTACATACACTGACACAGCTGCCAGAAATGGTGAAGTATTTACTTTAAACGACACAGTCATCTCACACACCTAAAYAGGAATGGAAGAATCAAACCCTCAATCACTCACTGAGCCGCCCTTGATGAAGAGACCAAGCATAAAAATTATTCTGAACCATCAAATATGGAAAAGAAAAAAATAAGTTCTCCAGCTTCATGAATTTCCCCCTGATCACTTTATATCAATGGACACCTCTTCAGATTCACACAGTATTTTCTGTGGGCAGCTGGCTCCATTAGAGGGCACTTGTGAGGATGACAGGCAAATACGGCACTCAGTCAGGCAGAGATGAGTTCCTAAAGAGAGTGAGAGAAATAGAAAGAGAAACAGAGAGAGATTGAAGGAGAGGGAGAGAATGAGAGAGAGGGAAACAAAAAGAGTGAGAGAGCAGTAGCAGAAATCAATCATGCCCGCTRTCTCTTATCAGCCTTGAAGCTCAGTCTCTCAGGGAGTGTGCTCTGTGGCAGAGATGGTAGGAGCACTGACCCACACTTTTCCACAAGTGTTTAATGGCTTACCTAGTAGTGGATAGTACAGCCAGCATTAGTACAGCCAGTACAGGAGACTCACTCCGCCATATAGCTTTTGGCTCACAATAAGCTGGCTTTAATGGCTGGCTATTAAYTGCACCTTGGGTTTTCATTGCAAACTGTTGCTTACTGCATTGGCACAGTGAACATCAATGACATGCCGAAAGGCTTCATTTGTTTTTAAAAAGCTCTAGTGCTGAAAGGGGAATAGGGAGCATCTGGAAAAGGCAGGCCCTTTTACTTCCTCTGTGTACCTAACGACAGTGTGTTTGTGTGTGTGTGTGTGTGTGTGTGTGTGTGTGTGTGTGTGTGTGAGAGAGCCCATGGAGAGATCAATCTGTGCTGTTGCCAATACATGTGCGTACTCCGAGGAGAGTACGCACATGGCTATAGAGGTGAGTAGAAGAGTTGAGATGGGGGCGGGGGATATGCACAGCTGCTACTGACAGGGGCGCTCACCAATACTCTGAAACAAGCTAATACACTCACATAAGATGGCCGCCAGGGATACCATGTGGTTGCAGAGCGTAGAGATCCAAAACCTCTCGCTCTCGCTCTCTCACTCTCGCTCTCTCTSTCTCGTTTGCTCTCTCTCTCTGCCTCTGTCTCTCTGTCTCATTTTCTGCCAGAGTTGTATTCATCATTGCTACCATATTTAATTCAATTGGGGAACACATGCATAAATAGGCCAGTGAAATGGTTGCAAAATTATAAGAGGAAATCTGTGCATGACATTTCCTGTTTCCTGAGCCTGGCAGAGTTTGAAAGCTGGCGAAGAGCGGTCTTTGAAAGCCCAGCTGCCTGCAGGAACAAAGCAGCCAGGGAGGCTTGTGGTTCGTAGTTCGCCTCAGGTTGTGTCAGAGAGGCCTGCTTCCAAAACACTGATTACTTGTTCTCTGTTTTTCATTCTTCGTCCACCCAGCCCATCTTAGATGTGGCCTGTATGGCTGTTCCCACCCTCAGGGGTGCAGAGCTGTCCTCTTTTTTTGGGGACATTCCCTCCAGGATGACACAGCTCCAGGATAGACCCCAGAACTTGGAAACAGGAAAAACTGCCCCTCTGGATTACCCCTCTCTTTAGAGGGGTGTAGTCCATGGCTAGATCAGTGAGGATGGTCCAAGGACGCTGGCTATAGGAGGAGGTGTCATCTTTATCTCTCCCTTCCCTTTGTCTCTCTCTCTCATCTCCATCTCTCCCATCCCTTTGTCTCTCCATCTCTCATCTCCATCTCTCCCTTCCCTTTGTCTCTCCATCTCTCATCTCCATCTCTCCCTTCCCTTTGTCTTCTCCATCTCTCATTCTCCATCTCTCCTATCCCTTGTCTCTCCTATTCTCATCTCCATCTCTCCTATCCCCTTTGTCTCTCTCTTCTCTCACTCCTCTCCTCCCTTTGTCTCTCCTCTCTCATCTCCATTCTCTCCTTCCGGTTTGTCTCTCCATCGCTCAATCTCCATCTCTCCCTTCCCTTTGTCTCTATCTTCAATCGCCAATCTCTCGCCATCCCTTTGTCTCTCCTATCTCTCCTCTCCATTCTCGTCCCATTCCCTTGGTCTTCTCATCTCTCATCTCCATCTCTCCCTTCCCTTTGTCTCTCCATTCTCCATCTCAATCTCTCCCTTCCCTTTGTCTCTCCTTCCTTCTCATAGCCATACTCTCGCCATCCCCTTGTGTTCATCTCTCTCTCTCCATCCTTCCCGGTTCCTCTATTCCTTACTCACCTTCTCCCATTCCCTTTAGTCTCTCACTTCTCAGTCCTCTCTCCTCTCTCTCGTATCCTTCTTCTTGTCATCTCCATCTCTCTCCCTCTCTCCCCCTTGGTCTCTCTCTCATCCATCTCGCCCTCATCCCTGTCTCTCTTCATGTCTCCATCCTTTCTCTCTCTCCATCTCCCTTCCCTTTGTCTCTTCCATCTCTCATCCTCTCTCATCTCTCCCTTCCCTTTGTCTCTCCATCTCTCATCTCCATCTCATCCCATCCTTTGTCTCTTCATCTCTAATCTCTCTCTCTCTCCCTTCATCCACTTTGTCTCTTCTATCTCTCATCTCCATCTCTCCCATCCTTTTGTCTCTCCATTCTCTCTCTCCCTTTCCCTTTTCTTTCTTCTCTTCATCTCCATCTCTTCCACCCTTTGTTCTCTCCATTTCTCTCCCTCCTTCTTCTGTCTCTTCATCTCTCCCATCCCTTGGCTTCTTCATCTCCATCTGCTCCCATCCCTTTGTCTCTCTACTCTCATCTCCATCTGCTTCCCCCCTTTGTCTCTTCATCCTTTTTCTCCTTCTCTCATCTCTCTCTCTCTCCCTTCCCTTTGTTCTCTCTATTCTCATCTCCTCTCTCCCTCCCTTTGTCTTCTCGCATCTCTCATCTCCCTTCCTTTGTCTTTCTTCTCTCATCCCACCTCTCCCTGCCCTTTGTCTCTCATCCATCTCTCTCTTTCCTTCTTTCTCTCTTCCTTCTCCTCTCCCACTTGCTCTTTCATCTCCATCTCTCCCATCCCTTTTTCCTCTCTATCCTCTCATCTCATCTCCCATCCCTTTGTCTCTTCATCTCTGCTCTCCCTTCCTTTGGTCTTCTATTCTCTATCCTCTCACATCCTCCCTTCCCCTTTGTCTCTCATCTTCATCCATCTCTCCCTCCTTTGTCTCTCTATCTCTCATCTCCATTTCTCCCATCCCTTTGTCTCTTCATCTCATCTCTCTCTCCCTCCTTTGTCTCTCTTCTCTCATCTCCACCTCTACCACCCTTGGTTCTCTCATCTCTCTCTGCCTTCCCTTTTTCTCTCTCTTCATCTCCATTTCCTCCCGTCCCCTTGTCTTTCCATCTCCAATCCATCTCTCCCTTCCTTTGGTCTTCTCTACTCTCTCATCTCCAGTTCTCCCATCCTTTGTCTCTCATCTCTCATCTCTCTCTCCCCTTCCCTTTGTTCTCTCTATCTCTCATTCTCACCTCTCCCACCCTTTGTCTCTCCATCTCCTCATCTCTATCTTCTCCCTTCCCTTTGTTTCTCTAATCTCTCATCTCCAACTTATCGCTTTCCGGTTTGTCTCTTCTACCGCTCATCTCCATCTCTCCCATCCCTTGTCTCTCCATCTCTCATCTCTCTCTCCTTCCCTTTGTCTTTCTGTCCTGCTCATTCTTGCCATTCGCTCCCATCCCTTTGTCTTTCATCCTCTCATCTCTATCTCTTCCCGTCCATTTGTGCTCCCATTCTCTATCTCTCGTCCCTTTGTTCTCTCCATCTTCCTCTGCTCCATCTCTTCCCTTCTCCGTTTCTCCCATCTCTCATCTTTTCAATTTCGTCATTCCGATGCTCTCCCTTCCCTTTATCTCTGTCTCCTGCTCATTCTCCAGCCGTCTCCCATCCCTGTTGATCTCTCATTCTTCCCATCGTCGTCCTATCCCTTGTGCTCGCCAGTCTCTCAGTCTTCCATTCTTCCTATCCCTTTGGTCTCTCTATCTCTCATCTCCACCTCTACACCAGGCCCTTGTCGCTCTTCATCCTCTGTCTCCCTTCCTCTCGTCTCTCTATCTGCTCATTCTACCACCATCTCCTACGCCCTTGTCGTCTCCTTCTCTCTCACTCTCAATGCTCCGCTCCCTGTGTGTGTTCTCTCCTTCTCTCATCTCTATCTCTCCCTTCCCTTTGACATCTTCATCTAACCACCCCTCTTTTCTAAGTAATCTCCACCATCCCCTCCCACCCCTTTGTCTTTCTCTTCTCATCTCTCATCCCTCCCTTTAGTCTCCTTCTCCTCTCAAATCTCTCTCTTCCCTTTGTCCTCCATCTCTCATCTCAGCCTCTCCTTCACGCGTTTGTCTCTTCTATCTCTCCATCTCCACTCTCCCCCTTCTCTTCTCCTGCTTCTTCCCTTGTTCTCTCCATCTCTCATTAGCTCATCCCCATCTTGTCCCTCCGTCTCAGCTCATTCTCTCATCGTCTCCTCCCTCCTCTTTGTTCTCTCTCTCTCTCCTTCTGTGTCTTCATCTCTCTCTCTCCTTCCCTTTGTTCTCTATTCTTTCATTCTCCATACCCTCTCCGTACCCCTTTGTCTCTCCTCTCTGCGCTTATCTATATCTCTCCCTTCCCTTTGTGTCTCTCTTCTCTATTCTCCAACCTCTCCCATCCCTTTGTCTCTCATCTCCATTCTCTCCCACTCCGCTTTTGTCTCCTCTCCACTCTCTCTCCACATCTCTTCCCTACCCTTTGGTATCTCTCTCTCATTCTCCCTCTCCCACCCCTGTTGTCGTATTCTTCATTCTCTCTCCCTTCCTTTGTCTTCTTTATCTCATCTCCACCTCTCCTACCCCTTTGTCTCTCCTTCTCGCATCTCAATCTCTCCCTTCCCTTTGTCTCTCCTTCTCTCATCTCCACRTCTCCCTTCCATTTGTCTCTCCATCTCTCTCTCCCATCCATTTGTCTCTCCATCTCTCATCTCCACCTCTCCCATCCCTTTGTCTCTCCATCTCTCATKTCTTGCTCTCTCTGTCTCTGTTGCAGTTGTTGGATTTCTTTATGGTAAGGAGTTGAGTAGATACATATTTTTTACTGTAAGAGATGGAGCTGATTTGGCGTGCGTACAGCGGGATGAGAGGGAGGGAGTGGTGAGAGGCTGGCTGTCTGATGTATAGTGTCATTAGTAGACTGTCCAGGGAGAGAGTGACTGGAGAGGGGGAACTGACAGATAAGTGATGAGCGACATGGAGGACTCTCAAGGCTGGGGAGTGTGTGTGTGTCAGATCGAGAGAGAAGTGTTGTACACCCGCAGGTAACACACACAAAGTCATTATTTTCATTACACACAAGTATGTGAGCGTTCTGCAGCCTGTGAGGAAAAATACTAAACACAAATAAAGCAGAATATAGAGCTCAAGCGGCGGTGACAGATGACATTGTTTATACTCACTGTTGCTGAGTTAGACGCAATTCAATCAGTTGGGGCAATACTTATTTTTTTATTGCAATTATGCAAAATAATGACAGCCCTCCAAGCGCCCCTGCTATGATATTGTTCTGTTCCATTTTGATTTCAGTAATTTTTTTGAATCCTTTTCAGCTTTGTGTCTCTCTGAAAATGACTGGAGTCTTAAAGGAGACKCACACCACCTCGACTGCCTGAGAGGTGAATTAGACTACATGTCTAGACACACACCCTGGTGAYAAATGACTTCAGTGTAATTTCCTTAATATGAGGTGATAAGCAACAATAAGGTATTGCTTTTAATTACATCAAGCAGTCATCAGTGAGCTATAATTAAACTTCTGGAAACACAAATGATTACAGGTCTAGGTTAAAATTGTGAAATATAATTGCCAATTTATGTTAATTAAACTTAACTTGATGAATGTTCCTGAAATGCACAGCCTTGCCCTTCATAGCACTGGCATTGACCAGAATGCACCTTGAAGACAGGACATGTCATTGTGCTCCCCCTACTCCCCTGCAGAGGATCCCAGTATCTTCCCTGAAGATAGTCATCATTGGTAGTATCAGGCAGTGTATCTACTGTGGGCGGGCKATGATCTCTACCAGTATGTCAATCAGGGACAGGGGGATTTCTGATTGGTCCCTAATGTCCTGACAGGACCTAGGGTCTCAGCCAATTGTGCTGTTATGAGAGAACACACACACCATCCCGTGGCTCTGCCTGGGGGAGATAAACAAGCTGCTGTGTGTGACTGCGGGATTTCCCACTCTGTGATAGGGCGGCCATTTGTCTGAGGTGGGCAGGCTGTGGGAGGAAGGGTGCAGAAGGGGACAGCTATAATTCTTCTTTACTTTCTCCTGCTGTTGATTTGTTACACTATTGCTGTGAGCCATTGTCGCCTTGAAATATTTAGAAAGGATAAAAAGCTGTCAGAATTGACTGATGAATATTTCATGGTGCGCCAGCTGGACTGTTTAGCAGTGATCAATAGAGGCCGATGACGAAGGGCATTAGTCACAGTGGGACCTCTGATGCGGGACACATTTTCCTCTTCTAATTTAGCCAGGCGACCCACAGAGCCTGTCAGTACAACTGTATCACCCCTGGTCCTGCTCTCCAGAGCCCCTAACTAACACCGCTGTCTGTCTCAAACAGAGTCAGAGTTCTGATCTCCAAGACCTAACTAACACCGCTGTCTGTATCAAACAGGTCAGTCCTCTCCAGAGCCCCTAACTACACCGTGTCTGTCTCAAACAGAGTCAGAGTTCTGACTCAGAGCCCCTAACTAACACGCTGTCTGTCTCAAACAGAGTCAGGTCCTGCCTCCAAGCCCCTAACTAACACCTGTGTCTGTCTCAAACAGAGTCAGAGTTCTGATCTCCAGAGCCTAACTAACACCGCTGTCTGTACAACAGAGTCAGGGTCCTGCTCTCCGACCAGAGCCCTAACTAACACCGCTTGTCTGTCTCAAACAGAGTCGAGAGTTTGATCTCCAGAGCCCCTAAACTAAACACCGCTGTGTATCAACAGAGTCAGGTCCTGCTCTCAGAGCCCCTAACTAAACCGCTGTCTGTATCAAACAGAGTCAGGGTCTGTCTCCAGAGCCCCTAACTAAACCCAGCTGTCTGTCTCAAACAGAGTCAGGGTTCTGCTCCCTGTATGGGCCCACTCTCCAATAACATTGATAATATCTAAGTAATGTTATCAACTGCTTTGAGTATTGGGGGACAATATGTGCCACTCTGTGTGCTAATCATGCTTTGTACAATTTAAACATTGTTCATGATGGTTGTCCCAAATCTTCTTTACAAGACACCATATCTGGGTTGTTGGTGTTCCCTCTTTGTTCCAGGTGTCAAACATTCTCAGAATGACATCTTGTTGAACGCTAATCAAACAGAGCAGCATCCCCAGGTGGTTGGGACCTAGGTAGGGGGAACTGGAGGAGAGGGTCCGGACCGAGAGCAGGGGGGGGTCAAAGAGAAGGGTTACACTTGTTTGAGATTTTCTTGTGTGTGTGCATGTATGCGTGTGTGTTTCTGTCTCTTTTTTCCAGTCGGTCTGTTCAGTGGAAGCGGATGCGACTAGTGAAATAGCAGATCAAAGCATGTTCAGTACATGTCATAGTACATCATTTACACTTCTATGAGATTCAACATGGCCGAGGACACCCAACCCCATGCATTCATTAATACATTCAATTCATCAAAGAAAAGACGTTGAACCCCAAATGGATTTTGTCATACTTTTGAAGCAATATTAACCCCCCTTCTTGCGTGCCTCACCAACTTATTCAATTTAAACATCAGCCGTCGGTTATTGCAAATGTCTTTTCAAATGACAGGTGTGTGGGTGTGTGGATGTGGGTGTATGTGTGCGCATGTTTTAATCGATTAGAAGATAAAATAATAGAAGTTCCATTATTTATTGTCCCTCGTATTTTCCCTAGATGGTCTGTATAACGTTTCTCATAAAAGAGACATTTTGTTGAGTGGAGCATTTCTGTGGTGGAAGTGCCTGATGCCGTTGAAGGTGATGAACAAAATGTTCTTCTAGTGAAACAGTGCGGTTCAGATTAAGTGTTTTTGGCCGAAGTTACTGATATTTCCCTTGCTCTCTTTGGGTTTAGGAGTCAGACAGCAGTCTAAGAAACTGTTGGACAGTAGCTCTCACTAGTCCTGTAACTRTACAAATTTAATCTAGCCATGAAAAGGGGAGGTCTTCACTCTTGTCAGCCCTGGAGGACTTGGTCTGCATAATAACATCAAGTAGCCTCTGTACCGTACCATTATATATGACTACATCTCTTTTGCACTCCACACTGCCCTTTCCCCCACRTGGACAAAAGGAACACCTACGTGAGAATGCTGTTCATTGACTACAGCTCAGCGTTCAACACCATAGTACCTTCAAAGCTCATCACTAAGTTAAGGACCCTGAGATTAAACACTTCCCTCTGCAACTGGATRCTGGACTTCCTGACGGGTCGACCCTAGGTGGTGAGGGTAGGCAACAACACATCTGCCACGATGACCCTCAACATGGGGGCCCCTCAGGGGTGTTTGCTTAGTCCCCTCCTGTACTCCTTGTTCACCCATGACAATACCATCAACTCCAATACCGTCATTAAGTTTGCAGACGACACGATGGTGGAAGGCCTGATCAGACAACGATGAGACAGCCTACAGGGAGGAGGTCAGAGACCTGACCGTGTGGTGCCAGGACAACAACCTCTCCCTCAACGTCAGCAAGACAAAGGAGCTGATCAAGGACGATAGGAAATGGAGGGACAAGKACACCCCCATTCACATTGACGGGGCTGTTGTGAAACAGGTCAACAGCTTCAAGTTCCTCGGTGTCCACATCACTAAGGAACTATCATGGTCCACACWCATCAACACAGTAATGAAAAGGGCATGACAACGCTTCTTCCCCCTCAGGAGGCTGAAAAGATTCGGCATGGGCCCTCAGATCCTCAAAAAGTTATACAGCTGGACCATTGAGAGCCTCTTGACTGGTTAGTATAGCAACTGCTTGGCATCCGACCGCAAGGCACTAGAGAGGGTAGTGCGTACGGCACAGTACATCACTGGGGCCAAGCTTCCTGCCATCCAGGACCTATATTCTAGGCAGTGTCAGAGGAAGGCCCAAACAATTGTTAAAGACTCGTCACCCAAAAGACTCCAGCCACCCAAGTCATAGACTATTTACAACTGCGAAACAGGCCAAGATAAAGCAAAGCAGTTCGACACATACAACAACACAGAGTTACACATGGAGTAAAACAAACATACAGTCAATAATACAGTAGAAAAACAAGTCTATATACAGTGTGAGCAAATGAGGTGAGATAAGGGAGGTAAAGGCAATAAAAAGGTCACGGTGGCGAAGTAAATACAA
>NC_036841.1:23688696-23699271 GCF_002910315.2 Salvelinus sp. IW2-2015
GCATCACACGGAAAGCTGTAACCGATGCACCAGTTCTGACCCCACAGACCTGAAGGCAGTTACCCAACGCCATAGGACTGCAAATAGTTAGATTAAATAGTTAACCAATAGCTACCCATATCCGCATTGACCTTTTGCATAATCTCTTTGTCATCACATACAGTGCCTCAGAAAGATTCATACCTTAACTTTCCACATTGTGTTACAGCTGAATTTAAAATGGATTAACCAGAGATTGTTTGTCACGTCTACACATAATACCCTTAATGTGAAGTGGAATTATGTTTTTCTAAATGTTTACAAATTAATACAAACTTAAGCTGTAGGTCTTGAGTCAATAATATTCAAATCCTGTTATTTATTTATTATTATTTATTTAACCAGGTAGCAAGTTGGAACAAGTCTCATTTACAACTGCGAACAGGCCAAGATAAAGCAAAGCGTTCGACACATACAACAACACAGAGTTACACATGGATAAAACAAACATACAGTCAATAATACAGTAGAAAAACAAGTCTATATACAGTGTGAGCAAATAGGTGAGATAAGGGAGGTAAAGGCAATAAAAGGTCACGGTGGCGAAGTAAATACAATATAGCAATTATAAAACACTGGAATTGTAGATTTGGGTGAGGAAAAAATATTTATTTAATCCATTTTGAATTCAGGCTGTAACACAACAAAATGTGGAATAAGTCAAGCGGTATGAATACTTTCTGAAGGCACTGTACGCTACTGTTACTGTTTATTATCTATCCTGTTGCCAAGTCACTTTATCCCTACCTATATTTACATATCTACCTCAATTACCTCGTAACCCTGCATATCAACTCGGTTCTGGTACCCCATGTAGTCTACTGGGAGGTCCTTAGGAAGGATCAATAGCAGGGGGACTCAGTACAGGGTGACACGGTACAGCTGGTGGACCAAGATGGCACGGGGACTCAGTACAGGGTGACACGGTAAAGCTGGTGCCAAGATGGCACGGGGACTCAGTTACAGGGTGACACGGTACAGCTGGTTGGACCAAGATAGCAGCGGGACTCAGTACAGGGTGACACGGTAAAGCTGTGGACCAAGATAGCAGGGGGACTCAGTACAGGTGACACGGTAAAGCTGGTGGACAAGATAGCAGGGGGACTCAGTACAGGGTGACACGGTAAAGCTGGTGGACCAAGATAGCAGGGGGACTCAGTACAGGGTGACACGGTAAAGCTGTGGACCAAGATAGCAGCGGGACTCAGTACAGGGTGACCTGGTAAGCTGGTGGACCAAGATAGCAGGGACTCAGTACAGGGTGACACGGTAAAGCTGGCTGACCAAGATAGCAGCGGGACTCAGTACAGGGTGACATGGTTAAAGCTGGTGACACAAGATAGCAGGGGGACTCAGTACAGGGTGACACGGTAAGCTGGTGGACCAAGATAGCAGCGGACTCAGTACAGGGTGACATGGTAAAGCTGGTGGACCAAGATGGCAGGGGACTCATCGTCAGGGTGACACGGTAAGCTGGTGGCCCAAGATAGCAGGGGGACTCAGTACAGGGTGACACGGTAAAGCTGGTGGACCAAGATGCAGGGGATCAGTACAGGGTGAACGGTAAAGCTGGTGGACCAAGATAGCAGGGGGACTCATACAGGGTGACACGGTAAAGCTGGTGGACCAAGATAGCATGCGGGACTCAGTACAGGGTGACATGGTAAAGCTGGTGGACCAAATAGCAGGGGACTAGTAACAGGGTGACACGGAAAAGCTTGGTGACCAAGATAGCAGCGGGACTCAGTACAGGGTGACATTGGTAAAGCTGCTGGACCAAGTAGCAGGGGACTCAGTACAGGGTGACACGGTAAAGCTGGTGACCAAGATAGCAGCGGGACTCAGTACAGCGGTGACATGGTAAAAGCTGGTGGACCAAGATGGCAGGGCTCAGTACAGGGTGACACGGTAAAGCTGGTGGTCCAAGGACAGCAGGGGACCAGTACATGGTGACACGCGTAAAGCTGGTGACCAAGATAAAAGGGGCTCAGACAGGTGACACGGTAAAGCTGGTGGACCAAGATAGCAGGGGGACTGAGTACAGGGTGACATGGTAAAGCTGTGGTCCAAGATAGCAGGGGGACTCAGTACAGGGTGACACGGTAAATCTGGTGGACCAAGATGCACGGGGACTCAGTACAGGGTGGACACGGTAAAGCTGTGGACACAAGATAGCAGGGGGACTCAGTACAGGGTGACACGGTAAAGCTGGTGACCAAGATAGCAGGGGACTAGTACAGGGTGACGGTAAAGCTGGTGGACCAAGATGCACGGGGGACTCAGTACAGGGTGACACAGAAAAGCTGGTCGACCAATGTTCATGGCGGACTCAGTCAGGGACACGGTTAAGCTGTTGACCCAAGATAGCAGCGGGACTCAGTTACAGGTGACACGGTAAAGCTGGTGACCAAGTAGCAGGGGGACTCAGTACAGGGGTGACAGGTAAGCTGGTGGTCCAAGATAGCAGGGGGACTCAGTACAGGGTGACACGGTAAAGCTGGTGGCCAAGAGGCAGGGGACTCAGTACAGGGACAGGTAAAGCTGGTTGACAAGATAGCAGGGGACTCAGTACAGGGTGACACGGTAAAGCTGGTGGACCAAGATGGCAGGGGGACTCATACATGGTAGGTAAAGCTGCGTGGTCCAAGATACAGCGGGAACTCAGTACAGGGTGACACGGTAAAGCTGGTGGCAAGATAGCAGGGGACTCAGTACAGGTGACACGGTAAAGCTGGTGGTCCAAGATTGCAGGGAGACTCAGTACAGGGTGACACGTACAGCTGGTGGACCAAGATAGCAGGGGCGAACTGGATAAGCAGTAAAGGGTGACATGGTAAAGCTGGTGGACCAAGATAGGCAGCGGGACTCAGTACAGGGTGACACGGAAAGCTGGTGGTCCAAGATAGCAGGGGACTTCAGTACAGGGTGACACGTAAAGCTGGTGGACCAAAGATAGCAGGGGACTCAGTACAGGGTGACACGGTAAAGCTGGTGTCCAAGAAGCAGGGACTCAGTACAGGGTGACACGGTACAGCTGGTGGACCAAGATAGCAGGGGACTCAGTACAGGGTGACACGTAAGCTGGTGACAAGATAGCAGCGGGGACTCAGTACAGGGTGACATGGTTATACAGCTGGTGGACCAAGATGCAGGGGACTCAGACAGTGGTGACACGGTAAAGCTGGTGGACCAAGATAGCGCCCCTGGGACTCAGTACAGGGTGACACGGATAAAGCTGGTGGAGACCAAGATACACAGGGGACTTGAGTACAGGGTGGACACTGGTAAAGCTAGTCGTCCAAGATAGCAGGGACTCAATACAGGGTGAATGGTAAAGCTGGTGGTCAAGATGGCAGGGGACTCAGTAAAGGTTGTGGACACAAGATAACAAAGGGACTTCAGTTCAGGGTGACATGGTAAAGCTGGTGGTCCTAGGATAGCAGGGACTCAGTACAGGGTGACACGGTAAAGCTGTGGTCCAGATAGCACGGGGATCAACAGGGTGCACGGTACAGCTGGTGACCAGATGGCAGGGAGACTCAGTACAGGGTGACACACGTAAAGCTGGTGACCAAGATAGCAGGGGATCAGTACAGGGTGACACGGTAAAGCTGGTGTCCAAGATAGCAGGGGGACTCAGTACAGGGTGACACGGTACAGCTGGTGGACCAAGATGGCAGGGGACTCAGTACAGGGTGACACGGTAAAGCTGGTGGTCCAAGACAGCAGGGGACTCATACAGGTGACACGGTTAAAGCTGAAGTGGGACCAAATAGGCAAGGGGGACTCAGTACAGGGTGAACAGTTAAAGCTGGTGGACCAAGATAAAGGGACTGAGTACAGGGTGACATGGTAAAGCTAGTCGTCCAAGCATAGCAGGGGGACTCAGTACAGGGTGAGATTGTAAGCTGGTGGTTCCAACGATGCAGGGACTCAGTAAGCTGTGGACCAAGATAACAAAGGGACTCAGTACAGGGGTGACATGGGTAAAGCTGGTGGTCCAAGATAGCAGGGACTCAGTACAGGGTGACACGGTAAAGCTGGTGGTCCAAGATGGCATGGGACTCAGTACAGGGTGACACGGTAAAGCTGGTTGACCAAGATAGCAGGGGACTCAGTACAGGTGACACGGTAAAGCTGGTGGACCAAGATGGCATGGAGACTCAGTACAGGGTGACACGGTAAAGCTGGTGGTCCAGATAGCTTGGGGATCAGTACAGGGTGACACGGTAAACTGTGGACGAGATGCAGGGAGACTCAGTACAGGTGACACGTAAAGCAGGTGGTCCAAGGTACAGGACTCAGTACAGGGTGACACGGTAAAGCTGCTGGACCAGATAACAGAGGGACTCAGTACAGGGTGACACGGTAAAGCTGGTGGTCCAAGATAGCAGGGGACTCAGTACAGGGTGACACGGTAAAGCTGGTGGACCAAGATGGCAGGGGGACTCAGTACATGGTGACACGGTAAAGCTGGTGGTCCAAGATAGCTTGGGGACTCAGTACAGGGTGACACGGTAAATCTGGTGGTCCAAGATGCCAGGGGACTCAGTACAGGGTGACACGGTAAAGCTGGTGGACCAAGATAACAGAGGGACTCAGTACAGGGTGACACGTAAGCTGTGGTCCAAGATAAGCAGGGGACTCAGTTACAGGGTACACGGTAAGCTGGTGGACCAGATGGCAGGGGGACTCAGTACATGGTGAACGGTAAAGCTGGTGGTCCAAGATAGCTTGGGGACTCAGTACAGGTGACACCACGGTAAATCTTGGTGGTCCAAGATGGCACGGGACTCAGTACAGGGTGACACGGTAAAGCTGGTGGACCAAGATGGCAGGGAGACTCAGTACAGGGTGACACGGTAAAGCTGGTGGACCAAGATAGCAGGGGGACTCAGTACAGGTGACACGGTAAAGTGGTTGGTCCAAGATAGCAGGGGGACTCAGTACAGGGTGACACGGTACAGCTTGGTGGACAAGATGGCAGGGGGACTCAGTACAGGGTACACGTAAAGCTGGTGGACCAAGATAGCAGGGGGACCAGTACAGGTGACACGGTAAAGCTGGTGGTCCAAGATAGCAGGGGGACTCAGTACAGGGTGACACGCGTACAGCTGGTGGACCAGATGGCAGGGGGACCTCAGTACAGGGTGACACGGTAAAGCTGGTTGGTCCAAGATAGCAGGGGAACTCAGTACAGGTGACACGGTACAGCTGGTGACCAAGATGCGGGGGACTCAGTACAGGGTGACACGGTAAAGCTGGTGGTCCAAGATAGCTTTGGACTCAGTACAGGGTGACACGCGTAAAGCTGGTGGACCAGATAACAGAGGGACTCAGTACAGGGTGACACGGTAAAGCTGGTGGTCCAAGATAGCAGGGGGACTTAGTACAGGGTGACACGGTAAAGCTGGTGGACCAAGATGGCAGGGGGACTCAGTACATGGTGACCGTTAAGCTGGTGGTCCAAGATAGCTTGGGACTCAGTACAGGGTGACACGGTAAATCTTGTGGTCCAAGATGGCACGGGGACTCAGTACAGGGTGACACGGTAAAGCTGGTGGACGAAGATGGCAGGAGACTCAGTACAGGGTGACACGGTAAGCTGGTGACCAAGATATCCAGGGGACTCAGTAAGGGTGACACGGTAAAGCTGGTGGTCCAAGATAGCAGGGGGACTCAGGACAGGGTGGACACGGTACAGCTGGTGGACCAAGATAGGAGGGGGACTCAGTACAGGGTGACACGGTAAAGCTGGTGACCAAGATAGCAGGGGACTCAGTACAGGGTGACACGGTACAGCTGGTGGACAAAGTAAACAGGGGGACTCAGTACGGGTGACACGGCAAAGCTGGTGGCTCTTTGTTTTTCATTACTGGCAGATGATCAGAGTGGATGCAACATATACCGCAGCATTTGCCCTAGAAACATTTCCCCCATTTCCCTGGCTGTCACTGTACTGTTTTTCCCAGTCAAATCCCCGGCTGCCACTGTTACTGTATTCCCAGTGAATTCCCCCGGCTGCCGCTGTTTACTGTATTTCCCAGTCAATTCCCCGGCTGCCGCTGTTACTGTATTCCCAGTCAATTCCCCCGGCTGTTACTGTCTTCCCCAGTCAATTCCCCAGCTGTCAATGTTACTGTATTCCCAGTCATTCCCCTGGCTGTCAATTTTACTGTATTCTCAGTCAATTCCCGGCTGTCACTGTTACTGGTTTCCCAGTCAATTCCCCGACTGTTACTGTATTCATAAGGTTTAAAGTCCCCGTGTCAAGTTTACTGTATTTCCCAGTTCAATTTCCCCCGGCTGTCACTGTACTGTATTCCCAGTCAATTCCCCTGGCTGTCACTGTTACTGTATTCCAGTCAATTCCCCCGGCTGTCACTGTTACTGTATTCCCAGTCAATTCCCCGGCTGTCACTGTTACTGTATCCCAGTTAAGTCCCCCGGCTGTCACTGTTACTGTATTCCCAGTGTCAATTCCCCGGCTGTCACTGTATACTGTATTCCCAGTCAATTCCCCGGCTGTCACTGTTAGCTGTATTCCCAGTTCAGTCCCCCGGCTGTCACTGTTACTGTATTCCCAGTCAATTCCCCTGGCTGTCACTGTTACTGTATTCCCAGTTAAGTCCCCGGCTGTCACTGTTACTGTTTCCCAGTAAGTCCCCCGGCTGTCACTGTTATGTATTCCCAGTCAATTCCCTGACTGTACTGTATTCCCAGTCAATTCCCCCGGCTGTCACTGTTACTGTATTTCCCATCAATTCCCCCAGCTTCACTGTTACTTATTCCCAGTCAATTCCCTGGCTGTCAATGTTACTGTATTCCCAGTCAATTCCTCCGGCTGTAACTTTACTATATTCCCCAGGGTCTGGGTTTTCCTGGGAATTTTCACTTATGGATTCACAGTCCACTTTTTAGTGATGGCTATGATGCACTTTCACATATTTTCCATACTACTTTTACAACCTTGTTGTTAGGTTACAGTTGTGGGGTCTGGAATCCCCTAAGTGTGGTTCACATTATGATAAGTCTGGAGAAAGTGTTTCCATTGACTTGTGTTTTCTAATGGATGACTGGGGGGTTTTATAGTGGATTTACAGTTTTGCGCCAAGAATGTAATGTGAACTAGTTAGCCCTCCTGTGTTGTAACTAACAGCATGGTGAAAAAAAATTAAGCTGCTTAATATTGGAAGCAGAGCCACCTCAGGGTTTCATGATATTATTTGCTGGGGATACTAGCCGCACACTGAGACAGGGATGATAGACCTGTAATACTATAGTACTGTAGGTCTACTCAATGTCTTGTTTTGCCATCGCTAATTACACACCACTATTTGGGCTTCACCTTGAGTTGTAATAAATGTAGCTCAGTGGCGAACATGCAGCATTCTGCGTTGGTGTAGATAACTTATTTTTACCCTCACTGAGTTTTTTGGTATGTAAGGATATGATTAAAGAGGACTGTTTTAAATTCTGTGTGGCAGGTCTTCTACAATACCACCAATCAAAAGAAAAAATGGTAGCAGACGAGACAGACAGAGAGACTTTGGACATTGAGACAAAACGGGAGACAAGGAGAAGAGAGGTGGGACATGAGAGTCTAGCAGACAGACACGACAGAGAACCAAGAGACAGAGGAGACAGACAGACGGACACTGCAGTGTTCCTAACTCCTCTGGTCAATCTGATACTGTAACAAGTGGGTGTTATAGACTTTGACTTGTGATTGGTGGGATAGATATTGGAGTGTAAAACTTTAACTCACGCTTTGCTTGGCAGGTCTTGGTTAATATAAATGTTGACATGTTTGGGGCGAGCACCCTGTCATTTTAAACAGTGCTTTTAATTTCCTGAGAGGCTCTTTTATTGTTTATTTGTTTAATGAGGTTGGCTTTTGACTGGGCCCTTGTAGTATTTTGAACATAGAACTAAAAGCTGGAATAAACGAAAACAGTTGTTATAGGAAGGATAGCTTGGAGTTGTAAAACCTCTATTACACCCAAGGAGAGGCAGAGCAGAAGCAGCCAGGCAGACCTGCTGAGGTCAAGAGGCATTGCCTTTAGCACCACTCACTCTCAGGCTGTCATTTCCATCCCTGTGTAATGCTGAGATACCTGTGTCAGAGTGACTTTGACAGAGTGATTAATAAACATGTACTTATTGTTATTTTCAAATGTTCTTATTACAGTACTAGTCATTTCCGTCATGCTTTAATAAGAGTTCATGAATCTCTTAAATGTCTTTTTCTTCGAAATACACCATTCTAAGCCTCAGCTTGTTCTTACCAACAACACTTCAGAAGATAGGGAATGTGTTTTATTCACACCTGTCAGCAAGGATACAACTGGGCTGTTTTTCCCATTGCTCATCCATTTAAATCGTCACTGACTTTGGTATCTACACCGCCGTAAGATCCACAATAAGTTTCAATGACAAAGCTATGAGAAAATTAGCAATCTGCTTTGAATGCGTTATATTGGCAAATTGACCAAAACACAGCGGTTTTGAGAGCTATGGCATGCTTTTATTTGAATGATAACACTTATATAACAATGAGATTTATGAGAGTCAAAGTGTGTTTCTTAACCTGTCATATTAAAGTAGTCCTGTATCGTTCATCGTTCTGCTCTTTTTTCTGAATTCTTTGGGTAAAATCCTACACAGTTATCGATCCAGGATGACACTTAAATATGTTTATTAGGTGTCTTGATTCGTCCATCTTTTGGTTTCTTTCCGTCCAATTGAAATGGAGCGCGCCTCATCATATCGCATTACGGGGAAGTCAGCAAATCTTAGAACTTCTACAGTATAGAGTTTTCTGTTCATGACGGATACATTGTCTGAGACTGCAGAAACCATAGAAAACCCCTTATTCTCTCTCTCTCTCTTCTCTCTCTCTTCTGATGCTGCTTCTTTACCAATCGAGACATGGAGCATTTCCGAAGTTGTTTTTACTCCCATTGAAACATACTGTAATTAAATGGATCAACAGATGATTGGAGAATGCTCCATCGCCTGCAACGATATCAGACTGGACTGCCAAAGTCTCCTCAAAGCCCAAGCACTGCAGGAGGCTTCTGCTCAGCTAGCTATGACTGGCTGCTCTTTCCAGTCAACATCCTCTGCTCAGTGCAGCTATGGACTGGCTCTGCTCTTTTCAGCAACACTCCACAGCCATGTTCTGATATGTCATGCCACACGGCAGCTACATTGGAGCGCCCAGTGCTTCCAGACTGGGGGGACATTTCTATATTTCCAATATACCTTTTTTATTTGCTTTTACATGTAGTTCAGGAAATACTTGACAGGCCCCCAAATGAAGAAAATATGGCCCAGTTTCTGATGGCGGTTTTCCTGTTTGCGTTAATACCTCTAGGTTGATAGCTATGCACCTGCCCGTGTTTAAGGGTAAATATATGTCAGGACAGCAGATCGTGAGATGCCAAAGGCCTCTCCTCCTACCATAATGCCATCTCCACCGAGGAGTCTTGGATGAAGGACCCCTCTCAAACACACTGTAGAATGGCTCCTGATGCCATGTGGGCTCATGAAACAGAAGACCTTGCCTTAGCTAGGCTTGAGAGAGCATTTTTAACCCACCCCTGTTTGCCATACACACTTCTGATAATGCAGAAGCCGTTGGAATGGATAAGGCCCTAAGCATTGGACTGGTTTGGCGTAGCTGAGCTAAACTTCCTATGGAGATATGGAAGCGTACATTCCTATGTACACACAGAACCCAACTGGAAGCCTGGTCCACCCTGTATGGCTGCATTTCACCATTTCAATTTGACTACTTTTCTACCTTTGTCAGCTGTAGTTATCCATACTGCCCTGCCTATAATGGCACATTGGGATTCACACGCTGAGCCATCAGTCCATGTAAATAAGATCCTGCTTGCGATCAATGCAAACGCCAACTAACCGTTCACAGTTTACTGTCCAGCCGTTAATAGGCCTGTTAATAATCCATCTTAAACTCCCTATGGAATATGTTGACAGTCAAGCTTGTGTCTTTCATCTGAACTGTTGTCAAGCTGACATTGTGTTAATCTGACTGTTGTCAACTGACATGGTATTCATCTACGTTGTCAACTGACATGGGTTAATCTGACTGTTGTCAAGCTCTGTACATTGGTATTCATCTGACTGTTGTATAGCAATTAAAAACACTGGAATTGTAGATTTGGGTGAGAAAAAATATTTATTTAATCCATTTTGAATTCAGGCTGTAACACAACAAAATGTGGAATAAGTCAAGCGGTATGAATACTTTCTGAAGGCACTGTACGCTACTGTTACTGTTTATTATCTATCCTGTTGCCAAGTCACTTTATCCCTACCTATATTTACATATCTACCTCAATTACCTCGTAACCCTGCATATCAACTCGGTTCTGGTACCCCATGTAGWCTACTGGGAGMTCCTTAGGAAGGATCAATAGCAGGGGGACTCAGTACAGGGTGACACGGTACAGCTGGTGGACCAAGATGGCACGGGGACTCAGTACAGGGTGACACGGTAAAGCTGGT